>NC_133769.1:313613077-313615780 GCF_003597395.2 Chelonoidis abingdonii | reverse complement strand
GGGCTGGGGGGTGAGGGGAAAATTTTTTTGCTTGGGGTGGCAAAAAATTTGGAGCCGGCCCTGCATCTATGACACACCCCATCCAGTGGAAAGGACATTCATTTAATACCACCCCCTTTCCCTTTTTAAAAAAGCTAAATTTCAGAAGATAGTGCTCTTTATGGGTTTCCCAAATGGGATGACATTAGAAAAGAGGAAGATGTAAATCAAAATTTTGCTCTTATTCCTATTATTGCCATTGTTATATAGTAGATAGATTATAGCTTGCTAGTGTTCTGTTCAATAGTATACAAGAGATTTTGTTTAATTTTTTGTTGCTTTCTGCTCACCTTGTGGGAAGCCCATCACTTATTTGAGGAAGAGGATCATTCCTGTTCATTCCCATGTTTATTTCTTTGGGTGAGGATGAAGGTGTTCCCCTAGTTATAGTATCAGGATTTTGGAAGAGGGTGTTGGATTTCAGGAGACTTCTTATCTTGGTCCCTTTCCCAATATACTCCCTAAAAGGAGGCAGAAGGAAAGAGAATGGGAAGCTATAGAAAACTTTTGGCTGTGACTCCAAGTGATGACATGAGGCATAAATGCTTCTCTCTCTGGTCTCTTTTAGTGGTTCCTGCTCTAGGGATGAACTTCACCACTGCACAAGGAGACAGCACAAAACCTATCCCCCACATGAACGCTATTTTGAGAGCTTATGTGGGAGATAAGTAGTGCATAGGGCTTTTGTAGGGCCTCTGCACAGAGATCTTCACCTCTAGAGGAAGTTAAAGATGCAGACCAGAAATCTGTTTCTAAACCTGTATCTCATTTAGCTTCTAGTGTATCACTAGAGATATATATTTTTTCTGTATCAAAGCCTGCAACTATTCAAGCATGAGTCCTTTGAGTCTAATTTCTGATTTGGTCTCTAATAAAAGAGCAGCTCTGTAACAACATATTTAACTGCAGAAGGAGTGAAATATTTTGACAAGCAAACCAATGAGTTTTAGGAATAAAAGGACTCCAAGTGGGGTTCTGATTAAGGAGAATGTTCTGGTATATCATACCTTAAAGAAAAACTTTATAAAGTCAACAAATGTTAATACACTTGGAATTTCTGAAATTTTAAAATTAGATAGATGAATGCACAGATATATTCTTGCAGGTTTTCATCTGTAAAATTGTATCAGATACATTTTAAAATTCTTCTACTGTCCATATTTCCCTAACTTCTTTAGCTACAAGAACATCCATATCGGGAGATCAGATGTCCCAATTTTATAGGAACAGTCCCGATTTTTGAGTCTTTTGCTTATATAGGCTCCTATTACTTTCGACCCCCTGTCCCAATTTTTCACAAGTGCCTGGTCACCCTACATCCATAGTTATTTTGACATCATAGAGTGACAGAAAACTGAAAATGAATCTGCAACTCCTCAGTAAAAGAATTTCAGGATATTTTTTCACTCCGCTCATATCCAATGAAGTTAGTAGCACCTTGCTTTATGGAGTAGTCTCATTGACTTCACTGAGACTACTCATGCAGTAAGATGCTATTGAATGTGAGAGATGGGAGCAGAAACCAGTCATACTGTCCACAGGGAAATTAAATGTATTCAAAGAAAAGAATATATTTAATGACTATGATGAGATTGGCAATCAGATACCACAATGATGAGCATGATGCAAAATGTGTGTGATACCTCAACATGCAGACTACATCAATGAAAATCTGACCCTCTTTCCAGAGAGAAATTAACAGAATCCCTTTTCTAAAATAATTTCCTAAGAGAAAGTGTAAACTGTCTGGCAGCAGGTCACACCCACACAGAGCTAAACATTGCATTTACAGCATTAAGCTAAAGATCGGTTACAAAAGAATCTTATAGAATCCAGTTCTGTCCCCACTGTCAAGTACATTTAAAATGACAAATAAAATAAAGGGAAATCCATAGGTCTCACATTTTAGGGGCTGTTTCTCAAACTGGCTGGAAAAGGTGAGTGGAAAGATGGATAAGAAAAAAAGAACATGACATGACAAATACTGCAGTTTCCTGCATGGTGGCAGTGACTAGAAGTAATATGTATCCAACGTCCATTGAAGCCAATGGAAAGACATACATTTACTTCAATAGTTGTTGGATCAGGCCCAGCATCAGCTAGTTGATTTAGCAGGCACTCATGCTAAACTGCTTCAGAATGGTTTTGTCTTTGTCAGAATAGGCAAAGACCTTAAGGAAGGTTTTCTGGTTGCTGGGTATAGTTCACATTGTCTAAATGGTACCTAAACATGATTAAAATCTTGTTATTTCCTGGCTTCAGTAGTAGAAGAGTCTTGAAAGAAAATAGCAGCTTCTGCTTCACAAGACAGGCTGAACTATTTTAGTTTTGTCAGGGTAATTCCGAAATTGGATTGGCCTGGGCCAATTCTTGTCCTTCATCTCAAACCAAAAGTACACTGGGACCTCTCTCTCTTGAAATGGACACATTAAATGTCTAAATCTAGGGTTCAGGCAGTTGTGTCTCAAAATAGGACAGAATGGTCTTTACTTCAGGCCTTTCAGGAACACTAACTAGGCAAATACACCCCTATTTGTAGGTGACAAATCTGAGGAACTGTCACAGATTGAAGTGTCACTAGAGGAAGTTTTGGAATTAATCGATAAACTCAACATTAACAAGTCACCGGGACCAGATGGCATTCACCCAAGAGTTCTGAAAGAA
>NC_133769.1:313392498-313611436 GCF_003597395.2 Chelonoidis abingdonii | reverse complement strand
TCTGGGGCACCAGGCATTGGCCACAGTTGGTAGACACATACTGGGCTAGATGGACCTTTGGTCTGACCTGGTACGGCCATTCTTATGTTTTTATGTACCTCGATATAAAACTGTCCTCGGGAGCCAAAAAATCTTACCACATTACAGGTGAAACTGCGTTATATTGAACTTGCTTTGATCCACTGAAGTGCGCCCCTCCTCCCCGCACCCCCAGAGGACTGCTTTACTGCGTTATATCCAAATTCATGTTATATCGAGTCGCATTATATCGAGGTAGAGGTGTAGCTTTATGCCACCCACTGGTCTGCCACCTTTGTCTCCAATTTCTGAGTCTGCCTTTTGGTAGTTCCAGCAGCCCTGTGACACCAACTAGATTGTCTTGAGTGAGAGAGATCTGATGATCCGGCTCTGCTAGCCTCTCAACCATGGTCAGTCATTTTATTAACATGAAAGTAATGGAGTTGTTAAATTTACCACAATTCTCCACCATAAAAGTATGAATACTAGTGGAAATGTGGCTTTTTCTGTTAGAAAGGGAAAGCTCTTCACAGCTCCTGCAGCAGAGTCAGAGTCTGTGGTGCTCCTCATTGTACCTGGTCAGGCCATGGGAACCTAGTCTATTTGACCACATCCTCCCTAAAAAATCCATTCTATCAGCTGTTTTGCAGAAGGATATTGCCAAGTTTAATGATCATATGAGATTTGAGATAAGTAAAAGAGTTGAAATGAGCATGAGGCATGAGAGCTCACAAGATTGTGGCTTATTCAGAATATACAAACATGATTCCTCCCAGCCCCCGCCCCGTAGCATTTGTTGTAATATTTGGTTGAGGCAGTTTTGGTTAGGGCCAGCCAGTTTGACTGTTATCACTCATTACTTTGTGCTCATGACATCACCGGTCATCAGGAAACAAAGAAGTATCAAACAGTCTTTGAATAGCAAACTGTTTCCTGGATTTTGCCAATGTCGCAGGCCGGCTGACTGGTTGGAAGCTGGGAGAAGCAAAGCAAAGACTCATGGCAATGGCCCAGCAGAGAGAAGGGGCGGATATGCAAAAATAATTAAAATAAAACCTGATGTTCTTCTTGAAGGCTGGGAAGCCACACAGTAGGGATGGTCTGAGCTGCCAGCTGCGAATGTGGAATTTGAATGTCAGTCAGGAACATAAGGAGCGGATCCAATTAAGAGAAATGACAGACCAGTCATCATTCTCATTCTTGTTTCAGTTTTCATAACTGTTAAAAGGAAGGATGATTTACATCCCACACTTTGGGAAAACTCTTGGAGAATTAGCTTTTTCAGTTTTAGGTCTGCACTGAAAGGGATAACTTTGCAATAATGGGCACCTAAGTTGTATGCACAGAGTGGGTAATTGCATGCAATTTCCCATCCTTTTATTTAGAGTTGTGCATACAGTGTACTGCACAATTGCACATTATATGGGCTTCTGTGTGCAGCTTAAGCACACATATAAAAACTTTTGCCCCAAAGAGAGAGATTCTGTTGACCTGAATCTTCAAGGGTGTTCTCAATGGCCTTTCACTTCAGTGGGAGCTGAGGTGCTCAGAGCCACAGAGGAGTCACTTGGCAGAGGTTGGGCTGAAGATTTTAGGATGGAAAAAGCTACTTTCCACATTTCGCTCTATATTTTAGAATGCAATTCTCCCATTGCTGGAGAAAGAGGAGAATGAATCGTCAAGATGCACTCCTGTGCAGAGGGCCAGCAGAAGACGTAGATCTCATTTAAGCCCTGTTTCCAGGCATGTCTTGCTGCATGACCTGAAGATGGTGTGATAGGCTCAACTTTTTTCCTCTCATTTGTTTATAGGCAATTCGTTCTAAAGAGCTTTTGTGAAATTCTTCCCAAAGGGAATTAAGCCAGCCATATTTTGTTTCCAAAGCCCATCACCAATTGTCCTTTTTCTTCCATATTCTCCATTCTCATGCTTATAAAGATACCTGAGGTGGCGAAGAGGTTGGAATTCCTCTTTATTGCATGTCTTTTAGCATATTACAAATACAACAGGTGACACACTAGTATACACTGATAATTGGACAAGTAGATTTGCCTATAAGAGAGTGTGACACTTCACCCCATATTCTCCATAAAGATATTGTCATGATATGAATATGGCATAACTAAAATATGTTTTATACAAGGTACGTTATGTGAGGTGTCATTGGAAAGATTATGATTTATGGAATGTGGTTATCCTATTTGTATGCATGTATCATTTCGGTATCTGAAGTTAAGAATATTGACTATGTAACAATTGCAAAAGTGATTGCACCCAGGGAACACTCACCAGACAAAATGCAATCAGTCTGGCTGGTTAGTCAATAAACAATTAGGGAGAACAATAGGTCTTTGAAGATGCTAATTTCCCATCTTCCTGAGAAGCTCCTGAGGGTGCTGCTTTGACACCACAGGGTCATGTGATCATGTCATCTGGCACTGGACACCATTTTGGACTAATGGTATCTTTCCACTAGGAGGAGATGGTGGTCAAACTGGGAAACAAGGGATTCCTGCCATATGTAAATCCTATTTAAGGCTGGGGAATGAGTTAATCAGGATCAGTTCTTCACTGAATCCCCATCCAAGATGACTGCTAAAAACACCTCAAACTGTACTGGGGATGAGCTGAACCCCAGAACATGTCTGGTTTGTGAAGGAAATCCCTGGAATTCACAGCTAGAAAGTGTCTGGCCTGTGAAGAGAATATCTGGAATTCTAAGCTACAAGCAAAAGAAGTTGGTCTTCAAGAATCTCTGCAATCTACTTAAAACAACATTTAGGGTGAGAAATTACTACTTGTAGCCAATTTCTTTAGTGCATTAAGCTGAAGTTGCATGTTTGCTCCATAATCTACTTTGATCTGTTTGTTATCCTTTAATAATCACTTAAAATCTGTCCTTTGTAGTTAATAAACTTGTTTTGTTTTCTAAAACCCAGTTTATGGAATTCATAACTTGTGGGGGAGGGGAAGCTGTGCATATTTTCCTCCACACTGAAGGAGGGAGCAAATTTCATGAGCTTGAGCTATACAGTTTTCTGTGTAGCACAAGACAATACAATTCCGGGTTTACACTCCGGGGGTGGGAGAGGTGTGCACTTGAGTGCAGGGCAATCCCCAAGCTGAGTCCTTCCACACAGAACTGATCACAGTATCTGTGTCTTTCTGCAGCTGTGTGTCCCCCTACCTGTGTGTGGGTGCTGGAGGTGTGTTGAGGACCTGGCTCAGTAGGACAGAGTGAGGGAGCCCAGGCTGGTGGAACAGATGGGCTCAGTGAGACCCCATTATATCAAGTGGCACCCCAGAGTGGAGGGTAACCCATCACAGAGGGGGCTTGTAAAAGAGTTCCCTGAGGCTTCTTGCCCAGATGGTGGGGGAACCTGATCACACCCAGTTATTTACATTGGGTGGCTTCAGCCCAGGCCCCAGCTCCTTACAACTTACAAGGGGCCCTTGCCCTTTGTGGGCCTTCGTAAGGTGCTCTGGCTTAGCTTTGGAGTTTGCTGCACTCCCCATGGAGTTGGAGTGAAGGGCTCCTGGCTGGAAGTTCCCTCTGTGGCTTCAGAAGTCCCTCCAGCAGTCTCTTGCTTAAGGGCACGCCTGCTCCTTTCCTCCCTACCATACATGACTGACAGGACCAAAAGGATGAGGCTAGTGCAGTCCCTAGGGCCTTTCTGGTACCCTCCTTGCCAGTGTGGGGTCTATACACCCTGCCACATGGCTGTATTTGGTTTAGTTCTAAGTGGAACTACTCAATGTAAACCATTCATGAGAGAGCAGACACATGGGAAATATTTTGTGTGACTTTAAAATGTGAAGCTTTGCTGCTTTGAGGCCCCCTCTGTGTCTTGTGTTGAAAATCTTCATGCTACAGTGCCATTACATTACACTAGAAGAGCCACACAGCAAATTAGCATGTCATCTCCCAAATATTCCCTTTAGAGAAATTTGAACAGAAAGACAATCAGTCATACTGCACCTGGCATCATTAGCGGCTAATGCCATCACCGGTGGGTGCAATTTTACAGGATTTTTTCATTTTTTATTCGAAGGGCTTTGGTGTATTTTGCACCTGTACATATTTCTGAGCAATAACCAAGTGCTAATTGGACAGTGGCAGAGTTGAGGAAGAATTTAGAAGAGCTGGTCCATTTCTCCATTCAGGTATTCTTGTAGGGAACCAGGGAATTCTTATTGCATGGTGCACAATGCTGGCTCCGAGGCTACAGCATTGTATAGATTTTCTTCAACATTTTCTAATTTGAAAATGCTGCTTGTGTTTCATTTATACCACCCTTCAAGAAAACTTTGGGACGGGATTTCTATACGTGTTGAGGACAATTCTCCTCACAGACAGGCTGAGCAGATGTTTACTCAGGTATTCTGCACTTCTTTCTGCACATGCAGAGAATAGGAATTGCCATACTGGATCAGACCAGAGGTTCATCTAGTCCAGTATCTTATACACAATGGCAACAGCCTGTACCAGATACTTCAGAAGAAACTACACAAACCCTATAATGCACAATTGCTGAATAACCTACACATAGTGGAAGTTTCTTCCTAAACAGCCTGAGAGTTTATATACCTTTGTGATGCTTCTTGGGAGTTCTCAGGGTTGCTACCACCAGCCCTTAGCGTGAGGAAGTCTTGTTTGTGCCTGCTGTGGGTCAACTCCCCAACTCTGCTAACCACAGGCAACACAAGCACTCCCCTCCATGTCTCACAGGCCCCACTGTCACTCTACAGCTTAGTGATAGGCATACCTCAACCCTGGAGCCCTCCAACCTTCTCCCTAGAGTGTCTAGCTCCTCGTCTACTGGACACTCATATAGTCACCATTTCGATGCTCCCAAAGAAGCAGTCCAGTCCAGCTTACCAGTTATACCTCAGATCACCGCTCTGCATACCTCACAGCACTTGGATATATTTGTAGTGACGTCAAGAGTAAGTTTATTCAACAAAGCATAGAGATTCAAATAGCAGCAAATATAAGAATGGGAAACAAAGGGTTACGTATAAAATAAAATCATAACACATTCTAAAGTCTAGACTTAATTAACAAGATACTGTACTCTTACGTCTAACCAAGTATTGTGGCACTTTGCAGACAGACTGGCTCTGATCCTCCTTTCATGAGGCAAGTGCACTGTCCTCTTGCCTCCTTAGTGAAGGATTCAGCATGTTGCTTTTGCACTTTGAGATATACCAGATCAATCCTTTAGCTTTATTCATAAGTAGGACACACACACACTCTCTCTCTCTCTCTTGCTGATTTTTTCATCTTGTATCTCTCTCCTCTTGTAAATTTTGCACTCTCTTCTTTTGCCTGGCTTAGTTTGCAAATAGGCAGCCAATACACAGTATACAAATGGTCAGACAGGGAGATAGGTGTTTGCAACCTACTGCCTGATTATGATGAACAGTGGGCTACTGGCTTTTGGTTGAGATCTCATATGGCATTCTTCACTGAGTTATTATGGAAATATCTGATCCAGGGGATCTCTGTTAAACCCAATGAACTCCTTGTGCCCTCTGCCAGTTGGCAACAATGGGCCTCCTGGGTCACACCCTTATCTCTATCTCTAGCTCCCTCTTTATATATTTGTGGCTGTTGTTTTTATCTATATAGCTCATCAGTTTCTTTAATAAAATCTTGGACCTCCCTGATAAAGTTGGAGTGGAATGAGTTTGGTTAATTGTGCATTGTGTATGAAAGTATTTCTTTTTATCTGTTTTAAATGTGTTGCCTTTTAATTTTATTGAACATTTCTGCCTTCGTATTCTGAGTGGATATGTGGAACCACCCACTTTACATTTTCTATACCATTCACTGTTTAGCATATCTCTGACCAACAGGCAATGACCTGGCTTTAAATGTCTGATCTTGGGAGAAGAGAGAGAGGGACAGAAAGAACTCTATTGTTTCCTTTGTGGAAAGGATTCTGACACCTTTAAGAAAAAAATGATTTATAGCAGAACTGGGGTTATTCATGAAGAAAGAGTGTAACAGCCAATAATGCCAGGAAAGGCACTCAAGGCAGCAAGAAAACAAAAACAGAACAACAACCGTTGATGCATTTTAGGAGGGGCTTTCGTTCTTTACTGTCATATGTTTCCATTTTGTAATATTAATCATCTTTATAGAGTTTTAAAATAAGATTGTGTGAAGTATTTGTGAGTAATAATAGCTCCTATGATTCATGGCATACTTGCTAATTCGAGGCATCGCACCCATGAAGAAATACATGTCACTTCACATTGGAGTTATATCTGGCTCTGATGAGACGTAACCTTATAACTGTTCAATCCTACCTGCCTACTGAATCACTGGTTTTAAAAATATGGCTCCTGTGCAAAATGTGTGCTCATAGCAACACAATCATGTTGTATACTTATTAGAAAGTAGCCCAGTTTATTAATTACACAAGGAAAATGTTCAAAGGTGGAAGAGGAGATAAAAAAGTCCTTTCCATAATTAATCACTTGTAGTACTTCATGCATTTAGGGACATCTGAGGGAGATAGCTCCTTTTGCAATCACATCCGCACATAGGAATAAGAAGTATTTTCCTTCTTGCCAGTTATTTACTTGCCAAAATAAATTCAACTGTATCTTCTATGGATGTTTACTTAAAAGTATACTGTGTACATGGGGAAGATGCTGAGGATTTCTGCAGATTCCTTGAAAGATAACTCTGCAGGAAACTCTCTCTTGATTTACTGCGAAAAAAAGCTCACCAAGGGGCAAAATCCATTCTCAGTTACACCTGTGCAAACCTATTGATTCAAATTCTGCTTAATAGATACAAGGCATGTATTTTTAGGGAGAAAACTACGCTGTGATGATGATGCCTCATTTTCTGAAGCAGTTTTCCCCTTCACATCTCTGAAGAGTGCTAGCTGATTCCAGAGAGGACCAGAGTAGGTATAGCCACTAAAAATTAAACAAGTGTTCAAGGGTTATCTGGGTCTGGCCCTTTGACAGCCTTTCAAGAAACAAGCTAGTGAGGGAATGTTGTGCCACACTATGTCAATACATGGATCAAATTTGCAAGCAGAATTATTATGCTTATTTTTTATTTTGCACTGACAATGTGCTCAGCACTGCACTGTATATAAGAGTACAGACAATCCATGCCCTCAGAACAAACAGGACAAAGTCAAGGGTGGGAATAACTTGTGGAGGAGGGCTGTTCTGTTGGGTTTTTTTGTTTTGTTTTATCCAAAACTTCGAGGATATAAATTCTCCTGCTTTATCTTGGGCCCCATTACTGCAACGTCTGAGCAGCTCACAGTTTTCAAATGTGTTTCCTTTCACAGCACCCCTGAGGAAAAAGGAAGAACCATTACATATTACAGATGGCAAACAGAGGCACAGAGCTAGACTAAAGGCCTGACTGAGGGGTACTTAGGCACTTCAATAGGCAAACAGGGGATTAGTAGGGTTTTCAAAAGCACCTATATATGCCACACTCCCACTGATTTCAGCCAAGCCCAATAGCCTCCCCACTCAGCCCTTCCAGCTGAGGAACAGCAGGAAGCAGCCAGGACAATCCTTGCCAGCCTCCTGAGATGTTATTCACTCACCTCTCAAGCTTGGACTTTGGATATTTTTTCCTTGTTTGCTGAATTATCATTGTTCATCCCAGCTCTATCAGCTGCCCATCCTCCCTCTCCCTCCCCACTGTGCTTCTCACCCACTTCACTCCCCTCATCTTTCTCTCCTTTCCCCCATTCTCCATCTCTCCTCCTCAGTCCCTTCTTTCTTTACCCATCCCCCTCTCCTGTTCCCTCCATCCCTTCCTCTGCTTCACATCAACCCCAGAGCCCCTGAAAAAGACCCTACAAGCAAATTCTGTAATATAAATAAAACAAACAGGTCTCTAAACAAATCTGGAAAAAGATGAAGCGCTAACCTGCTATGTTGTATGCCTTTCCCCCTTTGTGTTTCTACACTGTCAACACTTCAGGGCAGGACTGTGTTTTCCAGTGTGTTTGGACAGCTCCTAACACAACACAGCCCTGATTCTGGATAGGGTCTTTGGACAGCACCATCACATTAATCAATTTGTAATTCTGTTCATTTCTAGGAATTACTAAGGCTCTATATAAAGTATAACAGTGTTGTTTGCAGTGAACATTGAATGCTGTTGCATTGTCAGAGAGGAGCAAAAACTGGCAAACGTCTGCAGTGGGACATGGAAAGGAGGTCCTGTGGCATACGCCTTTCTGTGTTCCAGCAGAGTACCTCTCACTTTAAAATAACACAAGTGGGAAGCTGAGTCTGAGTGAGAAGCCCAGGGTTCAGCCAAGAAGCGCTACTGTTACTTTTGTACAATGCAAAGACAGAGGCTATCTTTCTTTGCAACAGATAAAACAGTTCACTTGAGCCTGCAGAAGGTCCCCCTGCAGGACTTCTAACATACATGGATAGAGGCAACACATGCAAAATTTAATGATACAGCATATAACCTTACACTCTAGTAAAACTTTAGACAGTTCAATAAGAATGGCGTGATTTAACACAGTGCCTGAATTTGCAATCAATGTGGTACTCAAAGGGTTAATTATACTTGAGGTAATTTGGAAAAAGGGTAAAATGCTTTTTTTGGAATGTCACCAAATTTGTCAGAAAATATCCGCTCTTGTGCTATTATTAGATACTGTATATTGTGCCTCAACTACGTGGTACCCCAGGCATACCAGAATAAGCCACGTTTACATAAATGCTGCTCTTCACATTCAATGAATCAATGATGAAGAAAACGAATGGGACAGAATTAAAGAGCTTATTAATCAGTTTGTTGTGTTAGGGAAGGTTTTCTGTTTCACATTATAAAGAGACAGATGAAGTGGGCTGCTATGGTACCCAGAAAACATATGCCAGACAACATCAGGAGCGAAGGTAAGTAACAGATTCAATTTTCTGCAGCTGATTTTCATCCTGCACCCAGCTGTTAAATAGCTAAGCAAGAAAGCTGCCTGTCAGTTCAGAATCACTCTGGAGAGCAGTTACTAATCCTCTAATGATATCTTCTTCACAAGCCCCTCCAGTGACTATCCACAGTCTGCGAGTAAGAATTGGGAATCATCTTGTCTTCAATCCTGGCGCTCTCCAGGGTGATTTATATAAACTCAAAGATGCTCAAGAGGGAAGCAGGCAGAGAATGGAATAATAACTTGAAAAAACTCAAAGTGGAACCTAAAAGAAACAAACTTACATAAACTGCCTCTGTTAAATGGGATAAAGGATCAGAGGCCTCACTGTAGTAACCCATGTATATTGAGACATGCCAGACCTGTAATATCAGCCTCAGTTCTACCACAGAGGGGAAAAAAAAGAAAAACCTCTGCTAAAGTGCTATAGACTGTAGCAGGACCTGCCAAGCCATTTCCAGGTACTGATGTTGAAGACCACAAGTGACTTGACATAGGGGGGGTGCCATGTTTTCCCTCTATCCACAGTCCTTCAGATGGCACCAGCATCTTGAATTGGGGAGGATCTGCCCAAAGGTGGGCCCCTGGAAGAGGTGGAATGAGGATCAAGCCACTAGGGCATGATCTGAAGGGCCAGGAAGAAGAAGATGAGCATGCAGTTGCACCAGGAGAAGACAGGTTTCACAAGCTGTTGAGATTCCCCAGTGAGACAGCATCAGATGAGGATGGGTAGAGAAGGGACTAGAAGGAGGGAGTTATGTAGAGGAAGAGCTGCAGAACCTTTAAAAGGAGAGGTGGAAAATGTTATGTCCACAACATACACACAGAAAAGTTAGATAAAAACATAAATACCCTTGCTGAAAGGTTGCAGCATAACACTAATTTATTTCTTAGAATTCATACCAATGACACATCAGAACCCCAAAACAGAGAGAGACAAAGCAGGCTGCTCTTTAAGGCAGAGAGGTACAATTTGCGCCACCTTACTCTAGTCTGGCTGTCTACAAACTGACTCTGCTTGGCCTATATCACAGGCTTCCCAGCAGAGCTTGCAGGCAGGACCCCTGAAATATAAAATTACAGCCTACAATTTTAATACAGTTTTAATACACCACAATCAATCAATCAATCAATAAGGGTGACGGAGGAGGTAGGGGGCAGAGAGAAGCAAAAGACTTCCAAGTTTGGCTAGTTCAGATAAACTGAACCAGAACTGTAAACTGTTGGTTTGCCCATCCCCACAACTTGTTACAAGTACAGGAGGAATAGTTTCCCCAGGTCTTTCAAACAGTGATGTGTGTGTGGTAAGCTGCACAGCTGCAAAGTTTGGAATCAAGCCCAGATCAGGCCTTGCCCTACATTTCTGGGCAGGAAGGGCTGTTTGGATCTGGTGTTTTGGTATTATTATAGAGACAGGAATGAAATTCTGTTATCCCCAACGTTTGAGAGTGTCTAGATCTGGAGTTTTGGCTTAAGGCCTCCTTTATACAAGACTAAAACTGATTAATTATACAGTGAAGGACAAATCCAATGTCTCTTACTACATTTCAGACCTGATTCTGCAACCCTAACTCACAATGAGGAGCATTTAACAGTGTGTAATGTCATTGGTTTCAGAGGACTGCTTCACAAAAGGATCCTGAGTGAGGGTTGTAGAATCAGTCCGTAATTTCTAAAGTCTATTTCTCTTTAGAATCTGAGCCCCAGTGAAGTTGGGGAATTGCAGTCTGCTCCTTTTATGAAGAATCAAGATTATCATTCCATTTTACCTGATAAAGCTTGTATAAAACCAAATCCATCAGATATGGATGCCCTTTCCCTGTGTTGCTGTCACACCCGATATCAGATGTCACACCCGATATCAGAATTTTAACTAGAAGCACAGTGATGTGATTGCAGTGTTTCGAACTTTTGGAATTTTATCATGAATCTCACAACATTTGTTGTTTTTCTTAAAGTCTCAGCTCCTGGAATCAGGTGATTCCATGAGAATCTCAGCTTTTTTTTTTTTTTTTTAAAGTAACTTTCTAGCCCTCATAGCTGCCAGGGAAAGCTTAAAAATATGAAATCTAAGAGCTCAAAAACTGGTAAACAAATAAAAAGAAGCCGCAAATTATTTTCCAACACCTCTTGATTTTTGGAGCCTGACTCATGGTTTTTGGATAGGTAGTACTGTGATAGTTCTGTAGGTGAAGTTTCCTGAATGAAGAGTAGCATGCAGGTCTCACAAGTGTAGAGACTGCTTCAGCCCTTGTCACATGGTTAATGTCCTGTCGATTTGTGTACACCACAGAAAGCTCAAGGTAAATGTCAAAGCATAGCTTGACTTGCAGACACAGTATGAGATAAGATCATTAAGAAGCCATGCAATTCAGCTGGCACTGCAGAGTAAATGTATTCATTACACATGAACTTTATATATGACAGGAGAAGATGTGTTCTCCGATGCTATAATATTACTATTTTCTTTAACAAGCTGCTAATCTTACAAAAACAGAAAGGTCTTCTACATAGATTTTCTTCTTCAGTGGATGGAGAGTTCTAGGAATGGAAGGGTAGTAGCTGGAATAGGACTATAGTTCTCCAGTTGTTCCCAGATGATAGAGTTGGTTGCTTAAACTTTGAAGAAAGCTGCCTAATCAAAAGATACACTGAAATATTTAGGGTAGGAAGGCATCACTTTTCTATTATTTGCATAATGAGTAAACCCACAAGGGAAATTTAAAGATAAGCCCAAACTGGATATTTTTATTTACAACTCTTCCTCCCTGAGTTTCAGTAGTTCAGATAAAACAGAAACAGATCCGAGCCAACCCAGGGCTTGGGCTTTGCAAAATCAAACCTTAAGCAATAAGTCTTGTTCGAACTATCTCTGTGAGCAGCCACCTACAGAACTGTGCTTTAGATAGTACTGGGGCTGCCAATATGAAGTCAAAATTTAATACTAGTCACCCCACATGGTGTCAGGGGCAGGCAGCTATGTCTGTGTCTGACTGCACCATGGTGTTTCAGAAATCTTGGTGTGAGTAAATGCTGACATTCCAATGGCAACTGACCCCACTCTCAAATATCAAAGTGCTGAATGGAGGAGTCACTTTAGAATTCACATTTTTGCCTAGAAAAGAAAAGACAGGGGAGCTTAGGTTCCCCAGTAAAGCAAAGCTGGTTGTTGTAACAAATACAAGTGAGACACAATGCATAGCTTCCAGGATGACCAATAAATGGGAAAAGCCTAAACTTGGTTGATCATTAATCAAAGTGTTTCAGTTGTACCAGATAACTACCCCCATTCCATGGCAAGGGGCAGGGGGTGGGGGGAGAGAAGGGAGGAGGAAATGCATATAAATATTGGCCAAAGATACAGGGCACAAAAGGTATGTGATGGCTTCACAGCATAGCTCCGCTGAGCCCAACCCATCTTTGTGCAACTGGCAGCCATTTTGTACCCACTCCATGCGGAGTGACATACGAATGGGGATGCAGGGTGAGGCTAGGCATTAAGCAGGCAACACTAGGAGCAGCAATGCTAAGCCCCTTGGTGTCCATAACAACACCCACAAATGTATCAAAGGGCTGCAGTGCAGACTACAGCCCTGCAACCCTTCGCGAAGTGGAGCTGCAAAGTGGCTGAAGTGAAAGAGGCTCCCAGGAAGCCCAGCACAGTGAGGTCCCAATAGGCATTTGCCTACTTTGCCCACGACTTAGTTTGTCCCTGTTACTGAGTCAAATATCTGTTTTGAAAATTGGGGTTGTGCTGTGCCATATTCCAGTCTTCAGTAGGTAAGCAGTGATGTTCGCTCATATTTCAAAGTGAAGAACCCAGCATTTGAAATAAGTCCAGAGCGTTTTCAATAAAGCTCTGTTAGCTGTCACAACTCAGCTGGTTTAAACTTTGTGACTGAATAATACTAGATTGGCATAAACCATGTAAATGAGCAAGCAGCTAGCTGGGCTTTGGCAAAGAGAAACAAAGCTCTAAGTTTAAAGCTAAATTCAGTCCTTGTAGAAAAAGAATCAGCGAGATGTTAGCATTCTGCTCACTTTGATCCACCATGCAACACTACTACTTCTTGCAGAAGAAATTAAGATAATTAATCATACAAAATACTCAGGTGAGACCTGAAGCAGCCATATTAACTGTGCACTGTCGACAACACAACAGAAGCACCACCAGTAAGTAAAACCAATTGTCACTATGAAAAAAAAAAAGTTTACTACATTCTCCAATTGAAAAGGAGCTAAAAAAACTGACAAAGACTATACAGACCTCTAAAGGCCACCTCTTTACTCCAAGCATCTTGGTGTGCCAGCCAAGGAGCATAGTGTCAAACCTTTGGCTCCCCACAGAGTATGGGAAGGGCATAAGCTAGCTGGGGCTCATGCTCCTTTTCACTAGTCCATATATTCTGTGCACAGTTGCCAGTCTTGTGTATTTGTAGAGAATGCTGAGAGCCACCAGTTCCTTCAGTTGTCCTCTTGGCCTTCCTTCCCAAAGATGGCCGTGGAGGGGTGGGATGGAGGAAAGGAGGGACATGGCAGGCAGTGGGGGCCTCAAAGGGGATGGGGGAAGGAGAAGAGGGATGTGTCAAGCAGTGGGGAGGGCAGAGTGGGGAGAGGGCTGAGTGGGAGCAGGGTCTGGGGTGGAGTGTGAGTGGGACCTCAGGTGGAAGAGGCAGGGTGGGGAGCTAGCCTCCCCCCAGGGGAAGCTTCACCCGTCTCCCATTGATTCTGGGAACAACTAGCAAGTCTCCACTTTCTCCACACATATCCAGCCAATAAGGCGACATCAAAGGCAACATGCTTGGTTAAAGTCCCTGCTACATTATAACTGGAACTAAGTTGTGACCAGGTTACGGGAAAATCCTGGTTTGCTAGGACCATGACATGGTTGTATTTGTAGTATAGACTATAAAGATGGTACTGTACATAGATGATCTTGCCAATTACAATGCTAATTATTTAGTGATTAATGGCATTAGGTGTAATGCACATCCTTTGACACAGAGGTCAAAAGACAGAACAACAAAATAACTACAAGTGCAAAGTACTTCACTTAGGAAGGAAAAGTCAAATGCACAACTACAAAATGGGGAATAATTTGGTAGATGATAGTACTGCTGAAAACGATCTGAGGGTTATAGGGGTCTCAAACTGAATATGAGTCAACACTGTGATGCAGTTGTGACAAACACTAATATCATTCTGGAGTGTATTAACAGGAGTGTCATATGCAAGCCAAAGAAGGTAATTGTCCCGCTCTATTTGGCACAGGTGAGGTCTCAGCCAGAGTACTGTGTCCAATCCTGAGTGCAGCACTTTAGGAAAGATGTGGACAAATTGGAGCGAATCCAGAGGAGAACAACAAAAATGATAAATGGTTTAGAAAACCTGACCTATGAGCAAAAGGTTAAAAAAATGAGCAAGTTTAGTCTTAAGACTGAGAGGGGGGAATCTGATAACAATCTTCAGAGAGATTAAGCCTTAAGGGCTGCTATAAAAAGGACTATGATCAAAGTAGCTCAAGAGTAATGGGCTTAATCGGCAGCAAGGGAGATTTAGGTTAGATATTAGAAAAAAACTTGGACCAACACCTGTCAGGGTTGGCTTAGGTCGACTTGGTCCTGCCTCAGTGCAGGGGGCTGGACTTGAGGACTTCTCAAGGTCCCTTTGAGCCCTACAGTTCTAATGATTCTGTGAATGCCAGATACAAATGAACAGAATATGAATGCTATTAATTTATATTAGGGATGCTGGTTAAAGGAATGCTTCTGGTATAATATGCTTGTAGCTTAATGGTTATGAAAAAAAGTTATGACTGACTCTACATAAAGAAATTACAGTACTAAAATATTTAATATGGCAAATAGGCTGTAAAACTTTTAGCACTCAGGTTTAGAAATTTAATAGCAGCTTTCAAATAAGAATGAGTCATGAGTCAAATAACTAGAGGTAGAAGCATAATTTCTGATGAGAACTAGGTGTGACGGACATGACAGGACTAGACTAATAATTTATCAATAAAAGTTATAATCACACAAAAACAAAGTAGACAATTAACAGAACCATGGCTAATTCTGGCTGTGTGTAAACTAGAATGAAGCCCTAGGAAGGCTCCTGCTCCAGAGAAAAGACAGTCTCCATATACCATTTGCAAAATGATAGTAAGTATGGGCATGGACACCATATTCAAGTTATTTTGTGAGACAGGAAAAACATCCTATCATTTTTGTAACAGAGAAGATATAGCAGTAAATAAATATCTACAAAAAACCCAAACCAAACCAAAAGAACAACACTTGTCACTTTTACTCTTAGACTGACTGCATAGAGTGTGGTAATATGTTCTTTGGTAAATATTATTCCCATCCCACACCAAGTATATAGCGATATATGGCCTGCTTCTGAACTGACAAAGGTTTTACACTGGCAAAACCTCATTGACTTCGATAAAGTTACTCATCCCTGTGTAAGTCCGCAAGGCAGTGACCATCTCTTTGTTATGTGCATGTGCAGTGCCCAGCATAATGGGTGTGAAGCCTCCAGGCACTACTATAATACGAATAACAAATCATTATGATTGAAAGCAATAGCTAACTTAATGTGCTACAACAGTAGACAGGGTTTTTGAATGTAGTTTTTTTTTTCTGGGTCCTAATGAAGAATTGGAATGTTCCTGCTTTTTGCCACAAACATTATTTTATTTTTTAATTACACGCCAGGCAATTTTACTGGTCAAGGACATCAAAGGGAAAATATATTCAAGAGGCCATAGGTGCCCTGATTTTTGTGGAGAGCAAGCAGCTTTTGATCTTTTGTGCCAGATTGGTTCATATTTTGATTCCTCAACTGGTAGTTTGAATGTATTGTCTTTGCTAGTGAATATGTGGGTTTTACCCCTGCATGTAAATGAGTGAGCACCATCACATGCATATTAATGAATCACTTAAAATCAGCTTAAATGCACTGGAGTCCAAATAAAACCTTCCAGTGGGGTGGGGAGAACTGGGAGACAAGTCTATGCTTATCTGAAGGACTGTCCTAAATGTTGGCTGTTATGTTGAATGCACGGTGCAATTATCTGACCTAGTTTCATTTCCTTCTGTTTGCTCTTATTGTATTTAACCAAATGTGCCTGCCATGGCCCCCTGCCACCTGCATACTTTTTTAGCATAAAGCTTCCACACTGCCATCAACACAGAACAAATGTAGTCATTCTGTGGAACCTGGTATTTCTTCCTCTTGTGGGCTGGAATTGGTTTTATTCTGGCAATACATGAAAGCCTAGGCTCTAAACCAGAGCAGCAGAGGCAGTGTCAACAAAGCCATTAACAGCAATATAGCAGGGTCAAGCTGTCAGCCTTTCTTGGAGTTCTTTCTATTTGAATGGTTCAATTTCCTAGAATACTTAATGATGTTCCCAAATGCAGTTTATACATGAAGAAGCAAAGGAAAACAGCACGGCTGCTCGTTCTGCTTAGAGAATCGCTGAATTAGCTGACGTGAATATGATGGTTCTCTTATCTAATCACAGCTTTTGTCCTTATCTGAACGGTAGTGTCTCATTCCCACAATGAGCTGAGAGGTCTTTTATGTGCGGAGGGAGAGTGCATCCATTACAGTTTTCAGCAAAAAGGTCTAGCAACTGAGCAGTGTTTCACCAACCATATTCTTCATGCTGCTGACCATTTAAGGCAACAGAGTAAGTCGTAACTGTGTACCCATTAGATGAGATTCAACTTGAAAGAGACCTCTTTTTAGCTTCTATCTATTTATGTAGAGGTTATATGAGTGCCTCTCTTAAGCTTTTTGTGCACATCTGGATGATATGATGGATTGAAGAATAGGGAAGACTGCTTTTGTAAAGTCATCTGATACTGCTACTTTTCTTGGCCTAAAGCTATTGATTTCACCTCTTTTAGCTATTGGTGCCAATGGACATTCTCCAGAGATAGTGTAAGAGCACATTTTAGAGAAAAGTTCCAGCATTTTATTCAGAGATTGCACTACACAGCTCCTACTCATGTCCATGTAAATTTATGCTGCTAATCCCCTTGCACTGAAAATGCACTCCTGTCATATGCCAAGATTAGGCAAATCAGTTTCAGTTGCCCAAACTGGGGAAACTACTGGGGCAGAAAGTCAGTAAACAAAGTACCCATGGGAGCCTGGAAGGAAGGTTTTTTTTTGTGAGTTTGGACCAGGACCTGAACTACATCACTGCCTTGGAATGATGATGAGGGGCGGGATTTTCCTTCTATCATCCCCAATAATATAAACAATCCACAATTGTAAAGGAAAAAATCACAGTAGCTGTGACAAAGGTACATGCATTCCTACTTCTTGATAAAGCCTGATCTCAAACATCATTGTGTGTCCGTTGGGCACTAATCATCCATCTTCTATAAAGATTGTCACTATGTGGCTCATAAATATAAACTAGAGCAGGCATGTAGAGCCAGATGGTTATTTCTTACGTCTAAAAAGACAAATTAATCCATGGTGCAACTCCACTGACTCAGGGAGCTGATGGGCAGGATCCCCTAGGAAAATAACATGAGGAGAAAAGGAGTCCAGGAGAGCTGGCTGCTGTGTTTTAAAGAACCCTTATTGAGGTTGCAGGAAAAAAGCATCCCGATGTGTAGGAAGAATAGTAAATATGGCAGGAGACCAGCTTGGCTTAACAGTGAAATCCTTGCTGATCTTAATAATGCAAAAAGAAGCTTACAAGAAGTGGAAGACTGACAAATGACCAGGGAGGAGTATAAGATATTTGCTCAGGTAAGGCAGGAGTGAAATCAGGAAGGCCGAAATTCACACTGGAGTTTGCAGCTAGCGAAAGATGTAAGAGTACCACTAGAGAAGCGGTTTTCTTCAGAGTATGGTTAGCACACAAGAAAAAGTCAAGAAAGTGTGGGCCCCCTGTGAGCAAGGTAAGTGGGAAAAAACAATGTACTACAGATATTTTTTTTTTGCTGCCCCTTCTTCACGAACAAACAAGTCAGGCTCCCAGTCTCTGCACGGGCACGCACATGTGAGGGAGAAGGATGACCAGTCCTTCTAGAAAAGGATGCGTTTGGTGGGACTGATTTAGAAAAGGACAACACAAGTCCAGTGGCGAGATGCGGCTGCATCACAAGGTGCTAAATCTGTTGGCAGATGTAGTGATGCAGAGACATTGGCATTGATCCGTGAAATCTCAATGGATGAGACGGGGAGTCTGGTGACTGAGAAAAAGGCTACTGCAGTGCCCTCGTTTAAAGAGAGAAGAGGCATGGAGACTACAGTAGGCAAGTCGCCCTCACCGCATCGCCTGGAAAAATATGGACAGGTCCTCCAAGGATCAATTCTGAAGCACTTCGAGGAGAGAAAGTGATCATGAACAGTCGATGGATCACCAGGCAGTCATGCCTGACTAACCTAATTGCCTTCTATGAGAATACTGGGTCTGTGATGAGGGAAAGCAGTGGATGTGTTATATCTGACTTTAATAGCAAGCTTTTGAAAGCGTCTCCCACAGTAATTCTTGCAAGCAAAGTTAAAGAAGTATGGCTGGAATGATTGGACTACAAGGTGAATAGAAAGCGGCTAGAATTGGTCTGGCTCAAGGTATGCATCAACGCTCCATGATCTTTGGTAGCTGGTATCAAGTGAGTGCCCAGGGTCAGTCTATGGCCGTTTTGTTCAATATCTTCATTATGATCTGGAGGAGCATGGACTGCACTCTCAGCAAGTTGGCAGATGACCTAAACTTGGAGGAGTGGTAGATACGCTGGAGGTAGGATAGGATTCAGAGGGACCTAGACAATATTAGAGACTGGGCCAAAAGAAAAACCTGATAGGTTCAAACAAGGACAAGATGCAGAGTCCTGCACTAGGACCAGAAAACCATTAACTGTTACAGAACTAGGATCCGAATGGCTAGGAAGCAGCTCTGCAGAAAATGACTAGGGGTTATAGTGGTGAGAAGCTGGATATGAGTCAAACAGTGGCCCTGTGCCAAGAAGGCTAATGGCAATTTTGGGCTGGTATAAAGTAGGGCAATTGCCAGCAGATCTAGGGATGTGATCATTCCTCACCTATTTGCAATTGATGAGGCCTACTGGAGTAGTGTGTCCAGTTTTGGGCCCCACACTACAAAGAAAGGATGTGGAAAAATGAAAGACGTCACCATGGAGGCAACACAATTATTAAGGGAGACTGGAGCACTACTTATGAGGAGAGTGAGGAAGTGGAATCTCCTTCCTTAGAGGTTTTTAAGGTCAGGTTTGACAAAGCCCTGGCTGGGATGATTTAGTTGGGAACTGGTCCTGCTTTGAGCAGGGGATTGGACTAGATGACCTCCTGAGGTCCCTTCCAACCCTCATATTCTATGATTCTATGATATCAGAGATGAATCTGATGAATCCATATGATCATAGCTTAACTCTCACATCACTGCTGGTCTACAGACAGTCACCAGTCAGGGGTCTCTCAAATATGATCAGCTACCACCAAAGTTTTTTAAGATCTTAATTCCTGAGCTTAAGTTACTTTCATTGCCCCGTTTTAGCTCTTTCTATTTTAACAAATCTAAAATAAACCCATCCTAAACTCTGGGCACATGTAAAAAACATGAATAAAAATGCCCTAAAAACAGAACTAATGTCTAAAATGTTTTTCACCACCAAATCTCTGCCGCCCAATTGAAACACTTCCACCATCATTCTCTTCCATGAACTTTCACTTCCTGTAGGTCACTGTCTGACATCTGGTGGATCCAAGGAGTAAGTCTTGGCTGCACAGGGTATTGCAGGGTAATGATAACAGATGCACCCAGAGGATGACCACTACTGATTTATAATAAGAATATGGGGTTTCTGTCAGCTGATTTTACATGAACTAGATTGCATCCAGTGAGAATGAGAGCCCAGCCCACATCTGAACTGAAATATATCACAGGCATTCTGAGCAATGTGGGTTCAGAATAAATTAGTTCTTATTCTGTATAGTCAGCGATGTATTAGGAGCTGTCCTCCACACAGGAAGACACAATCCTTGTTATAGAAAGCTTAAACTAGAAAGACCAAACTCTAAACACTTGCAAGTAATCCTGTTGAATTTAACTTGCATGCATACTGTTTGCAGAATAGGGGTCATAGAGGAGCACAGAGTTACAATCAGATAAATGGTTATATTTGGCCTAGATTTCAGAGATGATGAGCACCAGCAGCTCCCACTGAAGTTAATGGGGGCTCAGTATTTTGGAAGAATCGGGCCACTTATTTAGATGTCTTTATATGGTTTAAGGAGCATAGTTTCAGAGGCCCATTTCTGAAAATCTTGGCCCTACTTTGTAATTCAGGTAAGTATATTTGATTATTTTCAGAAAAACAGAAGATCAAACATGTCCACATGTGTACGGCATTACAAATGAGTTGCTAAGGAAACTCTGGTCTTGTGCAGTGTGCATCAGGTCGGATAAAGTTTTTGCCCTGTAGTCTCTATACATAGAGTCCACATGTGCGATGAAGTTTGCACAAGGTCTGGGCCCCCCATTCTGAGCAATTCAAAGTCTCAGTTCCCATCTAAGCCTCCTTCCTCGGTCACAGATGTGCAGGATAAAAGTGAAGTATGGTGTGTTAAAAGAAAGGGCATGCTAGAGTAGACATGAACTTACATGAAATCCTCGTCATACTCAGGTTGTGAGGTCAGTACACCTATTTACCAGATTAAAGTTAACCAAATATTTGCTGAATTGGGGACACAGTGCTCAGCATTTTTGCAGCATTGAGCCCTGTATGTGCAACACCCTCTATTGCAAAGCAGCCAATCAAGCTCCAGCAATTATGCTACATAGTGTTTTTGGTGTTCCAAAGTATGATTTAAGGAAGTGTTGACGATGAATTGTATGGATCTTACCAGCTGCCAATGAGCAACTCCCATAGCTGCGGAAAAAAATGTTAGTGGTAGTTATCAAATTCTAGGGATTTTCCCCATGCAAGTCAAGCCTCAGGGAAATTAAAACAAATCTAGTGGTAATAGTTTAACCCAAGGGTCGTCAGCCTTTCAGGAGTGGTGTGCTAAGTCTTCATTTATTCACTTTAAGGTTTTGCATGCCGGTAATACATTTTAATGTTTTTTAGAAGGTCTCTCTCTACAAGTCTATATATTATATAACTAAACTAGTGTTGTATTGTAAAATAAACAAGGTTTTCAAGATGTTTAAGAAGCTTCCTTTAAAATTAAATTAAAATGTTGATCTGCCAGCCCACTCAGCCTGCTGCTGGTTTGGGGTTCTGTTCACCTAGGCCGGCGGCGGGCTGAGCGGGGCCTGCAGCTGGGAACCCAGCTGGCAAGGGTCTGGCAGCCAGAACCCCAGCCCGGCAGTGGCCTGTGCGGGGCCGACAGCCCGGACTCCAGACCGGCAGTGGGCGCAGTGGCTCAGCCCACTGCTGCTCAGGGGTTCCATCCGCCAGCTCCTGTCAGCTGGTATCCCAGCTGCCGGATCCGCTCAGCCCGCTGCTGGTCTGAGCTGCTGGGGTCCTGGCCCTGCCCACATACAGTTGGTACCTACCTTCTCCCTGGTTCTGGCCCATTCTCTTCCTCTCTCTGCACTGAGCTGACGGTGGGAGTGCACTGAGCACAGGGCTGGGGGTGAAGGGTCTGGCCAGGAGCTAGAATGAGGGAGGGGGCTCAGGGTTGGGTCGGGAGGTTTAGGTGTGGGGCACTTACCTGGGCAGCTCCCGTTTGGTGCTCAGGGTGGGGATGTGGGCGATGCAAGAGTCAGGACGTGGGAGGGTGCATGGGGGGGGCTGGGTATGTGGGGGGTGCAAGAGTCAAGGCTGGGGTTGTGGGGGGGTGAAGGAGTCAGGCAGAGGGCTGGATGTGTATGAGGGAACAGTGCTCAGGGCAGGGGCCTGGGGGTGTGCGGGGCTGCGGGGCTCAGAGCAGAGGGCTATGTGTCTGTGGTGGGGGTCAGGGCAGGGAGCTGGAGGGGATATGCCCCTATTCCACCCCTCTTCCCCAAGGCTCTTCCCCCTGCTTCTTCTCTTCCTCCACCAGGAGCAGCAAGCACACTGACTCTGATCCTTCCCTACCCCCTCCCTCACAAGTGCCATCAGCTGATTGGCTGGCAGGCAGGCAGGGAGGGATGGAGAGGTGGAGGAGAGGCAGGAACCCAGCACACTATAGGAAGAGTCAGGGGAACTGGCAGGACCAAGATTCTGCCCATAGGCACGTGCAGCACATTTCTTCAGGGTGTGCACCCAGGAAGCCCTGCCCTAGCCCTGCCCCCGCTATACCTTAGCCCTGCCCCCATCCACTCCCTCCTACTTCCTGCCCCATGACTGTTCCCTTCAGAATCCCCAATCCCTCCGCTCCTTGTCCCCTGACTATCCCCTCCTGGTACCCCTGCCCCTAACTGCCCCCCAGGACCTCACCCCCTATCTAAGTCTCCCTGCTCCTTGTCCCCTGGCTGACCCCCCCTAGGATCTTACCCCCTACCTGTCCCCTGACTGCCCCGACTCTTATCCACACTCCTGCCCCCCAGACAGACCCCCGGGACTCCCATGCCCCATCCAATCACTCCCCACCCCCTGACAGGACCCCCAGAACTCCCAACCCATACAACTCCCCCTGCTCCCTGCCTGCCCCAACCCCTCTCCACACCCCTGCCTCCTGACAGGACCCCCAGAACTCCCGACTCATCCAACCCCCCCAGCTCCTTGTCCCCTGACCACCCCATCCAGAGACCCCTGCAACCCTAACCACCCTGCCCGGGATCCCACCCCCCATCCAACCCACTCTGCTCCCTGTCCCCTGACTGACCTCACCCCTTATCCAACCCCCCTGGCCCCAGACCCCTCACCATGAGGTTCCTAGCAGCATGTTCTGCTCTGCACAGAGCCAGACATGCTGCCCCATGGGAGCGTGAAGCCCCACCCCTCAGAGTGCTGCTCGCGCAGCAGCATGGCTCCAGGTAAGGGGAGAGGGTGAGGGAGGGGCCGGCAGCTTGCTGCGCTCAGCCAAGTGCTCCGGCCCGGGAGCGCAGAATCTGCAGCTTGCCACACTGGGAGATTGGGGCCATTTACCCACCCCTGCATTAGGGTGTGCCTGGGCACACCCCATGCGCATGCCTATGCTTCTGCCCCCTTCCCCTGCGTGGGAAGGGGGAGTGGGCTGCGGAGAAGAGTGGGCCAGGCCAGGCTGGGCAGGATTTTTAATGGCACTCTAAGACGCCGGCAGGCAGCAGCATGCCCTTAAAAATTGGCTCGCGTGCTGTCTTCGGCAGGCGTGCCATAGGTTGCCAACCCCTGGTGTAACCTTTGGATGGGATAGAGTTCATTTCATTTCCCATCTCCAGTGCCTTAAAAAACAAAAACAAAAACAAAACAAACAAAAAAAGAAACTCCCAAAGAAAGTGGCTGGGGACCCAGAGTTCAGTCTCTAAGGATTTTCAGCAAGGATTGCACAGGGTCAACCTTCCCACATTCAAGTCCCAAAAGAAATGAATTTAATGAAGTAACTTTATAAAATTTTATGATAAAGAAACATATAATTTAATTTTTACTGCATGACATGGCTATTTTATAATACAGACATTACCTTCACAGTTATACATAAACATAAATAAAGAAAACAAATTAAAATCTGAATAGCTGAGTCCTTATAGAAATACAGTGAGAAGAAACTGAAAGTTCTCAAAAGCTTAGGTTTTCTTCACCTAAGTCTCAGTCAGAGTTTCTGATCACCAAATCTATATAGTCTGCTGGGTCTAAAACATCTTCCCTCCACTTGCTTGTAGGAATCTTCAGTTGGAAGACTCTTCCTCCGCTGAAATCACCGTTAGCCAGTCAGCTGACTGATTAACCAATCACTCAGTTAAGGGTATAGATTTAAAGAAAACCCCATTACAAGAAAATACAAAAAACAGAGAATAGCAAAATATAAATGACTCTTTCCCCATTACTACACTTAAAGAAAAGTTGGTGAATCACGTTAGTTAAGACAATTTAACTAGAACAGTTTGGCTAAAATCAAAACATTCAAACCATACAGTTAAAATAGAAGTTATGTTTCCCTCCCAATTTCTCCATCCTATAATTACCATAGCCCATGCTTCCCTGACAGAGGGTTAACAATATCACTAACCTTTTTACCGAGTGCTAAGTTTCAGAATTACTGAGATATGTTTCTTAGGAGTGAGGCGATTATCTGGGGGAACAGCCCTAATCACTCTTGTCTCTTAATCAATGGGCCAGATCCTCAACTGATGGCAATCAGCGTAGCTCCACTGATTTCAATGGAAGTTACAGTAATTTCCATCAGCTAAGGAGCTGGCTCAATATGAAAAAAAGCCTTATTTCAGTGCAGGGGCAGCAGAGCTAGGGAGGTGGTGGGAGCTAGTGCCCCTGAAATGGAAATAGTAAAAGGGCTGACCTATGATTCCGCCCCTGTGCATTGTTCTTAAGAGAGTTGTTTTGCTACACATGCTGGGAATCAACTTTCCCTGTAACTGCATGCACACACTGCACCTTCCATATACTGTGCATGCTCAGGCCGGGTGGAGCTCTGTAGCTGCTGGGGAAAAACGGGAGAGCAGGACCCAGAGGTGCAAGAGTGGCTGCTGGGAAACCCAGGA
Organism: Chelonoidis abingdonii; assembly: GCF_003597395.2. Lineage (NCBI taxonomy): Eukaryota > Metazoa > Chordata > Testudines > Testudinidae > Chelonoidis > Chelonoidis abingdonii. The sequence goes on along the minus strand of NC_133769.1, from coordinate 313,586,860 downwards.
TTGGGCCAGGGAGCAGGTAGGAACTGGGGTGATTGGGCCAGGTCTGAGAGTAGCTGTCCCTGGCAAGAGAGACACAAATCACTGGGACCCTCCTTCCCAGCCTGGAGCCAGCTGCCCCATTCAGCCTGCTGTGTGGTAGTAGTTCCCCTCACTCACCATACCGAGCACACACCCCTTCCCTTGACTCCCCCCCTCTTTCTCAGTGCCTCATGCTTAGTAGGGTGTTTAGTACATTTAGGTTTCATTATGCCCCTCCATTCAAACTCAGTTCCAACCACCTCGGTTTAAGAGAACCCATTTTTTGTTAAAGGCTGCTCTGGGCTGGATTGCTACAATAACAAAGAGTCATCAGTCACCAGGAAGTGCCAATGTCATAGCAAATGTGACAATTCAAAAGAACAATTGGTAATTAAGAGCCATAATTTTAACTTGTCTGGCCCGAGGTTATTTCTCGGGTTTTAATGAAACGGAACATTCTCATGTCTGTGGCTTGCTCCACCTGAGAGCTAATGAGGATGGCCAACATTCTGATTTATCTTCCACTTAAAAAAATATGCTGGAAACACACTTAATATGTCCTAGCAATAAATAAATAAATAAATAAACAAACAAAAAATAAGAAAGAGACAGAAAAATAAAACACAGGAATATTTCAATCTATCTTAAATTATCTTAATTTGGAAATAGCGCAAACTGATGACCAAATGTATCTGCATGCAGACAGGAAAAAAAAAAAAAGACCTCTTACAAGTTGTCTAGACAGCTTATTTCAGCAAATAAAATCTGTGTGTAACTTCCTCCCCCTCCCAACCTGAAATCAAGATTAGAAATCAGCGTATTTCTCACTCATCCACTTACTGAAGTGTTAAGGGTTTTGCTGGAACCTATTTGCTGGAATAGTTTCATACTATAGTTGTATACATTGAGAGTGGAAAAATATTAGCCATTAATTGAGTGTGCTGTATTTGTGGTCATTAATTACAAAGAACTTGTAGAAAATTAGGAGAAACCTGAGAGCTCATTAAGTAGGTGGCTTTCTTTAAAAACAAATTCCTTTTGAACTCCGAATGCCAGCTGTTAGAGTTACAGTTAGTTCTCCCAGTTTATTAAGACAAAGGATTTTATTTTGTTGTTGTTGTTTTAGAGTTTTTTGCTTGACATGAGGTTATTCTCACATCAAGCTCTGCCAGTCTTATTTCATTATACTATACAACATCAATGTAATGCACCATGCCCAATTGCCAGCAACATTAAGAATCAAAGTAAGCGCCAACTGTGAAAATAAAAATGTTGAGATTCAAAATTCACCTGAACCAAGATCCTAGAAGATCTTAACTGCTCAGAGTGTTGGGGGAAAGCAGATATCAATCCAAACTTCATGGCTCTGGGTCCACCCTTAGTTAAAATATAAACTTATAAAACCAAGGAAATTCTGACTGGATGTTGTGCAGCAAATTTACCTTAGCCCTATTTGTTCTAGGCATTGAAACAGATGCGACTTACCAGGAGATTTCATAATCATAGAATCATAGGACTGGAAGGACCTTGAGAGGTCATCTAGTCCAGTCCCCTGCACTCATGGCAGGACTAAGTATTATCTACACCATCCCTGATAGGTGTTTGTCTAATCTGCTCTTAAAAACCTCCAATGATGGAGATTCCACAGCCCTCCCTAGGCAATTTATTCCAGTGTTTAACCACCCTGACAGTTAGGAAGTTTTTCCTAATGTCCAACTTAAACCTCCCTTGCTGCAATTTTAGTCCATTGCTTCTTGTCCTATCCTCACAAGTTAAGAACAACAATTTTTCTCTCTCCTCCTTGATAACAGTTTTCAAGTACATAAAAGGTTGTTACTTGTCCCCTCTCAGTCTTCTCCAGATTAAACAAACCCAATTTTCTCAATTTTCCCTCATAGGTCATGTTTTCTAGACCTTTAATAATTTTTTTTGTTCTTCTCGACTTTCTCCAGTTTGTCTACATCTTTCCTGAAAAGTGGCGTCCAGAACTGGACACAACACTCCAGCTGAGGCCTAATCAGCACTGAGTAGAGAAGAAGAATTCCTTCACATGTCTTGCTAACAACACTCCTACTAATCCATCCCAGAATGATGTTCACTTTTTTTGCACCAGTGTTACACTATTGACTCATATTTAGCCTGTGGTCCACTATGACCCCCAGATCCCTTTCTGCAGTACTCCTTCCTAGGCAGTCATTTCCCATTTTGTACGTGTGCAACTGATTTTTCCTTCCTAAGTGGAGTACTTTGCATTTTTCCTTATTGAATTTCATCCTATTTACTTCAGATCATTTCTCCAGTTTGTCCAAAGCACTTGCAACCCCTCTCAGCTTGGTATCATTTGCAAACGTTATGATTGTACTCTCTATGCTATTATCTAAATCATTGATGAAGATATTGAACAGAACCAGACCCAGAACTGATACGTGCGGGACCTCACTGTTATGCCCTTCCAGCATGACTATGAACAATTGATAACTACTCTCTGGGAATTGTTTTCCAAGCAGTTATGCACCCACTTTATAGTAGCTCCATCTAGGTTGCATTTCCCTAGTTTGTTTATGGGAAGGTCATGTGAGACAGTAGCAAAAGCTTTACTAAAGTCAAGATATACCATGTTTACCACTTCTCCCCATCCACAAGGCTTGTTACCCTGTCAAAGAAAGTTATCAGGTTGGTTTGACATGATTTGTTCTTGACAAATCCATCCTGACTGTTACTCATTACCTTATTATCTTCTAGATGTTTGCAAATTGATTGCTTAATTATTTGCTCCATTATCTTTCCAGGTACTGAAGTGAAGCTGACTAGTCTGTAATTCCCTGGGTTGTCCTTATTTCACTTTTTATAGAAGGGTAAATATAGTGCCATTTTCCAGTTCTTTGGAATCTCTCCCATCTTTCATGACTTTTCAAAGATAATCACTAACAGTTCAGATATCTGCTCAGTCAGCTCCTTGAGTATTCTAGGATACATTTCATTGGGCCCTGGTGAACTGAAGACATCTAACTTGTTCAAGTAATTTTTAACTTGTTCCTTCCCTGTTTTAACCTCTGATCATACCTCATTTTCACTGGCATTCACTATGTTAGACGTCCAATCACCACCAACCTTCTTGGTGAAAACTGAAACAAAGAAGTCATTAAGCACCTCTTCCATTTCCACATTTTCTGTTATTGTTTCCTCTTCCTCATTGAGTAATGGGCCTACCCTGTCTTTGGTCTTCCTCTTGCTTCTAATGTATCTGTAGAATGTTTTCTTGTTACCCTTTATGTCTCTAGCTAGTTTGATCTCATTTTATGCCTTGGCCTTTCAAATTTTGTCCCTACATACTTGTGTTATTTATTTATATTCAGCCTTCATAATTTGACCTAGTTCCTACTTTTTGTAGGACTCTTTTTTGATTTTTAGATCATTAAAGATTTCCTGCTTAAGCAAGGAGGTGGTCTCTTGTCATACTTTCTAATCTTTCCTACACAATGGGATAGTTTGCTCTTGTGCCCTTAATAATGTCTCTTTGAAAAACTGCCAACTGTCTTCAATTATTTTTTCCCTTAGACTTGCTTCCCATGGGACCTTACGTACCAACTCCCTGAGTTTGCTAAAGTCTGCCTTCTTGAAATCCATTGTCTTTATTTTTCTGTTCTCCCTCGTATCATTCCTTAGAACCATGAACTCTACCATTTCATGATCACTTTCACCCAAGGTGCCTTCCACTTTCAAATTCTCAATCAGTTTCTACCTATTTGTCAAAATCAAATCTAGAACAGCCTCTCCTGTAGTTGCCTTCTCCACCTTCTGAAATAAAAAAATGTCTCCTATACATTCCAAGAACTTGTTGGATAATCTGTACCCTGCTGTGTTATTTTCCCAACAGATGTCTGGGTAGTTGAAGTCCCCCATCACCACCAAATCTTGGGCTTTGGATGATTTTGTTAGTTGTTTAAAAAAAGCCTCATCCACCTCTTCTTCTTTGTTAGGTGGTCTGTAGTAGACCCCTATCATGACATCATGTTTGTTTTTTACCCCTTTTTTCCTTACCTGGAGACTTTCAACAAGTTTGTCTCCTATTTCCATCTCAACCTTAGTCCGTGTGTGTACATTTTTATATAAGGCAACACCTCCTCCTTTTTTCCCTGCCTGTTCTTCCTGAGCAAGCTGTACCCTTCTATACCAATATTCCAGTCATGCATATTATCCCACCAAGTCTTTGTGATGCCAGCTATGTCATAGTTGTGTTAATTTACTAGCATTTTGAGTTCTTCCTGCTTATTCCCTATACTTCTCACAGTAGTATACAGACATCTAAGGGCATGTCTACACTTACCTCCAGAGTGATCGATCCAGCGGGGGTTGATTTATTGAGTCTAGTGAAGATGCGATAAATCGACCACTGAGTGCTCTCCCGTTGACTCTGGTACTCCACCGGAGAGAGAAGCATAGGCAGAGTCAATGGGGGAGCGGCAGCAGTCGACCTACCACAGTGAAGACACTGCGGTAAGTAGATCTAAGTACATCGACTTCAGCTACGTGAACAACTTCAGCTACGTTATTCACGTAGCTGAAGTTGAGTAACTTAGATTGATTCCTGCCTCCCTCCCCAGTGTAGACCAGGCCTACGATACTGATTTGATTCCCCCAGCCCACAGTTCTGTCTTGTCTCTCCCTTATCCCTGTTATAACAGCCCGTGCTCCCTGCAAATTCTGACCTTTCTCCCAGATCTCCAAGTTTTTGACTTACCTGTGGGCTTTAGTCACCTGTCCCCTTTAAACCTAGTTTAAAGCCCTCCTCACTAGGTTAGCCAGTCTGTATCCAAATGTGCTTTTCCCCTTCCTCTATAGGGGGACCCCCATCTCTGCTTAGGAGTCCTTCTTCCTTGAACAGCATCCCGTGGTCAAAGAAACTGAAGCCTTCCTTTCAACACCATCCTCGTTGCCAGGCATTCACCTCCAGGATGCACCTGTCTCGGCCTGACCCCTACCTTTGACCAGAAGGATTGAAAAGAACACCACATGCACTCCCAACTCCTTCACCCTTATTCCCAGAGCCATGTAGTCACTTCTGATCTGCTGAGGGTCATACCTCATAGTACCATGAGTGCCCACATGGATGAGTAGTATGGGGTAGTTGTCAGAGGGCTGGGTGATCCTCGACAATCATTCTATAATGTCTCAGATATAGGCCCCTGGCAGGCAGCATACCTCCCAGGATGCCATGCCAGGGCAACAGCTGTTGTAGGAGCAGCAATGATCTGTATGCTATGTATAACCTGTGTGTTCAAAAGGTCTGTTACACTCCCCCCCACTTTTGTCTCCTCTCCTTCTTTGAATATCTGTGAAGTGGCTTTACCCCTACCTGCTCCCTCCTGGAATGCTTGTGGGATGAATGAGCTGCTTGAACAGCTGGAAGATCAGAAGAGCTCCCAGGTAGACAAGGTGTCTGGAACTCTAATTAGGCAGCGATCACACACACAATGCATGGACACTGCCCGAGGTAGAGTGTGACCAATCAGACGTGGCCAAGTCATCTCTAGTCACAGGCCATGAGGAGCAGGTCCTTAAAAGGGGAAGAGACCATGTGCTCAGGCACGCACTCACAAGATTGTACTTCCCATAAAGGCCCTTCACCTGGACTGCCTGGCCAGTGGTTCACTATGTTGCATTTCATCTTGCCTCAGGAAGACTTACCTTCATTGCATCGGCCATCACTGCACTGTGAGACATCTCCAGTGCCGTGCCTGTCCTGTAGTGTGAGTATGCAAGTGTAAGTGTGACCCCTTCTTTTGAGCTTTTCTGCTTTCTGTCATACTCTGGTGGATCATTATTCTCCCCTAAGCTTACTAGCTGGTCCAATTTCAAGTAACATTACTGGTGGAGAATGCAGGCATCTTAGTGGGGGATTTGACCCAAGAGTAGAGGTCCCCTGGTGCCCCCCAGTAGCCTCTTGAGTGGGTCCGGCTCAAGCCTGTATGAAAAAGTGGTAGGCTAGCAACTCACTGCAGGGAGAAAAGGACACTGCTGCTAAATATGCCACTGTGGGGTGAGGGGAAGGAAAAGGCAAAGCAACATGAGTGAGAAGACACCCCCTCCCCTTGGGGAGTGGCACTGCTGACCGGAGTGTTGTTAGAATGGCTCCAAACATGGCCTCCTCCAAACACCTTCTTTATCCTCATTACAGGACCTTCCTCCTGGTGTCTGATAATGCTTGTCCTCCTCAATCCTCCAGCAGTACACGCTCTCACTCTCAGCTTCTTGCTCCCAGCTCCTCACATACACTCCTTCTCCTCTGGCTCCTCCCTGCCTGACTGGAGTGAGCTCCTTTTTAAACCCAGGTTCCCTGATTAGCCTGCCTTGATTGTCTGCAGTTGTTCTAATTAAAGTAGCTATCTCTACTGCCTTCTAGAAAGATCTTAATTGGCTCCAGGTGCCTTGATTAACTTGGAGCAACTGCCATTTGGTTACCAGGGTACTAGGAATTTGTTTAGCCTGGGGCTAACATACCTGTTTCTTAGTACTTTACTGTAGCCATCTGGCCTTGCCCCATCACAATATATATATAAAAATATATATAAGCACCAAACAGTAGTGAGACCTCCTTTGACTTTCACTGACATGAAACTACTGAGCCGATATGGATTAATTTCATACCCACTGTAAGATTTTTGTATGGTTTCCTCTGTGTCTCCTCATGATTCCTTGATGGCTTTCAGTCTTTATGAGCCTTTTTTCCTTACTGGAAATAATTGCACCCAGACATGCAGAATTTTTTAATGTGGGAAATAGCCTTCTTGAGATATCAAGACTAACATGAAATTAACATAAATTAGGGTTGCTTTGCTCTTGTTTTTTAATCTCATATTTTTGCATCATACTCACAGAATTACCATCAATTTTCATTGCAAAGGATTTACATAGGAATCGCTCAGCACTGTATTGGTGCTAGAAAAAGGTAACTATAGATTTGCAGCTAAATGCCTCTCTAGTGAACAGTTTACTCAAATTCTTTTAATGTCAAACAAATAACATTATCAGACTGGGACTTTTCAGCTTGGAAAAGAGACGATGAAGGGGGATATGATAAAGGTCTATAAAATCATGACTGGTGTGGAGAAAGTAAATACAGAAGTGCTATTTACTCCTTCTCATAACACAAGAACTAGGGGTCACCAAATGAAATTAATAGGCAGCAGGTTTAAAACAAAAGAAGTATTTTTTCACACAATGCACAGTCAACCTGCAGAACTCCTTACCAGAGGATGTTGTGAAAACCAAGACTATAACAGGGTTCAAAAGAACTAGATAAGTTCATGGAGAATAGGTCCATCAATGGCTCTTAGCCAGGATGGGCAGGGATGGGGTCCCTAGCATCTGTTTACCAGAAGCTGGGAATGGGCAACAGGGGATGGATCACTTGATGATAACCTGTTCTGTTCATTCCCTATAGGGCACCTGGCATTTGCCACTGTTATAAGACAGGATACTGGATAGATGGACCTTTGGTCTGACCCAGTATGGCTGTTCTTATGTTCTAATTAAGAGTAAAGTTTATACAGGTACCCACCCAAACATCAGGAAATGATAGTTAAGATTTTATGCACCTACCACCTTAACTTTTGTCTTGGTGCATAAGCACTAAGGCCCAGATCCACAAAGGTATTTAGGCTCCTCATCTGGTGGATCTGACTTACTTTAATTACATGATCATATGTGTTATCTGAGACATAACATAATCTAATATCATACATGCTCATATACATGTTGGAGTATTATTTCATTCAATACTTTTCAACCAGTAACATGGCCTTCCCTAGGTGCAGTTTAGGTGATGGATTAGTTATCTATGAAGTTAATTTAGCAGCTGAATTAGGTGGCCCACATATAAATATATGCCTAGATTTTTTTCCTCTCTTACCCTGTGTCATACTTAATCTGCAATGGTGGCTGAATAACCATGCTTTACTATTATTATGTATTTGCATGGATTCTGCTAGAAACACACAAAGGAGTCAACAATTCTAGAAGATGCTGTGTATAAGTATCAAAAGTTGTACAAAAATTGTGTAGGGAAACCACACACATAACAAGACGTGCACTGGGGTTCTGATCAAGCAAAGTAGTTAACCATGTGTTTAACTTTAAGCATCTGAGTAGTCCCACTGAAGTTATTTAACTTAAGCATGTGCCAAAGCTCTTCACTGATCAGGCCCCGATTGAGGCAACTGCTTCCTGGTCAGGATTTACTCCTGCTGTTTTTTCATCCACAAAAAGGGTCCGAAGTAAAACAGAATCTTCCTTTTACTTTACAGTGTAGCCATAAGGGAATGTAGATTCCTTGAGAAGATTCATAAAAGATGCAGGGTCCATATTTTAAAATGCAACATTGGTACATCAAACGTGATCCATTAAGCCCTCTCAGATATGTGGGTTTGCTACATATAGGAATAGGTAGTTTTACAGTATGGAGTAGGTAAAGCAGTTGAGATGAACCTACTCTCCACATCTAAACTTCTTGAGACGTATACAGCTGAGCGTGGAATTATACTCTGCAATAATTTTTCATACGCTACCTCCTGATTTAAAAGTCACCTATGCGGTTTAAAGATCTTCTTAAAACTGAAGCCACTGTTTAACTAGGTAAAGATTACTGTTTTATTTTGCCGAAGGAAATGAAAAAGATTAATGATCTCCATGTGGCAAAAGCTATCATACAGTTTGCCTCTCTACATCGATGGAGATTCTATTCCAAAATAGAGAGTACACATTTCCTGTAATAAAACTCTATTTTGCCAAAGTCTGGGTAAGAGGTCCACGTTGATAAATTAGTGTGACAGGAAACTGAGGTACAACCTTGTCCTTGGTGAACAAGCAGTTAAATGTCAAGTCAGCTTCCCTCTCCCTTTGTAGAAGGGCCCTAAAGGGAAGGGCTATAAAAGTAGCTCCTGAAGAGATGGTGGGAGAGAATGCCTTTGGGAAGGCAGAGACCCACCCCCAGTGTCTTACCATTGGGACAAATCCCAAGCTGGGAAGTTCTTTACTTTTGATGTCTGCTGATTTTACTTTGCATAGAAAAGACCTTCCTGACTGCAACTGTCTGTTTGCTCTCCTGTTATGTCTTTCTACCACCTTACAGCATGCTTCTACAGAACTAAATTATGTTCTTTATAGAAAATGACCTAAAATGATAGAGCTCAATTTACCAGTACCCGTTGACTGTTTTGCACAACTCCAGTTACACAAAGCAGCTGTAAATCCAGTTTAACCAGCCACTTAACCTGTATTTATGGCTTCTCTGCATTGCTGGAGAAGGACAATGCTGCCAGAGATTATCAGTGAAATTAGCAAAAAGATTTTATTCCTGAATCAACTGACTAAATGCCTCTTTCAAAGCATGTGATAGTTCAGTTTTTCACAGCTGTTCTTTTGGCTGTGGGACTCCAAGTTGCTGAAGACGACTGTGAAATTCGACTGAGATTCCTCCTCCTTCATTTCCACAGCTGGAGGAGGAGAAGGAGGAGTGGTGGCAAGACATTTCCTCCTCTGTTGGTCCCACTGTCAGAATGGAAAAAGCTGCCCAACCCATGAGTTGTTAAATCAATGGAAGACCATTGAGCAGTCGAAAAGGGCAGTGTTCCAGGCAGTCACCTGCATTGTTTGTGCCTATAAAGTCAGCCTTAAGTTTGTCAGAAACAATGAAGCATGTGTACTCTACACACCTCCTGGGTGTGGTGTTCTGTCCCATCTAGTGGCACCGAGACCACTTAGAGAGAGATTAATGAGTCTGCTACATCCTTAGCTAAGGGCAGTGTGGCTTTTAGCTCACGCAGTGTAGAGGCTTGAGCATTTAGCTTCAGGAGGTTCCCAGATTCCATCCTGCCCAATGATGACTAGGGTCTGTCGCTATTATATAAGGGGGTTTAGTATTAATTTCCACATATAGGCTAACCTGTGAGCACTAGAATATTATCATCCTGAAATGCTTTCTAACCACAGCATTTTATGGATAGTTTTTCTTAAATTTGCTATATGCAGCTATATACTGGTTATTTTTTTTCAATATTGAACCTTTAAATATCTACAAGTCCACTGTCTGCAGAACTAATTGCCATTTTGCACTGAATTCAGATGCAGCCTTGTTATAGAGGAGGCATCCGCTGTGCTCTCATGGAGGTTTTACTTTGGTTTTCTGTTTTATTAATCTACAAATTAAACTCAGTCAGACTGAAAGTAAATGGTTGCACTTTTATGCACGGAAAACATAATATGCAAAACAGAGCAATTTAAGCATGTCTTATGTAGAACATGCTGGAAATGCTGCATTAGCAACTCAAAATGCCTGTGTGTGTGATGAGTGTGTACTCAGTCCTGGGGCTGCTTTAGTCTAGAGAATCGAAAGTACTGCGGAGGTAGTGAATTACTCATTTTCAGGGTGGAGGCTGACATGTTGCTTCAAAAAGAGGCACAGCATCAGTCAAAAGGAGGGGGGAAGTGGAGAGAAAAGCAGGCTTCTCAGCTTTTTCAAGGATATATGCTGCTACTCTTTCTTCCTGGCTCATGCAAGGCTCTGCTTCAGTGCTAATGTAACCCAGAGTAGCTGTGCAGTCTGTCAGTATCATTAACAGCACAATACAACAGTGTGTGAGCTCCTTCTTTAAATGGCCAAGCAACACAGAGAGCACAAAATCATTTCAATCATTTGTTGGCCATTTTCTACTTCTTTTGCTAGAACAGTGCATCCCAAACTGTGAGCCAAGGATGCATGGGGAGCCATGGATGTTTGAGAAATTTTTTTAAATTGATATGCCTGTTGTTTTTTCTAATTAAGAGACTATTAAACTAGCTTAACAATCACCTACATCTTATCTATGGATCTATGCCACTGCAGCTGCCAAGGCTGGAAGTCTCTATGTGCCCCCCCTCCCCCCCACACACACACACCTGCAAGGGGCCTTCCACACAGAGACATCCCACTAGGGGAAGCATTCAGCAGGATGTTTCTTGGCTGAAAGCCCCCTACTGGACAGCAAATAGGCTCTCAGTGCCAGCAGCAACGGTGGCAGACAGGAAAGGGGCTGAGGGAGAGACAAGTACATCTTGTCTATATAATGGAACTGTTTTTACCAAGTGCTAAGCCTACATGTAGCAAAGTTTCTGCTGAAGATGGTGATTTTAATGAAATTAAATCAGAAAAGGAAGAAAAGTAGTCAATGCAACGATAGTCACATTATATTTGCATTTTCATGTCTCGATATTACTGCAGGAAGTCCACAGCCAAAATGAGTCATTTGTTTTCAAGTATTAGTAAATGTAAGGCTGAGGCCATGGAAACTACAGGGACATTTAGTAACCAAGCCCCCTGAGTTCGTAAACAAGAGCTGAGATTCTTTTCCCTTTAGAAACAAAGATAATTTAAGCAGGAAAAAAAAAACATGTCTAAAGAAGCAATTGTTCCTCAAAAAGCCTTAGAAGCATCATATATTGTTGCCATGTGAACTGCAAAATGCAATCAAGCACACACCTTTGGTTAGACCCTTCTATTTCCAGAAGCCATAGACGTGTAGAATTAGGACTGAGGAACAAGCAGCCATGGCACTGAAAACTATTCCTATGTCAAACAATACTATCTGTCTATGCCCTGATGACCTTGCAGAAAAGCTTGATGAATCCACAGGCATAGTATCAGCTTCTGTGTTATGTGAGATTTGTCAAATAACTTTTGTCCCAACCCAAACAACCAGTGAGGAAATATTCAAGATCCTCAATAAATTCATAGTGGGTGAAGGTCTTAAAGGGGATATGTGTGGAGGGGCTGCACACAGATGGGGAAGCAGCCAGAGCAGAAAGAAGAGTGGAGTTGTAGCACATGTATAGAAAGTGACACCAGCAGCAATTTATCACCAACTTTGGCATCAAAGAAGTTGCATCCTGAAGTACATGAGGCCCTCAACACTGTTTATAAAATTAACAATTTTAATAAATCCTGGGCAATGAACACAAAGTTTTGTATGCTGTGTGAAGAGACCGGCTCTGTTTCATGGTGAAGTCAGGTGATTTTCACATGGGAAAGTGTTACAACAGGTCTTTGAATTGCATGACAAAAATCAGAATTTTCCTCCTTATGAAAACAGACCTTGCCTATTACATGTGTAATGTGGACTTCTAGACTACATTAGCTTGCTGTGTAGATATATTTGGCAAATTGAGTGCACTGAACCTAACACTTCAAGGTTCGAATACCAATATACTACATCTGAAAGAGAAAATCAGAGAGATTCATGTAGAAGCTTTGTCTTTGGAAATGACTCATTGAAAAGGGAGTACTGAGATGTTTCCAGTGTTATTAGATTTTTTTAAAAGCACAAAGTGAAAGAGATCAAAATGCCATTAAAGACCAAATATTAACTTATTTGTCTGAATTGTCTTCCTATTCTGATGAATATTTTCCTGGAGTTAAACATGAATCTCCAGATATCAGATTTAAAATGCCTTAAATTTTCAAATCTAACAAACCAGGAATTTTTGATTTATTTTAAAGGATGGTACAAAGAACTCAGTGATGAACTATGAAAGTGCTGCTTCTGTTCACTTCCAGTTATTTCTCTGACCAGGTATTCAGCAATGATGTCTGTGGAAGCCACAGATAATGTTGATAAATGCAAAAGTAATGCACAATGGAAAACAATCCCAAATATATATACAAAATGATTGAATCTAAATTAGCCATTAGCACTTAAGAAAGAGATCTTGGAATCATTGTGGATAGTTCTGTTAAAAAACATCACTCAGTGTGCAGCAGTAGTCAAAAAAGCTACCAATGTTAGGAAGCATTAAGAAAAGGATAGATAATAAGATAGAATGTATTGTAATACCCACTATATAAATGCATGGTACACTCACACCTTGAATATTGCATGTAGTTATGGTCACTCCACCTCAAAAAAGATACATTAGAACTGGAAACAGTACAGAGAAGAGCAACAAAAATTAAGGGTATAGAACAGCTTCTGTATGAGGAGAGATTTAAAAAATTGGGATTATTCCATTTGAAAAGAGAGGACTAAGAGGAGATATGATAGAGGTCTATACAATCATGGCTGGTATGGAGAAAGTGAATAAGAAAGTGTTATTTACTCCTTCACATAACACAAGAACTAGGGGTCACTCAATGAAATTAATAGGTAAAAGGTTTAACATAAACAAAGAAAGTATTTCTTCATACAACACACAGTAAACCTGTGGAACTCATTGCCAGGGGATGTTGTGAAGGTCAAAACTATAATGGGGTTCAAAACAGAGTTAGATTAGTTCATGGAAGACAGGTTCATCAATGGCTATTAGGCAAGATGGTCAGGGATCCAACCTCATGCTCTGGGTATGTCTAGCCTCTGACATAAAATCTCAAGCTGTGTCTGAACACACCCCAAATCCATATTTTCAAATTATATAGCTTAAAAAACCAGATTAGATCATAGTATATAGTTAAACAAACTATATGTAATGGAATACATTCTCAAAACCATCCGAACACCAGTGTCCCTCTTGAATCTATGTCCTGAACTCTTTTCTAGGTACTGGGGTGGTTAAAAAAAATCTTATTTGGTGGAGGAGAGCCACCAAGTTTGAAAATATCTGTGAGGAAGCCACAGTACTAAAAAGTTTGGGAACCACAGGTCTAGAAAACATCTCATTCCCTTCGCTATCAACACTACAAATAAATACTAGCTAAAGAAAAGTAGTAAGGGACCATTTTTTGTTCATTTCACAGAATCTGTTGCACACAGGTGTGGATAGATTTCCGTGGTCACAAATACTTAATAGTCATGTTTGCTGGTGTGTGCTGTGCAGCAGTTTATTTTGTGTTGGGAAGAGTTATTTAATGGAAGCTGCTGCCTGACACCATCTTTACTTCTGACTGCCAGGGTGCTGAGTGAATTATATGAACTTGCTGAGCAAAAGATAACAGATAGAACTGAGAAGTTTATCAACAGAGGCAAAAGCTAATGTACCTGCCAGTCATAGGAATGGGATCTTCTGGTTGTCAGACTGCAACATTTCCAAGGATCCCCAGCTCTTGTCAGATGTCCTTGTTACTGTATACATATTTATGCATCCGTAAATGGCCAGGTGGATATTATTTACAGCTTCCATAGCATTTGCAAATAGGACAAAAGCCCCCCGTTTATTAACATCTTGATTTTACAAAGAATAAAAGTCACTGGAACATTGAACCAGATATGCTCTGTCACCTTAAATAACTCACATCTGAAATCGAAGCCTAGTGCTGAGCCTGTGAATGTTCGGACTTGGAATATTCTTCAGGAGATAAAATGATGCCATTTTGCTCTCACTATATCTCTAATTAGTTCTCCTCCAAGTCTTTCATGAAAGAAAATTATAGCATGCAGAGAAATACACCCTTACAGATGACAGTGTCAATTTTCCTTTCAGTGAGAGGCACAGACTGTCAGCAGCAGGAGGAAAACTGTGCTTTGACTAAAGTAACATCATACTGTTTATCTGGAATGTTCTGGCTCTGAGATCACAGGGAAGAGACACAACTGGTCAAAACAGAGGTCTGCCCTTAGACAATATTTTGAGTCAAAACCAAATTGTATACTGCCAATCTAACAATTTACAATAGCAACTAAAGCTGAATACCCAACTGTAACTCCTCTTCACAGTTGTTCTGTTTAACCGTTATCCAGTTAAAACACGTGCATATTTTTGTCATTTGGGATTCTTTGATCAGTGGGTTGAAAAAAATACCGCTACTTAGTACCACCTTTTAAGGGGCTCGTTCCTGCATTCCTTTTTGCCCCAAGCGCCCCATGGATCTAACTCATTTTGCAAAACACCTGAAGTCCAAAACAGTGTAGCAATAAAAAGGGGACTTCTTAACATCTAGAGAGATCCATGCTTAATTTAATACAACACAATTCTGCGAAGTGAGCTTCACTGTTTTCCTGTCCATTTGGCCCACCTACAAAAGATTTCTTGATAAGAAGTGGCAATTTGACCTTGAATGAGAAATGTGCACTCTGACTCCCATCTAGCAAAACACTTAAGCTCATAACCTTAAGCCCTTTGATTTCAAAGGGACTTCTTATGTGCTTAAAGTTAGGCATATACCTAAGTGTTTTGCTGGATGAGAGTTTCTCCTAAAGGATCTGTCTAAATTAGATTTTTTGCTTCCCTTTTAACTTGAGTTAATTGGCTGCCTGGTAACACATATTTTGGGAATGCTAAACTAGTCATTCCACAAATGTTTATTCTACAACACAAACCTATGTGGCAGAGTCCTGAGGTTAAAACACAGTTGTTTATGGAGTGTGTCACATTTTGGGGGGCAACCCACTTTGGTGAGAGGTTGTTTCATCACTTGTCCCGTGACCCTGAGTGCCTTAAAATGCTCTGCTGCTATAGATTCCTGTTGGGATGCTTCCAGACAGCTACAAGTGTCTGCGATAAGCAGCCCTGCTTCAGCACCAGACTCCAGCAGCCTGCTTGTTGTACTATAGCCACACTCTGGTTGCCACCAACCTTGGTTACCGCTAGTCAAGTCCTGTCCTGAATTTCCTCAAAACTATCTGCCCTGAAGTGTCCACCCTTCTGTTGGAACACTTAAGTAAGTAGTAAGGTCCATTGCTCCTTTAAAGAGACAAAAACACAGCAGTTTATTGCTTTAACTTTAATTAATAATTACTTCAACAATCACAGCATGGGGTTGGTTTAGATTAAAAGTAAAACAAGTTTATTAACAGAAAGAGAGGGGATTTTAAGTGAGTTCAACTGTAAAAAATATAGTCAGAAATGGTTAGAAGCAAATAAAAGTGAAAAGCACTTTCTAGTGACTAAGCCTTAACAAAAACTACAGTCTTGGTTTAAGGTAAGATTCTTATCACACTTCCTTCCAGCAAGATTTCTGGCCACCCCTTTGGTCAGGATCTCCCACAAAGTCCAAAGTTCTCACTTTCTTTGCCTTATTAGGAAAAGATAACTTGGAATTCTTTGCTCCTCTTTTATAGTCCAGTGGACTTTTGAAATGCATCCTTCTTGGAGTCCAGTGCTCCCGCTGTGAGGAAACGTGCCATGGAGTCTGATGGAGAAGGTTCCATGCTGCTTTCTTTTTTCCCTGCTGGTGCTTTCTACTATGCAAATTGATCTGTCCCTTCAGTCTCCACTATGCCAATAAATGGCCTCTTGACTGTGATAGCCAGTTGTCCTTGATTGCACTTGGATGGAGTTATTGGCCTTTCCTTTGTCTGCAAAAAACTGCTTACCCACTCCCCAGACATGTCTGCTTCAAAACACAATTTAATCCCACATTTTCTTCACATTTGTACAGTCCATTAGGCGTTTACCATACATACAACATGCAAGAATATTAAGTCTAATGTCAGTACCAGGCAAATTAGTTGAAACAATAGTAAGGAATAAAATTGTCAAATACACAGGAGAATATAAATTGTTGGGCAAAAGTCAATATGGTCTCTGTAAAGGGAAATCGTGTCTTACTAATCTGTTAGAGTTCTTTGAAGGGGTCAACAAACATGTGGACAAGGGGGATCCAGTGGACATAGTGTACTTAGATTTCCAGAAAGCCTTTGACAAGGTCCCTCACAAAGGCTCTTACATAAATTAAGTTGTCATGGGATAAGAAGGAAGATCCTTTTAGGGACTGAGAACTGGTTAAAAGACAGAGAACAAAGGATAGGAATAAAAGGTAAATTTTCAGAATGGAGAGGGATAACCAGTGGTGTTCCCCAAGGGTCAGTCCTAGGACCAATCCTATTCAATTTATTCATAAATGATCTGGAGAAATGGGTAAACAGTGAGGTGGCAAAGTTTGCAGATGATACTAAACTGCTCAGGATAGTTAAGACCAAAGCAAACTGTGAAGAACGTCAAAGAAATCTCACAAAACTAAGTGACTGGGCAACAAAATGGCAAATGAAATTTAATGTGGATAGATGTAAAGTAATGCACATTGGAAAAATTAACCCCAACTATACATACAATATGAAGGGGGCTAATTTAGTTAATCGGGAAAGAGATCTTGAAGTCATCATGGATAGTTCTGTGAAGATGTCCACGCAGTGCGCAGCAGCAGTCAAACAAGCAAACAGGATGTTAGGAATCATTAAAAAAGGAATAGAGAATAAGATGGAGAATATCTTACTACCCTTATATAAATCCATGGTACGCCCACATCTTGAATACTGCATACAGATGTGGTCTCCTCATTGCAAAAAAGATATATTGGCATTAGAAAATGTTCAGAGAAGGGCAACTAAAATGCTTAGGAGTTTGCATTGGGTCCCATATGAGGAGAGATTAAAGAGACTAGGACTTTTCAGCTTGGAAAAGAGGAGACTAAGGGAAGGATATGATAGAGGTATATAAAATCATGAGTGATGTGCAGAAAGTGAATAAGGAAAAGTTATTTACTTGTTCCCATAATATAAGAACTAGGGGCCACAAAATGAAATTAATGGGCAGTAGGTTTAAAACAAATAAAAGGAAGTCCTTCTTCACACAGTGCACACTCAACCTGTGGAACTCCTTGCCTGAGGAGGTTGTGAAAGCTAGGACTATAGCAAGGTTTAAAAGAGAACTAGTTAAATTCATGGAGGTTAAGTCCATTAATGGCTATTAGCCAGGATGGGTAAGAAATGGCGTTCCTAGCCTATGTTTGTTAGAGGGTGGAGATGGATGGCAGGAGAGAGATCCCTTGATCATTACCTGCTAGGTTCATTCCCTCTGGGGCACCTGGCATTAGCCACTGTTGGCAGATAGGATACTGGTCAGGATGGACCTTTGGTCTGACCTAATATGGCCATTCTTATGATCAGTGTATTATTGGTTTTCCAATGATACCTTAGATGATACCTGTTAGATACAGATTATAACATACATGAATTGGGGTACACTGAACTGCTCAGGTGAGCTGCAACTCACTATCTGATACCAGTGAAACCCTTGTCCTCTGGCACTGGGATGCTCTTCGGGTTACAGAATGTCTAGCTTAGAACTTCCAAAGGCAAATGTTAATAGGAGGTAATTGGCAATACATTAAATTTGAGTTAGAAGAAGATCACAAAATTCTAGCCTAGAGATAGCCACAGAAATTGTGATGGATATTTTTTTTCTTGTACACATATAAAGCCTGTGTTCTACCTAGGAACATCTTTCCCTTTCTCACTTCATCCTTATTATGAAGGACATGGTGAGAACAATATTGGAGTCTCCAATAAACTGCATTTCTTCACACTCTGACGATAATGAGGTGTAGATTTTGTTGTACAGCTCTCAACTTCTAGAGCAACCAATCACCTCATCATGCAAAAATGACTCAGATGTGGGGGTGGAACACTGCATCTGTGTCTAGCTGCAGATCCCACAGCTTCAGGCACTGCTCAGAGTCTGCAAAAACAATCTTGGTTCAGAGCTTGTCCTAGCATTTTAACTGTCCTAACCAGAAATGATTGCTGTTATTTTGTACAAGAACTGTTTACTTCCACTTAGACTACTATGCATCATGTTCAGGCAACTGCAAGCCATTTCTAGAGGGCTTTAACTCATGTTAGAAACTGATGGGAAAGGAGACATCATATAAGCAATTCTGTAAAAAGAAAATTAGCTAATGTCAAAGCACAGCCAGAAATATCAAAAAAGAGAAATGTCCAAGAATTCCCAGATTTAATGAACAAGAGAAATAGATGAGTGAACAATTATATACACACACACACACAGTGTGTGTGTACTGAATGTTGCTGTAGTTGCAACAGTCCTCTAAAGCTTTGCTGTGATAAAGTCAATTATCTTGCACTGACTTCTGTTGCAAATTCTTCCCTTTGGTTTGGAATGTATAACTCAAATGGTAGGCAATTATCCATGCTCTGATGACCAGATATACTACCAAAATGTATTTAAGAAGAATAAGAATAATGGGGTTGTACTGATATTGTAATTACTGTATTTCCAAAGTTAATGATCACTCAGTCGCATTCCAAACTAGTAGGTCATGTACAAATTCTGGGCTTGCAGGAAGAGTTTAAGTACATCAAGATGAGAGGTGAAGCTTTGGTGATAGGTTATAAAGTTATATGACAAAAGAGTATGGCCTCATCTTCTGGTCATGGGTTGCACCATGGAAGGAGAGAATAGGGACAAAAGAAGGTATGTATCTGAAAGGTGGACCCATCCCCACTGAGGAATCTAGTCAGCTAAACAACAGCATATATATAGGTGTGCATGCACACAATGTTCGGAGTTTGGAAGGGCTGGGGAAGTAAATCGCTGGTTGTCCCCATCCCTATTACTCCTCTAGAATATTGTCCTCTAGATCTGACCAAGAAGGAAAATCCATCTTGATGTAAATACACCAGTTAAATGTGGTGGAGCTGTGGAATTTTCCCCTAGAAACTCTTCAAAATCAAATTTCTTGCATTTTGGAAGATCTTAAGATAGGGCTCAATTCTTCACCATTGAGGTGCAGGGGAGTTTTGCCATTGAGATCACTGGCTTCAGGAACTAGACCCATAGTTCAGAAGAAAGCTTATGTGGAAGGAAAAACGTTGTTTTTTCTGTATTCAACTGTAATTTTCCACAGGCCAGTTTTGTTCATTAAATTATGCACCAAGACCACCAAAACTGGCTGGCCCCACCATACAAGCAGGCTATCCTCTCTCCTACCCATTCATATGGGATACTATACACATCTCCCACCTAAACCCAGGTCTCTCAAGTCCCCATCATCTGCATGTGTGTGCGCGCACACACACACACACACACCATCTGTATCAACCCCTAATGCATATTTTATTGCAATATCTCAGTACTGGATTTTCTATAGAACAATTTAACTTTTGACTTGTTTCCCAATTTTTTTCTGGTCTTCCTCTTAAACTCGACTATTCTCCTTGAATGTTTGACTCTTTCTCCTTTTTCAGTTTTTTTTTTTGTGGATTAACCTTTATTCCCCTTCCAATATCTAAAGCACTCACTTCTTTGTCCCCCTTCACTCTATTTTCCTCCTTCCCCTTATTCTCTCAATCTTTCCTCCCTTCCATCCGCTTCCAGCCTTCCTCACTCACTCCCACTGCTCCAGTATTCTTCTCTGTATAGCTCCTAAATTCAGTCATCCCCATGTACTCCATCTTCTTCTTCTCTGTCCCTAAAGGGAAGGGATAAATCTTCATGTAGAAGAGGCAGATAGTTACCGATACTCCTTCACCAGAAGAGAGAAGAAGGGCCTGTGTACATGGTGAGTTAGTGTATACCAGTCAGGGTGTGAATCTACAGCACGCTAGCTTTCTGAGCACTAACTCACTGTGCAGTCTGTCCTACAGCACATTGAAAGCTCTGTAGTGCACTTTGACATAATTCTGATTGAAATTGGAGTATATCAAAGTGCACTACACAACTTTCAGTGCCCTGTAACAAAGCCCACATGGTGAGTGAGTTCAGAGCAAGCTAGCCTGCTGTAATTTCACACCTGGGTTGTCATACACTAACTTGCTGTGTAGACAAGCCCAAGGGAGATAGCTACTACTGGTAGGAAGACTGGGAACCCAAATAACTTCCCAGCCAAGCACCAGCAACTCTGGCTGCTCCCATTTCACATTTCCTTTCCTGGTGAATCCTCATTTTACCAGAAATGGAGGAGGTGGGATGAGATAGTGTTTTCTCACTGGTTTTAGAACATTTCCTTACTCTAACCCTGCTGATATTAGTTATAATGAGTTACGGGCATTAAATTATCCAAATGAATTGTGCATTAACTCATTATGACCAAATTCTGGAGACTAACTGAGAAGTCCTATAGACAGAGTGTGTGTGTTTAGGCAGTCCTTAAACACTTCTAAAAGTTTCATGTCAGGGGAATCTGACTTTATACCACCATTAATCTAAAACCAGGTCATGTGCAACTGTGAAATTTACAATGCAGGGAGCTGTCGTATCAGGAAGTTTCTTGTGCCTGCCCCAGTTTTTCCTAGGTGGGTCAATAATTGCACCACAGTCACACAGGTTTTTTAAGACTTCATAGGTGGTGGCATTGTTGTATTTGGGATTGTTTTAGAGTTCAGAGGCTAATTAGGAAAATGACAACTGTTCATTACTGTATAATTCAAATACACAATGAAGACAATATATTAACTAAAGACCAAATCAATTTTTTAGTTCTTCTTTAGACAAAACTCCCGTTGACTTAATGGTAAGGATTGAGCACACATGGCAGAATTTAGTCTGTGGCTTTACAGAGAACTCCACTGTCAGCTGGAGATAGTAGTAACACAATTCATGACATAATGGGATGGGTCTGCACCAAACTGGGAAGTCCATTTTGTATTGTAACTTCCATTTTGTGCTATATGCTCAATATGTGTGACAAACTGGGAATTGTGTGTAATATTTTTATTATTCCTATGCATGCTTCAGTTCCCCTATGTACTTTGCATTACTATCTAGTGGGTACAAAAGGGTTAAAAAGCTGCTGAGGTTTGTGCCACTTAATTGTCTGTGGTGGGATGAATAGGTCATTAAAGGACTTGCTGGAACCAGCCCATATCAATGGAGGAGACACAGGGAGACCCAATGTCTTAAAAGTTGACACCTATCCACGGCAATCTCCAGCAGGTGGAACATGTGAACTCAGCATGGGTCTGCTGGAGTTGAACAATGGACTAAAAGGTATCAGGTGGTAGGTGTAAGAGTTAGCTTTTGGACAAACTCAGGAGCTCTCCTCTGGAACTGACCGAGAGAGACGCCTGCCTGGTGTCACTGCAAGTACCTGCTGAGGTGCACTGGTCCCTGAAGACTGTAAAAGTCTCTTATCAGGAGTCTGTCTCAGTTGGACTTATGGGGCAGAGCTCGTGGTGTAAGATAGGAGTGCTAGAGTCCAGAAACTCAGTATCACAGATGTGGAGGCCCATGGTCTCCTCTTTAGTAAAAGTGGGACCTGCCTTGGTGGTTTGCCACACAAAAAGGGTTCCTCCAACAGGCTGTTTAAAAGCTAGGGCATAGCACCGACAATGACAATGGATCCATGATAATGTGTATAACCTTGCTCAGTGTGGATCTATTATGACTGATTCCAGACAGCTACTCTGCCCAAAAAAGATGCTTGATGTCGCATTGAAGGACGATGACTGAGAAGCCATCAAAGAGCATCAAAGAGAAGCCATCAAAGATCTGTAACTCTCTAGTACTTTTAAGAATAAAGTGACCCTGCTTAAAAAATTCCTTTGCTGAATCTGCTTTCCTGCTGTGTTGTCCCCTAAGAAGTTAAAGTAGAAGCCCAGAGTGACCAAGGCCTAGGTGGAACTCTGAGGGAGTATATAAGTCATTGGGAGGGGGCCTCAGGAAGTCCCTGCAACTGGATCAATTTGCAACAGACTGGTGACAGTACAGAGGGTCAGGTTGTGACACACACAGCCAATGAAACATAGAATACAGTGGGCACCTCACACCACTGGACTGATCAGTGTAACTTCACTGAAGCTAATGGCGCTTATGCCAATTTCTACCACAGGAGGATCCTAGCTCAGTTTTCTATCTGCCAGAGGATCTGGAGGGTGAAAACAATCTACTTTTGCTACACTACATTGCATAGTCCCGAAGACTCCAGATCTGGGAGTCCCTTGTTAAAATGCTTCCTCCAAGTTGCCAAAAATATATCCCTCATAAAAATATATGCAAAGAGTACATTTTCTTGCTTTGGACTGGACAAAACTGCACTAAATGCCACATTTATGAAACGTGCATCTGTGTCCAAAAATAATATATATGGTGACACAGAAGTCAAGTAGGCAAGGGATCTATAAAGGCTACATTCATTCCAGCACATATGAGATAAAGCGTGACCAGTAGCACAAAGTATTCTTGGAGTAGAGTACATAATATATACAAATCTTAAAGTGAGTTTTCCTAGTCAAATTGAAAATAGAACAGCGTCTGACAAAATGCCAAGAAGGAACTGCACCAGAATGAGAAGGGTGGATAGTCAGATCTATTTTCTGGATATGGAATTTCAAGCACTGCTTCTTCCACAAGCAATTGGAAGTACAAGTAGTAAGGCCTTTGTTATATAATTAGGGCTTGAGTCTTCAAGAGGGGGAGCACTTTTTGAGGTGTTGACGGTACTCAGCACCTCATAGGATCAAACCCATATTGAATACACAAGCTTCAGCAAAGTGTGCCTCCATCTTTAAAAAAACTAGCAAGAAAATAAAGCTGCAGAAGTCGATGTTTTGAAATTAGATTTCAGTTTTCATGTTTTAAGGTGATATGTAACAACAAAACTAAGGACTAACATGATTTCTTTAAAATAAAAAAATGGGTTAAATGAAAAAAACGCCTTCAAAGACCTGAAAGAGACCCTAAATGTGTACAGCATTCCTGAAAATGGCAAAAGCCATTTTATGCGTTATTACTATACAATCAATAAATAGTAGGTGCTGCAGAGAATATGTTGATGAAGCACAGAACTCTCAGTTTATCAGCTGTACTTTGTATTTCCCTTGTATTATGTTCAGAAGATAAGAATGTAGTACCCAGACATCACAAAGGCATCAGGTTAATAATGATGATTATATAGTGCATTGAAAATACCAGAAGACTGAACATCCATATAGTTATTTCCAGGGTAATACATGCATCTTATTTTCAGCAGAGTTCAGAAGATCCCCAAGAAATAGAAAGCCGTTAGTTGTGAAGCAGTGAGCATTATAAAAAGCCAATGAGCTCTTGGACTATTATCTTCCACTTAGCCTTTCTTGTTGGCTTGGACAGGAAGGATGCAGTACTTGTACTCAAGCTGTTCCTAAGAGGAGGAGCAGAAGAAATAATCATTTTTCCATGTTCTTGAGAACTTTGATATGAAAGGCACTGGCATTGAGAATAACAGCAAAGCTAGTTCACAGTTGTCATTTCATATTATTTATTAGCCACACTCCCTTCCTTAAAATTACAGGCTCTCTTAATTGAGATTTCTTTTTCTGGTATAACAGATAGTGCTCCTTCAGACTTCCTTTCTCTTCTCATTTCCTCTGATCTTCCTAGCACCCCCCCATAAAATATGACTCAGTCAAAATGAACATAGCTTTGAAATGAATCAAGCTGACAATGTTTTCTGACAGAAAACAAAGATTTGATGGAACTGAAACATGCTGTGGGTGCATGTCCATTCCATCAAAAAAACTTTCCATGGAAACCAGGTCAGCAGGCTGGACATTTCCTGCCCACCGTCCCCTTTCTCCTGACTCTTCAGGGTTCTAGGCTCTTCAGCAGCCTACCTGGCACTCTGCGAGGAGCTGGAAGCCATCTGTCTCCCCCCTGCCCAGGGCTCCTAAGTTTTCCATCTACCTGGCTTCTCCTGGGCTCCCAGAGCTCCCTAGCTGGGCTGCTGCTTGGGCTCACAGGCTCTTTGGAAGCACACCTGGCTTCCTGGTTCATGGGATCCCAGGTCCCCAGCAGTCCACCAGGTGTTCTGATTCTGAACAAAATATTTTTTCAAAAGTTTTTAGGTTTTTTGAGGAATAAAATCTCCTGTTCCCACACAGCTCTAGACATTAGCCACTAAAGTCAGGGATTTGTACAATCGGTTTCTAAAACAAACTTCCGATGTCACATAGACTGATCCCTTAAAGGATCAATTTGCTACAAATAAAGTGACCAGCTTTGGCAAAACTAAGCTTGCACAAAGCAATAGAAGTTACAAATAGCCCAATTCTACTCTCAGCCATAGGGGCACCTTTTACTATGTATCTTGTGAAGTCCACTGTTGTCCATGCTTAAGAGTGCCCATTGTCCCTCAACATACAGTAACCAATTTTCCAAGGCCTCAATCTGATTTCCATTTGTGTGCAAAAACTACACAGGTACAACGCATGGGAACAAAAATGGCAAAAGGTACACATGTAAAAGTCATTATCCTGTGGATCAGATCCTCAGCTACTGTCAATTAGCATAGCTTCGCTGAAGATAATTCAGTGGAGTTTTGTCCCTGAAGATTTTGCCCTATATTTGGAATGATATCTAATTCTA
Source organism: Chelonoidis abingdonii (assembly GCF_003597395.2). Taxonomy (NCBI): domain Eukaryota; kingdom Metazoa; phylum Chordata; order Testudines; family Testudinidae; genus Chelonoidis; species Chelonoidis abingdonii. The sequence continues at coordinate 313,561,798 of NC_133769.1, read as the reverse complement.
CTGTACGTTAGCATTTACCTAAAGGTTTATCATTCCAAGTGGCATTCCCTAGCTGTAAGAATTAGAAACCGGCATATTTTCTTGCAACCACTTCTGAGCTCTAGCACTCCTGGTACCTCAGTGATTTTTACTCATACACACAATCCTACAGGAAAATAGAATATGACTTATGAAACACCAAGAACCCACTACTTGTACTTACTTCAATACTATAGTTCAGGTACATGGCAGGCAAACAGAAGCCATTACAGTTATATTTTCAAAACTTATAGCACAATTGTATTTGTGAGACTCCCATTGGCTAATGGGATATATAAGGCTAAAACCCAACAATATGGGCTAAAACCCAACTGAAGTGAAAGGAGTTTCACCAGGGAACAGTTTGGCACAGTTTTAAAATGCAAGAATACTGGCTCAGCAATACCTCCTATATAGCTTTCGACATTGGAATGATTTGTATTAAATGAGGATAATTAAGGGCCGGCTTTAGGCCAATTCCCCCAGGCCCCACGCTTAGGAAGCCCCATGCCTTAGGCACCTTTTAAATGTTTTTTTACTCACCTGGCGGCAGTCCGGGTCTTCGGCAGCATTTCGGCAGCAGGGGGGTCCTTCACTGCCATGGAAGACCCAGAGCAAGGGAAGGACGCCCTGCCACCGAAGTGCTGCTGAAGACCTGGACCGCCACCGGGTATTCAAATTGGGCCCCGCAGATCCTAAAGCCGGCCCTGGATACACTGGCCAGTACACCAGGAGCTGAGCAGAAGAAGTTTAGGGTCACATTTTAAAAAGAAAGCAGGCTAGTTGATAGCAGAAAAGCTACTAGTGTGTGCATAACAGAGGATACAAGAGGATCCTAAATGGGCACACCACTTTCAAAAGTGGCTTGGGATCTGTAGAGAGATTAGCCAGGGCTTGTATCTCTCTGGGACTGTGGGAACCCCCACCACCTCACTAAGTTCAGGAGGAGGCCTAGCAGGGAATTAGTCCAGCCGCAGGAATCTTCCTCAGTGGACTTTGTGAGGGCAGAAATAAACACAGTATTCGTAAGCCCGGGCCCTAGGTCAGGGCGGGGCAATGATGAGTCAGGGGCTCAGGCCCTCAGACTGGGGGCTGAGCAACAACAGTATATCCACAGGGAGCCCAGGCCTGGGAGAGGGGGTCTGCACATGAGCTGGGTGGCAGGGGGGACGCAGGACCTCCCACTCCACAGCGTCCCAGTCCAGGCCCCTAGCAGTGGCAGAGGACCCACTGCTGCATCAATGGGGATCTTGGCCTAGGATGAGAGGAAGAAAATATCGGGACACATTGTGGGGGGGTCACTGGCAGAGGGAAAAAAAGCCGAGTGCTGCCGGTGGAGCAAAAAAAAAAAAAAAAAGGAACAACCCTATCACGGCACCCTATTGGCACTGGATGTGCTGCAGTCAGAGCAGGGCTACTTCCGGACTCCCCCTCTTGAGGTACTTGGGTCAGGGTGGTGTCCTCAAGGGGGTCCAGCACCATGGATTCCTCGGGACTGCTGGCGCAGGGCAAGCTCAGCAACTCCTCCAGGTAGTAGGTCTGGATCAGGCTAGGCAACTCCTCTGCATAGCTGGCCCTGGACAGGCCCAGCCAGCCCTTGTGTCCACCACAGGTCGCTGGGGTTTCCCAACTGGGAGGTAGGCTGGAGGCATCTGGCCTCCCTGGTGGCTGCCCTCCCAGTGAGCTCTGGGGTCAGGCCTTTATATTTCCTGTGCCACGTCTGACCCTCTGGGGGGTAGGCTCAGGGCTTCCTGGTTCCATCCACTTTGGTGTCCGGAGGGGCTCGTCTCTTTCTGGGGCAGCAGAGACCCATACCGTCTCACTACAGGATCCATGACTAAATTGCTGTGGACTGATTGTGTGCACCAGTCTGTGGATGTGGAAAATTAGAGAAGTGTGTACGTAAGATTTCCACAGCAGAGCCGCTATTACAGAGCAATGGACTTCATTGTTTAACCATGATCTTTTCACATGGACAGCAATGAGCTCAGTCAGAAATAGTTTACAGTCCATTCTCAGCTGGCTGTTAAATCAGTCTCTCCCCTACAACCTGTTTGCTATGATCAGCAGGCGACCCAGGCAATTGCCTGGGATGTCAGGTTTGGGGGGTGCCTGGCTCAGGGGGCTGTTTTTGTTGTTAACAACCTAAGGGAAAATAAAATGTTTGAAGTAAAATGTCTCAGGTATCTTGTATGTGAATTAATTTTTACTAACCTCCTAGAATATTCTGGACCTTTGTAGTCTCTTGTGTCATCTTCCGGACTTTGTGAGAACTACATTTTCCTTGAACCTCCTAGAATGTTGTCAGCCATGTCCTTGTGGGTATATAAAGGGTGGGGCATCACCAGTCAGTCAGTGAGATATAAGAACAAAGTGAAGTGAGAGGCCAGGTGCAATATTGTGAACCTTGTTTTATTGTGCAATTGTGAAAGTGTACTTGTGTTTTAAGACTTGAAGAGTGTAAGTAGAAACTAATAAAGCCTAACTAAATCTCATATTTAATGAGATGCCAGAGAGATATTGAACTCCGATAATATAAAAGAAATACACAATACAAAAGAAATAGTTACTTCTTTTGCCATATTTAACACGTAATGTTTTTGACTTTTTAAGACTGCAGAACATAGACTTTTGCTCTCCCTAATACTGTCTGTTTTCCCCTGTAGAAAATAAATGATGTCCCTGAAGAAGCCTTCAGGAGCTCAGTAAAGGAAGTGAAAAGCTTAATTGCAATGTAGTTTTCAGCAAGGGGAAAATCTGATGGAAAAATATCTGAAACAGAACAACAGACTGGGCTTTAGGTAGTAGTGATTGTCCCAGTGCAGAAGAAATTGAGGAACATCATAAATGTTGGAAGTCCTATTACTAAGAAATTTGCAGATTTACCTGAAGATAAGGAATGGAACTGTGAGAAAAGTGATGGAGAAACCTCCAATTTTCCTGGTGGCATACAGGAAAGTGGTGATAAAGAAGAATGTGTCTCTCAAGAAAAGGAAAGTAATGATAAAGAAAAATCTGCTTTACACAAAAAGCAGAGAAATGATAAAGAAGAATCAGCCTTGCATGATGACAGAAATAGCCATGAGAAAAACTGCACACTATGAATCAGTACATCAGATCCTGCTTTGTAGCCAGCCATCCTAAACTCTGCTGATATTGATCGTACATTTTTGAACAGGCCAGGCAAAATCGAGGATATGATGTTTCCAGTAAATGAGCAGAAATGACACTTCTCAAAAATCATATTGCGAAAGAGTGCTCAAGAATTGTGAGAAACTGAATCGGTGTTGGCTAGTTTACTCAAAATCAACTGACAAAGTGTTCCATTTTAGTTGCAAAATATTTGACAAGAATGCTAAATCGTTGTTTGTGCTTTCCAGGTACAATTCCTGGCTAGTCTTTGGCTCTCTCTGACACTCCATATCAGTTAGTGAGGGCAACAGCGAGAAAAATGACCTTTTGAACTAAAGGACTCGGGTTAACACTATAAGGCTGCTATCTACTGTAACACTATTTAATACTGGTCCACCCAGAGTTGATGGACAGTTCAATTTCTTGATGTTAGTACATTTCAGGTATTCTTAAAATTAAAAAGTTTTTATAAGCTTAGAGGAAACTAATTTTTTTTATTTGCTTCTATATGGCATAAATAAATACAGATTTACAGATCCTAATGTGCATATCTATTATCTTATAAGACAAGGATAAATCATGCATGCAAATTGGGCATCAAAGTCATGGAATGGGCTACAAATGCAATAAAAATAAGGTATTCAAAAGTTTAACAAATGGGGGGGAGGGGCACCAAAAACACTCCTCACCTGGGGCTCCATTTGGTCTAGGGCAGGCCCTAGCTAGGATTTCAAGGAGAGAAAGTAGAGGAAGGCAGAGAAGATGCCAGTCCCTCTTAGGACACCAAAAATCCAATCCTGTTCTTTAAAAAAAGGTAAATTTTATTAAAAAGAAAAATAATATAACTGGAACTTAGGCTTTTTGCTAGCTCTTAAAAGAAACAATTACAAAAATGAGGCACCCAAAATAGCTTTCTTGGGGGTTCAGCTTAAAGGCTACAAGCAAACAAAAGCATCTGGGATTAGCACAGAGGAGTCCACAAGCCCAAATAAAGAAAATAAACCTAGCTAAACATCCCTAATTACTTACATATTTGGGGGGTTTCAAATAAGTAATACTAGGTATGATCTGATGAATTTTCATATCTGGTTCAAGCCTTACACAGCATTGCAGCTCCTTCTCCTTCTCCGGAGAACAACAGACAATGGGAAAGTTTCTTTCCCAATTTTAAAAAGTTCTACCTTCCCATTGGCTCTTTTGGTCAGGTGCCCACTCCTTTTCTTTTACTTGTGGGCTTGTTAACCCTTTACAGGTAAAGCAAGCAGAGAACAGACCAAGAGGGATTTCACAGCTAACTGGCTGGCTGGGTGTCCATCAAAAGGAGCTACTCTTCCCTACCCCTTTCAGGAATCACCCCCCCCCCCCAAATCACAGATGGTGTTGGCCAGCCTGGTTCAGGTCAGGTCCACAACAGCTAGGATTTCTTCCTGGAGATTTAGGAAATAGAGTTAATAAGATACATGAACCTCTAATTTTACTAATAATTACATGAAGAACTAAACAGTACTTTTTACATTTCAAGGAATACAATGACTTAGAATGCAGGGACATTTTTACCTGGCTGATTCTGGGAGAGTGCATCAGCCACTTTGTTAGAGACTCCTCTAAATCAAAATCAAAGTCCTGAAGAGCTAAACTCCTCCAAAGAAGATTTTTGTTAGTCTCTTTGACTGTGTGAAGCCACATAGTGCAGCATGGTCAGTCAGCAGGTGGAAACGCCGTCCCCAAATGTATGGGGGTAGTTTGTCCAGAGCATACACAATGGCGTAGAATTCTTTTTCTGAGACTGACCTCTCAGAAAGTTTTTTGCTGAGAAACACAACAGGATGGAATTGTTGATCTGGTCCTTCCCGCATTAAAACTGCTCCCACATCATGGTCGGATGCGTCTGTGGTTATGACGAACGGTTGGTTGAAGTCTGGGGCCCTCAGTACAGGATCAGATGTAATGGCTGCCTTAAGCTGGTTAAAGGCTTTCTGACACTTTTCAGTGGACTAAACTGCATTTGGTTGTTTTTTCCTGGTCAGGTCTGTCAGTGGGGTGGCATCTGGCTGTAGTTTGAACAGTAACAATAATTACATGAGTCATTTGGCGTAAGCCAACTGACAGAGACCAGAAAGGGTGGCAATAAACACTAAATATATAGTAAATATACATCCACCCAGATTTCTAATGAAAACAGTGCTGAGTTGATATGTGAATTGATGTTGCTATTTTCCTGACCTCTCCAGTAAATCATACAATAAATTAAAGGCTGGATCTGAGCCAGATTTCTTTTTCCCTTTCTTTCAGAATAGAAAAGTATATTAAAAGCCTAGCTATAATCACACAGACTGCTAGCAGTCCCTTGAAAGCTGAGATCTCCTGGTCTATATCAATTAGGAACCAAATAGTAGCTACTAAGTAGTTATAATTATATCTATTGTAATTATCAGGACAGCTACAAATTGTTCTTTACACCAAAGACAATTGCAATGGACATCCATCTATTTTAAAGTGAAACAAAATCTCCCTGCATCCCCCCAACCATTTCAAATTCTTCCTCAAGACTCATATCTTCTGGGTACCCATCCAACAATGACCTCTGTGATCTTGTACTTAGGTTTTTAAGGCCTGGCTTGACAAAGCCCTGCCTGGGATGATTTAGTTGGGATTGGTCCTGCTTTGAGCAGGTGGTTGGACAAGATGACCTCTTGAGGTCTCTTCCAACCTTAATCTTCTATGATCTTTGTATTTCCTAATTGTTAGGCTTTTCTTTCTCATGTGTTCATTTAAGAATTCTGCATACGTATGGTGCAGAGACAGCAGCCATTTTGTTTTCAAAAACCTACAGCTTACTGCAGAGAAGACAGAACACTCTGCTCTCATGGAGACTTCAGTGTTCTTCCTTCTTCATTTTTCTTCCCTTAATCTACAAGTAAAAGTCAGTTTGAACTAGAAGCACATATTATTCTCCTTGTATATAGAAAAAAACATAACTTCCAGTGCTGCATAACTATGATGCCTCCTCCCATTCAGATGGTATATTAACAACAGAAATAGCTCCACAAATCATTTAAAAAGCAGTTTACACAAAGAGAAAACAATTAAATGTGTATGTAACTCAAGTAACCTTCACTCCTCCCTTGTCCCTCCCCCTTGCATTAATCATCCCTGTTTTTCTTCCTATACCTTTCCCCTTTTTATTTTCTTACACCTTGTTGTCCTAACATAGCGCCAGATCATGCAATCCTTACACACAAGTAGCTCCATTAGAGTTAATAAGGATAATTACAAAAATAAGAGCACCAGTTTGGATCCATAGGCCCTATCTTGCAAGCTGCTCTATGCTGCCAGACCCCTGGACCTTCATGGAGCTCACTGAGGTCAATGACCACAGGGTTGCCGAGCAGGACACCCTGCAAGATGGAAGCCTCATACTGTAATTCCTCAAGGCACAGACTTGTTTTTTTGCTTAATCTATCCATAAAACATACATAACTATGGTGCTACAGAAAAAATTATTATAACTTAACTTTAGAAGCAGAGTAAACTTTTTCCATGTGGAGACAGTTGGCCAGATTCAGATCTCAGTTCCACTGGTATTAATCCAGATTTGGGGCTATATATGTACAATTTATGAATTCTGATTAATATTGAGAAGTTGCATAATGAAAATCTGCTGTGTCATGAATGCCTATATGTATGCAGGTCCAACATTGTAGACAGGTCCTATAGCACACATGAACCAGACAGATACAATCAGAAGGTATTTAAGACTTAACAACCCTATTAAGGTACAAACATCTGGGATAATGGGTGAGTTGCATCCTGTGAAAACCAGTTTCTGCTGACTCCAAAAGGGAGAGGGAGAAGGTCGGAGCAATAGAAGGTTACCAGGAGAAAAACAAAAGAGGCCAGGTGACCAGGAGGGGTTCAAATAAAGAAACACACAGGGGGGCATGAGACACTGTGGTCACAGAAGCTGGTTAAGGAGAACCAGGAGGGAGAAAGTCCAGCTAATAGGCAGCAGCCTGCATGAGGACACCCTGCTGCCTGCCTTCCTTCCTGGGCCCATGGACTCACAAAGGAAGGATGAGCTAGGAAGTGAAGTACAATTGCAGTTTCAGATGTTTATTGTTTTGGATGAACTGTGTTCACTTGAACTTTGCATGATTAAGTATAAAAGAGCATAAACGGTGTTAGAGTGAACAAAGTGTAGGCATGTATATGCTTCACAATTACTGTGCTCCCATAGCGTTAAACTATTAACCAGAAGCTTCAGAGCTTTGAGGGTAGAGTTCTGGGAAAGGGGCACGTTTAAGTAACTGGGGTATCTTGGGACGTCAGTGTTCCTGGGGCCTAGGACAATTTGGCTGAGGAGCCCTAGTTCTGAGAAGGGGTTACAGACTAAGATGCAGTTCTTGGGAAATGGGTCAAAGCAGGATCCAGTGGGGCAGCCTCCTGAGGCTCTAGAAGCTTGAAACACGCAGGGGATCCAGGACACAGAGGCTTGAATTGCCCCCAGATCAGTTCTAATGGACAGCTGGAAGGGGGTGCATACTAGGATCTATGACATCAGGGTACACTTTTGCCATGTGGAGACAGTTGGCCAGATTCTGAACTCAGTTACACTAGTATTAATTGAGAATAACTCCCTTGATTTCAAGGGACTTGTGCTGGATTTACCCTGGTATGACTAAGAATAGAAGCTGGTCCTAAACTCTAAAGCTTTTTCAAACTCAGAGGTTTCAAATGCAACAGGAGATGTCATATTTTCACATTGTTTTCACCTTCCACCATTACAATGTGTACAATTCAATATGACACTGCATCATCACAATACAGGGAAAATATAACAAAATTATTTCTTATGCTACCTTCCAAGTGACTCATCACTGTTAGTGTTGGGATTTGAAATGATAAAAAATTAGCAAGCAAATCAAATAAATAGAAACTGACAATATCATTATTTCATATACGTAAAAGAATTTAACTCTCTGACGTACAGATTTCTACAAACAGAACAGATGTTTGAAAAAGCAAAAAAATGGAAGAAATTAAATTCTTAACATTTTACCAGCTGGTGTCCTGCGCATCGGAAACTGTAAATGCTAGGGCCTGTTCAACAGATAAATGCAAACTACAGAGCCATACAGCTAACACTTGAACATATTTTTAGTTTTGCGTCCCAAAAGGAAAATGCAAATCGAGTCCGCATTACTGACTGAGGGTTTGTCTACACTACAAAATTAGATCAAATTTATAGAAGTCGGCTTTTTAGACATCGTTTTTATACAGTCGATTGTGTGTGTCCCCACACAAAATGCTCTAAATGCATTAACTGAGCGGACTGCATCCACAGTACCGAGGCTAGCATCGACTTCTGGAGCACTGCACTGTGGGTAGCTATCCCACAGTTCTCGCAGTCTCCGCCGCACATTGGAATTCTGGGTTGAGATCCCAATGCCTGATGGGGCAAAACAGTGTCGCAGGTGGTTCTGGGTACATGTCATTAGGCCCCCCTCTCTCTCCCTCCCTCCGTGAAAGCAATGGCAGACAATCATTTTGGGCCTTTTTGCCTGGCTTACCTGTGCAGATGCCATACCATGGCAAGCATGGAGCCCAGTTAGCTCACCATCACCGTACTTCTTCCGGGTGCTGGTAGACGTGGGACTGCATTGCTACACAGCAGAAGATCATTGCTTTTTGGCAGCAAACAGTGCATTATGACTGGTAGCCATAATCGTAGTACTCCTGGGTGCTCTTTTAGCCGACCTCAGTAAGGTCCATTGGGGCACCTGGGCAGACATGAGAGTGACTCAGTCAGGTCATTCCCCAGCAGGGCCGGTGCAACCATTTAGGTGACCTAGGCTGTTGCTTAGGGCGCTGGCATTTGGGGGGCACCATTTTCTTCAGCAGTGACCGCAGCGGCCGGATCTTCAGCCACCCCGGTTGCTGCCGGCATTTAGGCAGAGACAGCTGGGGCAGGGAAGCATGGGGAGGGCCGTCTGCAGCAAGTAAGGAGTGGGCAGCATGCAGGGGAACTCCTTGCCCCAGCTCATCCCTGCCCCGCCTCCTCCCCGAGTACGCCGTGGCCACTTCACTTCTCCTACCTCCCAGGCTTGCGGCGCCAATCAGCTTAGGTGCCGCAAGCCTGGGAGGCGGGAGAAGTGACGCGGCCACAGCATGCTTGGGGTGCTCGTGCGCGGAGCAGGAGTGAGCTGCGGCGAGGGGAGGTGTGCCTCAGAGTGAAGGATGGGGAGCTGCAGCAAGGGGGGGCACCTCAGGGTGGGGGCGCGGGGGGGGGCACAAGGTGGAAGTTTTGCCTAGGGCATGAAACATCCTTGCACCGGCCCTGTTCCCAGAAAGTTCTGCACCGTCTTCTGGTGAGCACCCATGAGATGATGATGGCTAGCAGTCGTACTGCACTGTCTTCTGGCGAGCACCCAGGAGATGATGATGGCTAGCAATCGTAATGCAGCATCTTCTGCCAAGCACCCAGGAGATGACGATGGCTAGCAGTCGTACTACATGGTCTGCTGCCAGCCTAAGATGCATAGGATAGATGGAGTGGATCAAAACAAGAAATAGACCAGATCTGGTTTGTATTCACTCCCTCTGTGAAATCAACAGCCTGCTAAACCCAGGGTTTTGAGTACAGTCCTTGAGGGGACAATTCTGTGTGACAGTTATTTGTGTTTCTCCTTTTACTGATTTTAATTCCCTGTAAGCCATGTCATCAGTTGCCCCTCCTTCCGTCAGAGCAACAGCAGACAATCGTTTCATGCCTTTTTTCAGTGCAGACGCCATAGCACTGGGAACATGGAGCCCGCTCAGATCACTGCAGGAATTATGAGCTCTGTAAACACCACACGCATTATCCTTCAGTATATGCAGAACCAGAACCTGCAAAAGCGAAACCAGGCAAGGAGGCGACGGCAGCGCAGTGACGAGAGTGATGAGGACATAAACATGGACATAGACTTCTCACAAAGTACAGGCCCCAGCAATATGCACATCATGGTGTTAATGGGGCAGGTACATCCAGGAGAGCTTTATGGAGATGTCCCTGGAGGATTTCTGCTCCATTCCCAGACACGTTAACAGACTTTTCCAGTAGCTGTACCGGCCGCGAATGCCAGGGCAAATTACTCATTAAATACGCTTGCTTTTAAACCATGTCTAATATTTACAAAGTTACACTCACCAGAGGTCCCTTCTCCACCTACAGGGTCTGGGATCCCGCCTTGGGTTGGTTTGGAGGTTACTGGCTCCAGGTCCAGGGTGAGAAACAGACCCTGGCTGTTGGGGAAACCGGTTTCTCCGCTTCCTTGCTATGAGCTATCTTCAACCTCCTCCTCATCCCCAAAACCTGCTTCCATGCTACGTCCTACTCCACAGATGGAGTCAAAGCACAGGGTTTGGGTACTGGTGGCTGCACCCCCCTAGAATGGTGTGCAACTCATCATAGAAGCGGCATGTTTGGGGCTGTGACCCCGAGCGGACATTTACCTCTCTGTTTTTTTGGTAGGCTTGCCTGAGCTCCTTAATTTTCATGCGGCACTGCCGCAAGTCCCTGTTATACCCAGTTCCTCAAATTGCGTCCACACTTTCCCAAATTTGACCCAGCAAGGCCTATTTCAGCACTAATCCTCTTGTCAGAGGTGGAGTAAAGAAATCAATGTTAAGAGCCCTTTAAGTCGAAAAAAGGGGCTTTGTCGTATGGACGGGTGCAGGGCTAAATCAAGGTAACGCTGCTAAATTTGACCTAAAATAGTAGTGTAGACCAGGCCTGAGTGTGAGCTAAAGCCACACATGCTTTCCTTTGCAATATAACTGTTTTCTCATTTAATGGAAGGATTGGCCTGTGGTTAAGGCGCTAGGCTAGGATTCAGGAGACTGGGATTCAGTTTCCCATTTTGTCACATACCCTTGAGCAGGACACAATCTCTCTGTGCCTCAGTTCCCCTTCTGTAAAATGTGACTAATATTTATTTTCTCTCTCCATTTGTGTGTCTTGTCTATTTTGGCTCCTGTCCTGCAAACCACTGTTTGCAGGCACATCTTTGTGTCCACACGCAGCCTCATTGACTTCAATGGGGCTGTGCTTGTTTGTGGGGATGAGCTTACATGTAATCAGTTGCAGGACTGGTGCCCTTCGAGTGTAAGGTCTTCCATGCAAAGGCTGTCTGTTACTATGTGTGATTACACTGTAAGAATAATGGGCCTCGGAGCTTGGTTAGGGCCTTTGCAGTTACTATAATGCAAATTAGATAAATTCTAATTTTATTTTCAGATTTCACTCCATGATATCTTTAGCATTTAGAAGAACTGAATGTGAAAAGACTTTTGATAACATTTAGAGTTATTTAATCTTGCCACATAGCAACCGAGCTTCCAAAGAGTAACTTGATTCTATTGATGTAGATGGGTGAAACTTTGGCCAACAACACACATAGATCAGTATTGCATTCACTGGTCTTTCTTTCTTTCTTTTTGAAAGAAAGAGGATGTATTGCCGATCTAAGTAATGCAACAGTCTTTCATATCGATGTTTTAACTCTTTTTCCCCCCACCATCTTTATTTATTATTATTTCTATTGTCATAGCACCTACAAGCCCCGGTTCCCATTGTGCTAAATACTGTGCAAACATATAACACAGACGTGGGCAAACTTTTTGGCCTGAGGGCCGCATCGGGTTTCCAAAATTGTATGGAGGGCCGGTTAGTGGAGGCTGTGCCTCCCCAAACAGCCAGGCATGGCCTGTCCCCACACCTATCCGACCCCTCCTGCTTCTTATCCCCTGATGGCCCCCTAGGATTCCTGCTCCATCCAACCCCTCTGGTCTCCTGACAGCCGCCAGAACTCTCGCCCCAGACTGCCCCCTACCACCACATCTAATCTCTCCTCTCATTCCTGACTGCCTAACCACACCTTCTCCCTGACTGCCCCCAGGACCCCTGCCCCATCCAATCCCCCCTCATTCCTGACTGCACCCCCAGGATCCCTGCCCCCATTCAACCCCCCTGATCCCCGCCCTCTGACCTCCCCAACCCCTATTCACACCCCCACCCCCTGACCACCATCCCAAAAATATCCTTCCCTCTATCCAAGCCCCCCACCCCGCTCCCTGCCCCTCTTACTGCATTTTTTGGAGCACTGGTGGCTGGCGGTTCTACAGTTGCACCATCCAGAATGCCAAGACAGGCAGACATTGCTCATTTGGAGCCAGCCACGCCACTGTGCAGCACAGAGCACCGGGTCAGGCCGGGCTCTCAGCTGCACTGCCCCAGGAGCTCGCAGCCCTGCTGCCCAGAGCATTGTGCTGGCAGCAGAGTGAGCTGAAGCTGTGGGGGAGGGGGAACAGCAGGGGAGGGGCCGGGGGCTAGCCTCCCAGGGCAGGAGCTCAAGGGCCAGGAGGGTCCTGCAGGCCGGATATGGCCCGTGAGCCATAGTTTGCCCACCTGTGATAAAACAAGACAGTCCCTGCCCCAGACAGATGGGGGAGCACAAGAAAACAATGTGACAGTACTGGTCAGCACAGTAGACAGCACTCTCAGCACACCAGCAACCCAACTAGTGTCAAGGAAACACAGAAAAGCTTGAAGGAGAGCTTTGAAGGTGCATAACGAATGAGTTTTGTGGAGGTTTATAGGGAGCTCCGCCCAAGCACAAGGGGCTAGAATAGGAGAAAGCATGAAGGTGGTTGTTTGAAACTGTAACATGTGGGCAATAACTGCTGGCAGCATGGGCACTCTGGAGACAGGATTCATTGAAGGTTCACAAATGGCAGGCACTCAATAGAACACTCAAGACCATTGTCCACAGGTGGTAAAAGGAAGGAATTTTGCTTTTTCAAAACCAGTATAATCTTTGGCAGTGGTATTTATGTGCTATTTAGACTTTTATCATATCTTCCTAGTCACACTGCGGATGTTAAGAATGCTTTGATTATAGAGTGCTTTGTTAGGTATGTATTCAAATAATAATGCTGAATCCATATTCTTCAGCTCTTGCAGTCATTTCACTTCCTGCTGCTTTGACACTAGTACTCCCACCAACACGGCCAATTAGAAGAAAAATGTAGCACAATCAGTCACATATTTATAGAGCACCCTTCAGAATTAACATTTTAGCATGCTTCACGGTCATTAAAATCCAATTACGTAAAAGCACACATTCCATGGGAACATGCAATAACTTATTTATTCTGGAACAAAGGAATTTAAATGCAAACACATAACTAAAATGTGTTTGAAGGATATGTTTACAGTATATTTGGAAGAAAAGTAACACACATAAGAGATTGGAGCCTGCTTTGGTAGCTGCAGCAACCATTCCAAAAACAAACCCAAACGCTTAGTCACCAAAACAGTGTAGATCGGGTGTTCGCTATCCACTGTAGCACTTAGAAATGACAGCACCGAGCTCCTCTTCATTCTGTCTTGTCAACATTCTGGACTATTGGCTCTGAAGAAGAAAGTAACAATAAAAAGCCAAAGGAACAAGCAGGAGAGGGGATAACAATTGAGCCGTGAGATAAGGAAAGGCAAATGAGACTTTGCTGTCATCAGATGCAGTGACAATGAAATTGCGTTGGAGCATATTCCTGCCAGTAAACTCATTTGCTAGAGTACTCATGAAAAGCAAACACAGGTAGGGCATGAACACAGCAGATGTGAATTTGTTTAAAAATCCAAAAGAAGAGTCATAGTTTTTTAAATTTTTGTTTACAATATTGGATCAATTCATTAAATAAAGCAGGTAAGGATATATCTCAGTCCTCCAGTGTTAGCTGTATATATAGGAGTGCTCACATGAGTATTTGCAGATCAGGGCCATATTAGCTGCTGATCTGGATTGAATGTCTTTGGGCCTAATTTTCCCTAACTTACCTTCTGTTCAGAAAATGCAATGTACTATACGCCAGTTACTGACATACTACAGAATAGATTGAGGACATAACACATAAGGCAGAAATCCAGTGCATTATAACTATTTCTTTGCTGGTAGCTTTCCTCCTCTGCCAATTGTCATTTTGAGCTTTGTAGCAGTGGTGCAGATGAGATTGAGAGTATATTTTATTTTTATAATTGTACTCAAATAGAGCTTAAGTGACACAGAGGTCTTATGATGGCCCCTCAGGGATAGGGTGAATTTTTGTCCCAAGAGATGATATACAACAGGTTATGAGGAAAATACCATGGCATCCAATAGAATTAACATGAGACAATGCTTCTTGGTGCAGCAATATCTGTCAGTGTATATTACAAATGATATCAGCTGTGAACAGTGGAAGAGTTCATGAAAATAATTGGCTAATGTCACAGCAGCCACTTCTTAAAAACTGCATAGCAACTGTCATTTCCCCTGGTTTGCTTTGAAAGGTAAATTAAAGACAGCTGAATAATCTAGGAGGTTTTCCAGACACTACTCATTATTAATTGTATTTTCATCACTGAAAGCACTATTTGTGCACTCTGTTTCAGCTATACTTGGTCCCACTCTCATCGTCATGGGGCTGTCTGCTTGTCCATGCAGGAGCCCTGTTTTCACGAGGTTTTCAAAAATCCAGTCCGGCAGAACTAGATTAAATTTAGCACATGGGAAGCGGAGTAAAATCTGTAAGCAAACATTTTGCTGTTTTAATTTTTTTAATGGATTCTATAATTGTCAGTGCTCATGTTAGTACAATGAAAACATTTAGAAGTTGACTCACTGGGATTTTTCATTGCTCAGATAATAAAATGAGCTACTTGAATTATGCCAAGCATTAAGCCTATTGGTCTATTTTTAGTTTTTAATGTTTTGTGCAACTTTCAGCTACTGTGCTGATGGATTTAGTGCAAAAGCCCAAATAGGAAAATAGACAAATATAAATCACAGCTAAGCAAGAAGCCAGAAAACTGAGGCCAAATATTGCCCTAATTTACACACGTGAACCCAATGGGATCAACTGTGTTATACAGGGCCAATATTTTACCCTTATATTTGATTTGTAATGGGGAATAGAATACTTTCTGTCCAAGAAGGGTGTTTATAGTGACCTTCTTTTGGATAAATGTAATCAGATTGCTACACAGAAGTTTAGGATATTTGAACTAGGGATTCAGGATGTGGGTATATTCTAGTCTGTCTACATATTCGGTGTAAAATCTGACAAACTGTGGGCCAAATTCTCCTTTCAGTTTTACCAATGTAAAGGTACAGTAGATCCTGTCTGGGAGATATCTTTTTGCTGTCATCAGAGACAGATTAATGCATAGGATCTCTAAAGTCATTGAGCGATGGGGTGAGAAAACCCACAAATATCATCACCTTCGCTGTGGTACTCCATCCTCACTACAATATGCCAGCACCAGAAATACACTGTGATTAGTGCTGTGCAATGTTACATGTGCGACAGTTCACTATGGCTACTGGTTTCAAGATGCACCAGCTGGAAGGGAATATTTTCTGTCTGAGTGTTCCTTTTAGTTCTTAAACATTTAAAAAATGTGGATCAAGCAAAACTGCCATAAATATTCTTTTCTGTCAGATATTTCACAGATTCTGGAGGCTTTGTGACAGTTTACAAGCTTTGCAGCTTTGTTTGCTATCCTTACAAATTCAGTTTGCATTGTTTGAGTAAGAAACACTCAGATTGTGTGGTGGCACATGCCATAAGCTTGAATCATCAGCTCAGGTTCCTGGTTGATCATCTGAAACAGAGGATAACAAACTTGTTTGTAATACTTAAATGATATGGCAGTAATATCTGAATTTCTCACTTCATCTTATCCCCAAATATTTATACAATTCCATCTAAGCTATTTATAAACTGAATCCAGAAAAATACAGTAGACTCTTTTTCAACAGAGGAGAAAACAAATTAAAACTCCAGCTCTATCACACATATGTCCACTCGAATAGACTTGCAATAAACAGGATCAGACTGGCTGGGTGACAGGCCAGAGTGCTATTTAACAAGTACACGGCCCAGTGAACATGCAAGAATACAGTCTGAATAGCGTGATTTAAGTTTGCTACCTCATGAACCTCCAGAGCGGATTCATCTTACCAATTGTATAACGCTTAATGAGGGACTGAAAATCCTTCCTTGCTCCTACGGGCAATCAGCTTATGTCCTGAAGGATGGAATCTTATTATGGGCTATATCCCACCCCCATTCCATTTCCATAACTTTCAAAGTCAATGGAAGATTTGGGTAGAAATTGATAACAGGACATGGGACTTGTCTTGTGTAACTACAAATACCATTAGAGGTCATAAAATTACCCAGCCCTTTAAGAAAAAAAAAAACATTCAGCCACATGGGTCAGTGAATTCCACTGTACAAAATCAAGTATTTCCATTTGTTGGGTCTGAATTTTTTGGATGGAATTCAGATTGTGTTGCAACAGAGTAAGCCTGCAATAATTCTCTGAAGGTCAATGGAGTTACACCAGGAGTGAGGTTAGAATCAGATTCATGGCACTTAGACTATGCAATATTCAACCTGTGCTGGGGATTTAAGGGAGTTGAAGATCATGTAAGGAATCTATCTCCTTGGGGAAGACAATATGTCTGATCACCATTGTCCTTTACTTGCCATAGTCATTTATATGGGTGAAAAGCGGGTGTAAACAGTGGTGCTGGAACTAGGGGGGTTATGGAGGTGCTGCTGCATCTCTGGCTTGAAGATGTAATAACAAGCACCAAATACATGGTTTCCATCATCAGCACGCACACTATAGAAATTGTTCCAGTACTCCTGGGTGTAAAGCATTACATACCAATTGGTAGCATTTTATATCCACTTTGCACTAGTGTATATGATTACCCAAAGTGAAAGGCAATGATGAATTGGGCTTAATGTGATTAAAAACATACAAAGTGTTGAGTCTTTTTCCTTTATGGGCAAATGGACTAACTCTCTTCACTGTGCTCTGGTTTCCATCCACAAAATGACACTAATTGCCTCTCCATTGTGATTCCAAGAGTGAAAAGAGACAGACACTGTTCTGTTTTCCCTCCAATAGTCCGTCAACTATTTGCTGCCAGGTTATTAGAGGAGAGAGACAGAACAAAAGAGACAGAATGAGTCACAGCAATAGCTTGTCATTAGTTTAACGAGAAGAGATAGAAACAGAGGGAGCTCGCTGGGCTAATTTTCTTCCCATCCACCACTATAAATTAAAGGAGATTAGAACAACTTCAAAAATCACTGCAGTGCATCTTGGACTGCTTGTTCAATTAACCTTAGACTGAAAATATTAACATCCAGTACGAAAAATGTAGGTCACTGTACCAGATGCCCTGTTGCTAGAAAGAAGGGGAAAAAAACCCCAACAACCAGACATCATGCTCCATACTGTCTGTACTTACCAACTGCATGGGAGTGTGGCAGTATAGCACATCGTGGGGAACTATGAACCGGATTTTCAAAGGTAGTCAGCACCGGTAGCTCCCATTGTTCTCCAAAGGGGAGCTGAGCTCTCTTTAGTATCTAGCCAGTAACTTAGGTGCCTTACTGGGAGATGTTGGGTTCTGATCACTTTTGAAATTTTCATTATTCATGGAATGCCATTAGGATCTGTCAATCTGACACACCAATAGCTACCTGCCAAAAAAAGTAAATATGCCAAACCTCAAACTCTCTTCATGCACCATGATTTGTATAGGGCCATCATATGTCCACAGTGATTTTAAAAATAGATATTTTAATTGATTAATAACATTAATAATGCATTAGTACATTTTAATCAAAATGTTTTAAATACCATTTAATAACTGGAGTAAAAGAGTTTAACATCTTTAACAACATTTTAGCGAGTCATTGTTGTGTATTTGGTTGTCATGGGAATAGAATCTTGTGTTGCTAATGCAACTGAGTTGGATTATTAGCGGATAGCCCAGCCTGTTTGGCTGGCTGTTGGTTAGTTCTGTGCTAGCAATAAACGGCTGCTCCAAAGTTTACAGCTCTCTGTATCTCCAGTGATTTCCTCCTAAAGTTGCTGCCCCCAAGGTTATAACAATGTGGCGACGAGGATGGGATCTTTGTGCTGCCCCAGCAACAGAAGGAAGTAGAAGTTAAGGCACAAAAACAAACAAACAAACCTTGTTTGCTGCTGGAAGGGGGTGAGAACTGCCTTGTTTGCACTGACTGTGAAACTGAAACTAAAACCATGGCTACACTTACGGGGCCACTGGAACCTTTTGAGGAGGCTATAGTGCAGTGGCATGTGTATACTGAGAGTTTTGAGCTTTTTGTTATTGCAAATGACATTACAGAAGCAAAGAAGGTGCCAATATTCTTAAGTGTTGTAGAGGCTAAGACCTACTCCCTGCTACCACAGAACTAACCAACAGCCAGCCAAACAGGCTGGGCTATCCCCTAATAATCCGACTCAGTTGCCATAGCAACATAAGATTCTATTCCCATGACAACCAAATACACAACAGTCATATCAGCCTTTGGTCTACATTAGGTTCGCATGTTCACTAACATATTTTAAAATACTACTCATTTCCCAAGTCTAGACAAAATCAAGGAGGACAAGGATCACAAATAATAGATCATTTATTTTTTGAAAAGCCAGGCACGTACGCATCAGTGATAGACTAATGTTAGAGACGCAACTCAGAAAAACTGTGGGTGAAATCCTTGCTCCATTGCAAATCATAGATTTTTTGCCATTGCCTTCAGTGGAGCCAGGATTTCACTCTCTGACCAAATGCATTGATTGTAATTCTACACACTTGCACAGAGAGAGCACACAACGAGTGAACGAACTGGAGGAAGATTCTGTTGAGCCAAGGCTGGGTCTATTCTGCGTCTATTGGATAGTATTGCAGAAGATAACTATCTCAGCTCACACATTTCTGCATTCTCTTGCTGTTGTACATTGTTTTATATCTCATAGCAATGGACAAGGTCCCTAACAATGCATAAATGGACTTTAGAAGTTTCATTGTCTATAGCACTACTAATGAATAACTAGTTTATAGATTGCAAATTAATAAAAGGGCTAAAATTTGTAATCCTTGATAGATACAATAACATGAAAGATTATTTTTTCCTACTGTTATTCACCAAGTGTCCAATTCTGCACCCATTACACATGTTGGGTAGTACTGAAATTACTAACCACACTGAGCTCTCACTACACTCGATGGAATGACTTGTGTCAGTAAGTACTACTCAGTGGGAAGGCTGCAGAATAGGGCTTTATAGTTCTAAAAATGTAAGTCATGCAAAGAGTAGAGCCTCTGGATGTTGTGGATCACCATAGCTCCCGAAGAAGGGGAGGAGGATTGCATGTGGGTCAGGGGCATAGTCATTGGGTCCATGTAGCATATCAATCTATTGGCCCAAAATCCTGCATGTGGAGGAAAATTAAGGAACAGAAGGTTACTCCCACATCTCCACATGGTCTGTATTAGTCCCAGCAGCTCAGTTATCGATGCAGCATGGTTTGTGGATATGAAGAATCCCCCATCCCTCAGTCCCAGAGTTTCCACTCACAAAGCAAAACTCATTGGCCCAGACTTTGCTCCTCCCCTTTCTGTTAGTTCAGGTTTCATAGGCTTCCATCACTATACACTAGTATCTGAATGCACAAGAGAGGAAACATTTGATACTTCTGAGTGTGCAAAATAGAGACAGGCCAAGCGAGAAATGGACATCCATATGGATGCATGATTCAGCTGCCAAAGATAAAGAGATTGATCTTCTGCAGGCAGAGAAAAAAAATTAACTAGTGTGTACAAATTTGTGTTCTAGATTGCTGGATGTACTGATTTAGGTTTGCAAATGCTCTGATTTCCACACAAAATTACTCATTTTCTGCAGGGAAACAGATTTTTATGCTCACTAGCAGACATGGCTGCAAAGTTTGTGGATATATGTTTGGTGGTCAACTGAAACTTTGAGCCAGGGCATGCATAAACACTTGTTTTCTGGCCTGCCAGAGAAATATCAGTGTGAAGTTAAAAATCAATAGCACAAACTTTTAGTCTAATTCTCAACATAGAAGAATGACTAAATGAGTAACAAAACCAATCAAAAATAAGTAAAGCTGCATAATTCTGAAGAGCCTGTAAAGAAAAGACTGTGGAATCAAGAAGTCTAGCAAAGAGACAATTAAATTATCAATGATAGAAAACTAGTGTGAACCAGCATTTCAGTAGCAGAAAATTTACATAGCTATGACGATTAATTATGTTGACTAGCTAAGAGTATCATAAATAACTAAATAATGAATAAAAATGAATCATGATCAAAAAGTCTCCCAACAAGACTTTGGGGTTACACAAGTTGGGTCAACTTAAAATGAGAGAACAAGGAAGAACTATAGACACTTCAGAGTTCAGCAATAAAATCTGTTTCAGCCAAAATTCAGATGCATTCTTCATCACATTGGGGAACGAAACATTGCTAAAGGCTGTGAAATACAAAGAAGGTAATGAGAAGTAAATCTTAGAGGAATGAGCAAACATTTAAATTCACAAATATTCTGACACTTAGGAATAAAGTCTAAGCCTCAATATCACTGAAAAGCAGAGGTAACTGACAAATAAGAAAACTATTTTGAAAAAAAAAATCTAAGTTACCATTCCATAAGGTTCAAAATAGAGCTATTTTCACCAATATTTCTGAAGCATTTTGTTTACTGAAATGTTTAAGAAAATTGTATCACCATTTTTGTCCAAATCATTATAGTTTTTTAAAAAGAAAACCAGGGAATGAAAAATGCCAATAATGCTTCTGAAAATGATTTTGATTAAATTTTGATACAAGTAGTGATAAAAAAATATCATGGAATCATCCAAAAAATGGCAAATGTTGTTAATGTGAACTGTTTTTCACAACAAGTTTCAATTTAAGGAAAAGGCCATTTTTCCATAACCGAAAAAAAATTCACAAGAAAAAAAGAAAAAAAGATCACATCCTGGTAATGTGAGTTTTCGCCAGGTGGTGGGGGGAGGATGTGCATGCCTGAAGGGCCTGTTGTATCCTTTGGAAAGAACTTCCTGTCCTACAAACCACCACCGAGATTGCCACTGGGCCTCATCAACATCGAAAAAAATCTGCTTGTGACAGGTTGGATCCCACTTCCAGGGTGCCACCTGATGTGCTGGGGTCCACGGAGCTCGCCTGTCCCACCAGCCTGGGTCCCATCCCCTCTACTCTGTGCTGCTGTGTCAGGCTCTCAAGCCCCCTTCCAGCACACACACAGGTAGGGACATGTCCAGGTGTAGAATCACACAGTCTACAATCAGCTCTGTGTGGGAGGATTCAGGCTCAGGGAACTGCCCAGCACTTTGGTGCACATACTCTCTGGAGTGTAAACCCAAGTATATTGTCTTGCGTTGTATAACTTTGTATACAGCGCAAGCTCATGAAATTTGCCCCCTCTCCTCAATGTAGAGAGTGATATGCACAGCTTTTGCCACTGCCCCCAGTTATGAATTGCACAAATTGGGTTTTGAAATAAACAAAGAACAAGATAAACAAAGAGCAAGTTTATTAACTACAAAAGGTAAATTTTAAGCGCATATAAGAGATAGCAAACAGAACAGAGCAGATTACTGAGCAAATAAAACACACAAACTAAACTTACTACACTAAGCGATCCTGGCTACAAATAATAATTTCTTACCCTAAATGTTGTTTGAAGTAGGTTGCAGTGTTTCTTGAAGGTAAACTGCACTGATTGCATCTTAAATCTACCTTCAGATACAGAAATGATACATGTGTACAAATTGGATAATTACATTCAGTAAATTATAACATTTTCAATGATACCTCCCATGACCCATCTTGCATAATACATCTTAGTTATGCCATATTCATATCATAATCATATTTCTATGAAGAATATGGAGGTGTAACATCACACTGCTTATAGACAGCTCAATGTATTTCCTTTTTCCTGCAAAAGACCAAGCTAGGTGGGAGGTGCCAAGACATCTCCTTCTTCCTGGCTATATGGAAAGAGGATGAGATGGTAAAAAGAAGGCTCCTCTCCCTCTAAAGGCCATAGAATTGGGGGTGAGAGATGAATAATTTAAACTCAGATTCTAATAGTACATCTGGAGAACTCATTTGCATGAATATCTTGAAGCAAACAAAGTACAAAAAGTCAAAACAATGCAAGCAATCATTAGAAGGCCAACAAAATTAAAAAAACAAATACATTGAATTAAGCAAACTTTAAATATGATCAGTTAGTTACATTTAGCTATTATAAATGTCATAATGCTTATATTGGATAAAATACAACAGCTGGATGATCATGTATCCCAGGAATTACTGGGAAGTGTTTATTTTTACCTTGAGCAGCCTTCACTAAAAGAATAATGAGGCCATTATTTTGACTATACAAATAACTGGAAACAGCTGAAGCCAGACAGTTTTCCAGATAGGATACAATGAAGAAATTTGTAGATCTGCAGACACAAATGATATTCTCTATTGGCTTCAAGAAAGAACCATTCACATTTTTCAAACAAGATACAGTGATGTTTTTCTCCTGGTACCAAAAATAAAATGGCAGCTTCTTTCTTAAAAATCAAGCTGCCATCCAGTTCTTTATCACAATACACTTTCCATTGCCAGACAATTTCTGTTATAAGTAGAGCTCAGTGAAATTTTTTCAGACAACTAGCTAATTCATTTAAAATGCAGTTTCAGGTCACCAGGGTCAAATTCAGTGAATAGCTGCAGCTGAAATAGAAAAGAATGTTTTTAATAAAAAGTTGAAACGTTTCATTGACATATTCTAAACAAAATGTTGTGACATTTCATTTTGAAATGATATTTTGTTTTGAAATGTAACTAGATTGATTTTAAAAAACAAAACACAAAAAAGGATAAAAGTCACCTGAAAATGAAGCAAAACATTTAATTTCAGGGTAAGCAAAATGTTTCATTTGACAAAAAATTAAACTTCTTTGGTTTTCCATTTTGGTGAGAAAAATTTAAAATTTTGTTATAAGACCCTGGTTTTAGTTACAACTTTGCCAAACTAACCATTAGGCTCAGATTTTCTATCATGACTGTTTTCCGCAAGCTGTAATTTTTTTTGAAAAGTTCAGTCATTTCCAAGACCAAGATTAGGGAAAAATATGTTGTCTCACCCATGTTGAAAAATTCTTACATATGTTTTATTCCTCCGATGCCACCATGCTTTGGAACAGACACTTGGAATTTGGCTGGAGATCACAGTGGCATCAGAGATGCTCATTTTGCCATCCCTATGAAAATTTGCCCAAATTAAGCCAACCTATAAGCTTCTCAAAAAGTCTCAGTTTGTACATGCTCAGTGAAGACTTGTTAGAGTTTGGTACCTAACTTCTCCAAAGATTCTGTCTGCACTGAGTGTGCACCATCCCCTCACAACTCCTGTGTGCTAACCAGACTGCATGCACCATCCCTCAGAGAGACTGAGCATGTTGCATCCCAGGGCTGCAGGGGCTAAGCAGGACATTTCCTGCAATTGCTCCTTCCAGCTACCTGGGGCAGCTATGGCATCAGTCACTGGAACTGAGAGCAGGGAGAATGTCTCTCCTGTGCTCGTAATGCTTCCTCTGCTGGTGCTCTAGCAGCATGGAGGAGAAGGAGGAAGCAACCTGACAGGAATGGTGAGGGGTCAGTAATGTGGGACAGCAGAGAGAAAAAAAGATGCAGGGTGGGAAAAAATAGTGGCAGGAGATGGGATGAAGAGGAGAAGGGGGAAGATATGGGCAGAGATAGTAGCTAGCGAAGGAACAGGGATAGGATCTTGAGAAACAGGGATAGGAGCAGACAGGGACAGGAAGAGGCTGAGTGGGACAAAGACAGAAGAGCCTGTAACCACGAGATAACCCTCTCCTGTAGAAGATGAAATTGAAACCATTATTTTTGAGTCTCAGTGTTCCTCTGGTGTCTAGCAAACAGCTGTGATCCCCAAGCAACATGTGGATCTCCTTCCAGTTCTAGTGACTGGTCCACATAGAAAATAACAGCCTTTTATTGCTACCAGTTACTTCTTTAGCTCAATTGATTGAAGACTGAGGATTTAAATATCCTGACACCAGTAGTGACCCCAAGGTCATTAATATTGTTCCTCAGATTGAAATTTTTGTTTTTCAATCTTAAATCTTTTAACCATAAATTTTTGGGAATGTAACTGAATATAAATCTCCACGATTTAAAAAAAGAGGAAATATTGTTGTTCATTATTTCAAGTCTAGCTGTAGGAGCCAATTGGGCCTTACATAACTCTCCAAAGAGCATCCAAGTCAAGAGTTAATTTGCATAGATAATATTTCAATATGCTTATCAAAATAAATTTTAATAGCAATGAAATTCAGGTTCTAACTGATATTAAAAACTCAAAAGCACTTCCAAAGGAGTTTTGGTTGTGTATGGTTTAATATTAAAAGAATTACTCCCAATTAGCTTGTATTCCTAAAGACAAACAATTTTGTTCTCTTAAAATGTTCAAACAAATGTTGAAATGTTCTCCTTACATCCACATAATCCATTCAAAAATCACTACTGGCAATGCTCTCCCTCTCATTTCAGGGAGGGAGGATGACTGAAAAGGAAAATACATCAGCACAGCATCTCAAAGAATTTTTCTTGATACTCGAACCATACAGTGGTGAAGAGAAAAAGAGAAGGAGATGAAATGAATAATCAGGGTAGATTTATCTGAAGGCCAAAATGTGATGAATCCCAGATCCAATTCTCCTTAATTCTGAGTTCAAGCATCTACTCGCCTACATAGTAAATCCAAGTATCAGAGGGGTAGCCGTGTTAGTCTGGATCTGTAAAAGCAGCAGAGAATCCTGTGGCACCTTATAGACTAACAGACGTTTTGGAGCGGACTGCGGGGGTGAATACTTCACTCGTCAGACGAGTAGTGGAAATTTCCAGGAGCAGGTGTATATATATGCTAGCAAGCAAGCTAGAGATAACTGAGGTTATTCAAGTCAGGGAGGGTGAGGCCCCTGTTCTAGCGAGTAGAGGTGTGAAAACAAGGGAGAAAACCGTGGGCGTACTCTGTTAATTGAGTATATGTACATTCATCCTATGTCCTTTGTTGAGTCCAGACTGATAGTGTAAAATTTGAAAATGAAACTGAAGCTCAAGCAGTTTCCTCTTAGTCGAAGTTACCGGGTCTCTATAATTTTTGCTGCAGGAACAGACGATAGACTAAGTCGTGCTACTATATATGTAGATAGCGCCAGGAGGTTGAAGTGCTCCACATACAGGTTGTCTGGAATATAACAAATATGTCTTCTGCCTAAGAGATACTATGGCCAATTCATCCACTTGACCGCGAGTATGACCTGACCAGTTTGGCGATGGACGGCGGAGAGCACACGGGCAGTTCCTGCGCAATTGATGTGTCTGTAACGAGCGAGCACGCAGGAGATATCTCAGTGAGGTATGGCTGATCTGTTAGGCCGATGGATGGTGCGCGGTGAGATAGTGGCAGATTGGCATAGAGGTTTGTTTGCATGATTGGTTCCTGAGGCTAGAGTTCACTGTATAAGCGTAGCGATTGATGGCAGTACGGGCACACACAACCTGTATCCACAGGCGCGAGCTATGGTGCTGTGCAAGGATTGGCCTGCCAACCCCAAGATCCGTTGAAAGTGTGGTGACATTCGTCCCCGAGGTGTTGAGATCCCTGATGAGCGTTCGCACGGGGTTTTAGGCTGGGGTGCTGTAGGGAGTGTATGCACGAGTGGAGTCCTGTTGGTTACTACTCTAAGTGTAGATCTGCACTGTATGGCACGCTGTGTCTGGGTACACGCTGGCCCCTGTTGATCTGTTTCCTATTTCCTCGGCGCGTATTGTAGTTTGGAGAATGCTTGGTGAGATTTTGTAGGTGTTGGCTCTGTCTGAGGGTGAGAGCAGATTGCGGGTACCATCAGTGCTTGGCTGTAAGACAACTGTCGTGTGATGGTGCCCGGATGGAAGCTGGAGGCGAAGTAGGACGTAGCGGTCGTAGGTTTTGATTAACGAGTGGTGTTAATGTGACCATCACTTATTGCACCGTGGTGTCTAGAAGTGGAGCGCCTGTGGAGATTGTCCCAGCGCTGAGTTGATGGTGGGTTGGAAGTTGTGAAATCGTGGGGGAATTTTCTAGAGTCTCCTATCCATGGTCCAGATGATGAAGATTCATCAATGTAGCGTAGTTAGAGAAGGGCCGTGGTAGACGAGAGCTGAACGGGAAGCGGGTTCCAGTCAAGCCAGAAAAAATTGCAGATTTGTGGGGGCCATGCGGGTGCCCATAGCAGTGCCACTGATCTGGAGGTATATATTGTCATCAAACTTGAAATAGTTGTGTGTGAGTATAAAGGCACAGAGCTCAGCAGCCAGTTGTGCTGTGGCATCATCAGGGATACTGTTCCTAACAGCTTGTATTCCATCTGTGTGTGGGATGTTAGGAACAGTATCCCTTGCTAGAGGATGTTGTGAAGGCCAAGACTATAACAGGGTCCAAAAAGGAACTAGATAAATTCATGGAGGATAGGTCCATCAATGGCAATTAGCCAGGATGTGCAGGGATGATGTCACTAGCTCTGTTTGCCAGAAGTTCAGAATGGGCAACAGGATGGATCACTTGATGATTACCTGTTCTGTTCATTCCCTCTGGGGCACCTGGCATTGGCCACTGTCGGGAGACAGGATACTGGGCTAGATGGACCTTTGGTCTGACCCATTATGGCTGTTCATTGGGGGTGGAGGTTTTTGCTCAACTGGCTTCTCTGGGTAGAGGTGCAAAATGACATGCTCCTCATCCTCCAGGACATCCTCCATAGTTTCTACTGTCTCCTTGCCATGACCCTCACTGG
Organism: Chelonoidis abingdonii; assembly: GCF_003597395.2. Lineage (NCBI taxonomy): Eukaryota > Metazoa > Chordata > Testudines > Testudinidae > Chelonoidis > Chelonoidis abingdonii. The sequence continues at coordinate 313,534,826 of NC_133769.1, read as the reverse complement.
CAACCCATTGGACAAAAAAGCCAACAGCATTGTGGCGAGGGTTGTGAGCCACTTCCTACTCTGTACTGGGAATCCTTGTCAGCATCCAATCCAGCTAGTCCTAGAACGGGCACTGTCAGGGTTCCCTCCCCACTCTGAACTCTGGGGTACAGATTTGGGGACCTGCATGAAAGATCCCCTAAGCTTATTTCTACCAGCTTAGGTTAAAAACTTTCTCAAGGCACAAATTCTTCCTTGTCTAGGGTGAGTACTGCCGCCACCACCAAATGAGTTAAACAAAGATTCAGGAAAAGGACCACTTGGAGCTCCTGTTTCCCCAAAATATGCTCCCTCAAGTCCCTTCACCCCCTTTCCTGGGGAGACTTGAGAATAATATGCCAACCAAATAGGTAAATACGGTGAGCACAGACCAGACCCCGGGGTTTTTAGGACACTAAAAAACAATCCAGTTCTTAAAAGAAGAACTTTATAATAAAGAAAGCAGTAAAAGAAGCACCTCTATAAAATCAGGATGGAAGGTAATTTTACAGGAATATAAGATTTAAAACTCAGAGGATTCCCCTCTATGCAAAACTTCAAAGCTATAAAAAACCAGAAGTAAACCTCCCTCTTAGCATAGGGAAAATTCACAAGCTAAAACAAAAGAAAATCTAATGCATTTCCTTGCTTTACTTACAATTTTTGTACTCTTAGATGTTTATTTCAGGTAGGGGTTTAGGAGATGTTTTTTCCCTGCCCTGGTCCCTCTCTAGCCGGGAGAGAACAAAGAGCACAAACAAAAATCTCCCCCCACAGATTTGAAAGGATCGTCTTCTCTTACTGGTCCTTTTGGTCAGGTGCCAACCCCTTCTTAACCCCTTACAGGCAAAGGAGGGATTTTATGCTACCCTTAGCTGTATGTTTATGACAGGCACATATGATAATCCCTCCCAAAGTGACTGTTCTAGTCTTTTGCCTTCCTGTACAGGAGCCTCAAGTGCTTTATACTTTCCTGTCAATGGGCAGGCTCCCTAGTGCTTCCACAAATTCTGCAGACTCTCTCAATGGAACTCGCATCTAGTTTATCAGCTCTGTTCTGAGTTTCAGTGTATGGTCAGAAACATCTACTGGGTCCAAGTGTCTGCAAAATTTATAAATTCTGCAGAAGCAGAGTACTACTGGGGACCAAGCGATTAATAGTTTCACAGAACTAAACTCTATTGGTTCTGTAACCCCATTATAAGATCTGCAGGAGCAAAGGAAGCCAGAATCAAAGACCCAGCAGCTCCTTCTGAGGAATATAAACTCTGTAGAACTAGAGACCATGGAGTTCTTATATAATCTGCATAGACATGAGAGAGGACTGGGACTTTTGTAGCTTGGTAAGGCTCTTCCTGTACCTATGGGGATGGATTTTTTTATAAATTCATAGACTCTAGGACTGGAAGGGACCTCGAGAGGTCATCGAGTCCAGTCCCCTGCCCTCATGGCAGGACTAAATACTGTCTAGACCATCCCTGATAGACATTTATCTAACCTACTCTTAAATAGCTTCAGAGATGGAGATTCCACAACCTCCCTAGGCAATTTATTCCAGTGTTTAACTACCCTGACAGTTAGGAACTTTTTCCTAATGTTCAACTAAACTCCTTGCTGAAGTAAGCCCATTGCTTCTTGGTTCTAATGCATATAGAGGTAGGTGAACAAGTTGCTCACCCCTCCTGATGACACCCTATTTAGACACCTGAAACTGCTATCATTCCCTCAGTCTCTCGTTTCCAACTAAACAAACCCAATTCTTTCAGCCTTCTTCTGTCATGTTCTCAAGACCATTTAATCATCTGTTGCTCTTCTTCGACCCTCAATTTCTCCACATCTTCTTGAAATGCGGTGCCCAGAACTGACCACAAAATACTCCCATTGAGCCTAACCACTCAGAGTAGAGCGGAATGATGAACTTTCCTCGTGTCTTGTTTTACAACACACCTGTTAATGCAATCCCAGACATCACGTATTGCTTTTTTGCAACAGTATCAAAACTGTGACTCATATTTAGCTTGTGGCACTATTGACCCCAGATCTCTTTCTGCATACTCCTTCCAAAAGGGGGAAAAAAATAACCATTCTCTTCCCAGTCTGATGGTGAAACCGATTGTCCTTCCTAAGTGGAGCACTTGCATTTGTCTGTATTGAACTTCATCCGGTTACTATCAGACCTTTTCCAATTTGGTCCAGATCATTTGGAATTTTGACCCTGTCCTCTAAAAGCAGTTGCAATCCTGCCCAGTTTGGTATCGCGTCCGCAAACTAATAAGCGTACTTCATGCCAACACCGAAGTCGTTGATGAAGATATTGACAGAGCTGGTCCCCAAAACAGACCCCGCGGAACCCCACTTGTTATACCCTTTCCACAGGATTGGAGCCATTAATAACCACTCCTCTGAGTATGGGTTAATCAGCCAGTTATGCACCACTTTAAGTAGCCCCATCTAAATTGGGGTAATTTGCCTAGTTATCGATAAGAATATCATGCGAGACCCATAAATCAAATGCCTTACTAAAGTCTAGTATCCACATCCACCACTTCTCCGTATTCACAAGGCTCGTTATCCATATCAAAGAAGCTATCAGATTCTTTGACAGATTTGTTCTTACAATACATGCGCTTATTCCTTCAATAAAAAGTTGTCTGCAATGCATTCCAGGAACTTATTGGATATCGTGTGCCACCGCGGTGTTATTTTCCCAACATATAATCTGGATAGTTGAATCCCCGTCACCACCAAATCTTGGCTTTGGATGATTTGTTAGTTGTTTAAAAAAAGCCTCATCACCTCTTCCACCTGGTTAGGTGGCCCTGTATAACTCTCACACGAAACATCACCCTTGTTTTAACCTTATCTCTAACCCAGAGACTCTCAACATTCCGTCTCCTATGTCAATCTCCACCTCATCCAAGTTGTGGTACATTTTTTAAATAGAAAGGAAACACCTCCTCCGTTTTCCGCTCTGTCTATCCTCTGAGCCAAACCTACTACTCGCATGGCCACACCAACAATTCTAAGTCATGTGTATTATCCCACCAGTGGTTTGAGTTTCAAGCTGATGGCCAGCAATGGTCATAGTTCTGTATTTTATTTATTACACTCGTGTTGCAGTTCTTCACTGCTATTACACCCATACTTCGGGGTCGCTTGTATATAGCAATCTAAGATACCTGGTTTGATCTTCCATCCAAGTATTTTGCCCTGACCCCTCCTTTCTCTTCTGCATTATAAGCCACCGATCCCTTTATGTCTCGACCCTAGCTCCCAGGTCTGTCAATGATTCCCACACTAACCCTGGGGGCTTTGTCTACACCTGGTCCGCCGTCGAACCCTAGTTTAAAGCCCTCCTCACTAGGTTAGCCAGCCTGTGTGCAAATAGGGTCTTTCCCCTCCTCGAAAGGTGAACGCCATCTCTGCCTAGCAGTCCTTCCTCGAAGAGCATCCCATGGTTGAGGAAGCCAAAGCCCTCCTGGTGACACCATCTTCGCAGCCAGGCATTCACCTCCATGATGCATCTTAGATATATTAGAAATGCACAGATAGGTTAGGGGCTGGAATTTCTGCAGAGCATAGAAAACCTACAGGAACAGAACAGTCAGTTTCTGGCTAGCAGAGCTTCTAAACCTCCCACAGCATAAACATTCTCCACCTAGGGCCAGCTCCAGCTTTTTTCCTGCCCCAAGCAGTGGGGGAAAAAAAATGGTTGAGCTCCTGCTGAAGTGCCACCGAAGAAGAACAGACGGAGTGAAGGACCTGCCACAGAATTGCTGTCGAAGACTCATGCGGAGCGCTTGATCGGCTGCTGAAGTGACACCAAAGACCCAGACGTGCCGCCCCAATACCAGACGGAGTGCTGCCCCTTTCTATTGGCTGCCCCAGGCACCTGCTTCGTTTGCTGGTGCCTGGAGCCAGCCTTGTCTCCAGCAGCAAGGGAAGGACATAGTAAAGTCATAATGCTGAATTTGCAACAATCCAATAACTTCTCAGAGGACAGATTATGATGTCATAAGAAAAGGACTCCTGACTTTACTCCAGAACTAGACACAGGTCAGACAGGAGAAAGGCTTTCCTAAACACACATCTCTCTAGTAATAGCAAAGGGAATACAGAAAAATATCAGCTTGCATTCATTTTTATGTGAAAGTTCTCTTTTTAATAAGGTTTTGTTTTCTAGTGGAGATGCAGTGAGCAGGCAATCAAATTATAAAACATTAGAAAGCTCAAAGTAATGCAATATTCTTCTGTTTATCTGGAAAGGTATGAGATTACAAACCTCATTCTCATCACCAAGATCGCAATGAGACTAGCAAGTGCCATAGTATGGCTACTGCTTTGTTAGAACCTTGACCAATAACCAGAACAGTTTTATAAAGAAAAAAATCTGGCCTGAAAATGTTTCTTTTGGGATAAAACAACAAAAACGAATGTATGAAGAAAACAGTATATGTAATATATTTAGAAATCTGTAAAGCAATTAGTTGTGTGTCTTACATAATTGAGTTGGATAGGGCCACATTTACAAGGACTAAAAATTGCCTGAGAGACCCAAACAAACAGGAATACTTTATGTCAATATGACAATTAACTGGGGAATTGTCTCCTGCAATACTGCAGGGATCTGTATTGTCTGGTGTTTTTAACATCTTCATCAATGTGGGAAAAGGAATAATTGGCATGCTAATAGCTTGCACATGAGGAGTTGCATTTACCACTGAGGACAGAGACATATTACATAGGTACCTTGTGAGATTAGAAACTGAGCAGAAAAAAGCAGACAGATTCATTCTGGAAAAATGCTGGCTGGTATACTGGAGGTGAAATAGTTCTATATACACTCCCTGAGAGAAAGAGCAAAGCAACAATGCTGCAGATCAGGGCCTTAGGATTTATGGTGCCCTAGGCAGGATTATTAAACTGGTGCCCCTGTGCCTGTCTTGCTCTTAGCAACACAAACATAAGCTTACAGTATTGGAAAACTTACCACATGCATGTTATTAAAACCAGTTTAACTTAATTAAGCACACTGTAATGCTGCTGGACTAACACTAAAGAAGTAGCACTATAGAAAAAATTCTGATATGACAATGATGCAAATTTGTCAACATTTTATTGGAAATTTATATGAAGAGGTATTGAAACAAGGATTAGTTTTTAATTAAAAGCAATCTTTCTGGCTTTTTTGGCTGCAAAATCAGTAATAATGTCATCGTATGACAAAGACAAAGTGATGTCTTGTTCGATTGTAAGAATAGCAAGACCAGTCAAGTGTTCCTGACTCATTGTAGAGCGGAGATAGTTTTTAATGAGCTTTAGTTTTGAGAAACTCCGTTCTCCTGATGCTACTGTTACAGGAATTGTCAGTAGAATATGAGTGGCAAGTTTGCTGGTATGAATAAACTGTACAATGTCCATCATTGATTTTGCATGTGGCAACAACTCAATTCTTCGTACAGTTCAAGTCCATTTAAATCAAAATGATCACCATGCTTCAGGAGGCTCTCTAGGTCAGGGGTCCACAACGTGGTGCCTGCGGGCCATGGGTGCCCACAAGGGCTTCTCAGTGCACCCGCATACTGGCCGAGGACGAGCATTTGCCAAAATGTCGCCGAAATTCGGCGGCATTTTGGCCCCAACGCCTCTGGATGACACTGCTTGCCGCCGAATTTCGGCAGCATTTCGGCGGATGCTCGTCCCCCAGGTCCTTCGTCTGGCGCCCGCCAGACGAAAAAGGTTGGGGACCACTGCTCTAGGTCTTGCACTTTGTCATTAGTTGCTCTTGTTTTCCTATTTCGTTGAATTTAGTCCCGCTCAGCCCGTTGCCAGCTGAGTGAATGGAACCCCAGGCCGACAGCGGGTTGAGTGGCTCAGCTGGGGTCTCAGCCGCCGGCCTGCTCAGCCTGCTGCCAGCCTGGGGTTCCTTGGGGGTCTCCAGGCCAGCAGCGGGTGCTGAGTGGGACTGGCAGCTGGGACCCCAAGTGGCAATGGGCAGCAGGCAGCCGGAATCCCAGAGCAGCGGTGGGCTGAAGCCATTCAGCCCACCACTGCGTGTCATCAAAAATCAGCTCGTGCCACCTTTGGCACATGTGCCGTAGGTTGCCACCCCTGCTCTATACACTAGTAAGGAGATGAGCATATTACAGTTGTTGGAGGGCTCTATTTAGCAGTAACAGGGCTATAGGAAAGTCAGTCAACATTTTTTGTGTCTCTGATGAAAACTGGTCCACTCCCTTCCCCATACCAAACTTGTCACAAATAATTGTCAACAACTTAATTTTCTGTTTTTGGCTAAGATATTGATTTTTTTTTTAAATATATTGAAATTGAATTCAGGATTCTTAGCAAGCATTTTTGGCAAACAAATTTGCTCAATGACAATCAAAATGGCAACACAGTACTGCTTTCATGCTTGGCTCACCCCACCCCCCCCGCCAGCCTGCTGGTTCAACAGCTGCAGTAGAAGAGGAGATAGGTGGAAAACTGCACGTCTTGGGGTGCAGAGTGGCAACAGCAGCAGCAAACCCTCAGGTCCGATCACATGCCAATGGGCACCACCGCCAGCTCAACGGACCATGGTGAAGTTAGCACAGCATCTGATCTCAGGGACGGGGCACCCATGGAGCCACAGCAGCTCATCCTGCCTGTGCAGCTCCCCCCCCCCCCCCCCCATGAGATGGATCACTGCCAGTCCGGGGGAGAAGATGCTCCCCAGCTAGGGTGACCAGATCCAGATGTCCTGATTTTATAGGGCCAGTCCGATATTTGGGGTTTTGTCTTATATAGGCACCAATTACCCCCACCTAGGGTGACCAGACAGCAAGTGTGAAAAATCAGGACCAGGGGTGGGGGGGAAATAGGAGCCTATATAAAAAAAGACCCAAAAATTGGGACTGTCCCTATAAAAGTGGGACTTCTGCTCACCCTACCCCAACCCCCTGTCCTGATTTTTCACACATGCTATCTGGCTATCCCCAGCCCAGCCTTGTGTGACCATTCCAATCCTGGCTGCTTGCCGAGGAGGTGAGTTACTTTCACTTTCATTCCTCAGCAGGCAACCAGAGAGTTCCCCCACCCCAGCACCTCACCTAACCCAGCCCTGACGGAGGGGAGGGGGAAAAAGGAGTGTTCCGTGGGGGGGAAGGAGAAATGGGGGGGGGTGCTCCATGGGGCAGGGGAGAGAAGAATGGATATTATGGGGGACAACAAAGGATACTGCCAGAGCCGCTGAGCCTGCCTCACCTCACTCCAGGGGAAAGAGTCACACTCACAGGGGAGTTCCTTCCCCTACCCCTTCCCAACAGCCAATCCCCTCCCTCAGACTGTGTTGCATTCGGCTCTCTCTAGGACCCAGAAGCCCTGATCTTACATGCTCCACTGCTTCCCATCCGTCCGGGCTCCCAGCAGAGCGGTGCCCCCAGACCTATGGTGCCCTAGGTGGCTGCCTGTTCTGCCTGTGGCTAAGGACGGCCCTGCTGCAGGTGATCTTGGCGTAGCAAATCAGACATGTTTTGCAAAGTGGGATGGCAAAAAAAGGCCAATGCAAGTTTGGTCTATATATGCAGGGGCATCATATCTCTGAGCAGGAAGATTATTGTCCTGCTTTACTCTCTTGGGAACACATCTGGAATAGAGTTTTCTTTTCCAGGAACCACATTACCAGAAAGATATTGACAAGTTGAAGGCAGATTAAAGAAGAGGAACAAAGATTAGGAGGCTAGATGGACTCATGCACGAGAAAAGATATTGCAAGCTAAATAATTTAGCTAAAAGACATCAAAAAAGGGATATGGTTACAACTAAACAAGTTTGAAGGGTGCCAAAACCAAGGATGGAGAGAAATGTAGAGTTGTAAAAAGGAGGTATAATTAGTAGTAATGGAATGAAATGAAGACGGGGAAAAGGTAGGATGAGTATCAGGAAAAACTTCTTCTCATTGAGATCTATTATGTTGTGTCATAATCTCCCAAAGGAAAGGATTGAAATCTTGTCACTTAGGACATTTAAAACTAGACTGAACAAACCACCAGAAAACGCTATGCCTCAGTGAACAATCCTGAATCAGCAGGAAGATGGATTAGGTGACCTGTTAGGTCATTCCCGTATCTCACTTTTATGACAATCCTGGATTGAAAAATAGACTGTTGCAAATTTAATCTTTTAAATATATGGGTAATTTCATTTTTTGTAGCTTTCCCTCAGCAAAGAAACAAATACCAAAGGCAATCTTGAGTGAGTAATAAATAAAGAGACAACACAAGAGGCTTTTCTACTATTACTTCTTGGTTCCTTTTTACAGTTTGGGACCTGACTCAATCCCAGACCCAAATCACCAAACACCTGCTTCCAAACTGCTCCTAATTTTGGTGGCTATGAACCCCCGTTTTACATATAGTAAAATTCCTTACTAGGTGCTATCACCTGAGCCCTTCAAGTGGCAATCACAGATATCTCCCATGTCAGCTGACTTAAAGATCAGTCTCATGGAAACCTCTAAAGGTACATCTTCATGGGAATAAAAGACCCGTGTCATGGCCATGGCTGGCCAGGGTCACCTGACTTGGGCTAATGGGGTTAAAAATTGCTGTGTAGACATTCACAGTTTAACTCTGGAGCCCAAGCCAATTGACCTGGGCTTTGAGACTTGAGTGTGTATGTGTGTGTGTGTGTGTGTTAATTGCAGTGTTGACTTACTCTCATAGTATGTCAGCTCTTAAGTGAAATTAGCCTACTAAACAATCTTTGTGAAAAAAGCTAGTCATGAGCAGAGGGGAAAAATAAAAAATCCTGTAGAACTCGCAAAGGAAGATCTAGGATTCCATGCCAGTGTTGCATCCACTAGACCATACAGACATGGGTAACCACCACCTGAGTTTAGTCAAAATTCACACATTTTGACCCAAATGATTTCCTGGATTTTCACATGTGCAAAAAAAACCACTCATCCAAAATGTCTTTTGAGTTTAAATTTCCCGGGGGGAAAAAGTCTCTCCACAAATGTTTCAGAAAATGAAATTTGTGGGTTTGAAATCTCCAGAAATGGACTGGCAAAACATTTCTCACAAATCTTCACATTTCCCCTCTGCCCCCCCTCCCCCTAGTTTCACCCACAGCTACACAGAATCTTGATTGTAATTGTCCGAACAGAGCAACAGAAAAGCACAGGAAGACAATCATATCCGATGGAGGTAACCGGGTTTTGGAGTCTGGATTCTTTTCAGTCAGAATTATAAACACAAAATACATGTACTGCACATTTGTGGAGTTGCACTAGATCAGCTGCAATAGGATTCATTGGATGACTTACTAGGATGTGATGCAGTTGCAGTATACAAATCCCCATTAACCAAAAACCTAGTTAGAATACAGGTGAGGTTGCTTTGGTGCAAAGCCCACCAATATAATCTCTGAAAAGCAAGATCATCAACCTTATTTCATATGCAACAACATTCACATGTCACACTATACAATCACTCAGGCAGACTCCACACCTCCCTGCTATACAGAAATGAACTGATTTTTGTGTGACTTTGTATGTCCATCAGGAAAAAAGCAGCCTCTGGCTGACTGTCATATGGTCTCCTGTGTTCTTTGTACTGCCATAAGAAAACTGCTATATAAACAATATTAAACTCAATCTAACTGTGAAAAATAAATAAAATGAAGACCAGAAAAAATAAGATCTCACATTTTAACACTCTCTGCAGGGGCTATGAAAATGTAGTCCTTGCTGATTTGTGACTGGAATGTAAGAAGAGTGACTACCAGAGATGGTTGTAATTGGATTCATTCCCTTAACAAAGTCTTTTGAGTTTTTCTATATACATATTCTATATTTTAGATAATATGCACAAGTAGTATATTGCATTTATGGTAGATACTATAGCTTCAGGACGAATTATGAACTGATACCTTACTCAACCATCTAGCATTTATGAATATAATTTGTAAATATAATAAGCTAAACTCTGCTCTCAGTTATGCCTTTTCAACCCTAGGAATTTCAGTGGGGTTTGCATCGTTGTAAAGAAGAGCAGAATTTGGCCCTGTATCTTTATATATTTTAGTTCTTTATAAAAAGATGCACTGTTTCCCCAATGTCTGGAATGAACCAAGTTTGATGATTTCAAGGATATTAAAATATTATCAATATTAATATTTGATTAGCCCTTTTCATTCTGCATAATTCCACTGGGCTTTAAAAATGAAATACATACACAATCATTGAAATGCAAACATATTTACAATTGTAATAGTTTTCAGTAAATCACAGTAAACTCTCACTTTAAAGGCTCAGAGCATTTTCTGTTCCTGCTTGCAGGCTAGGGACTTCTGCAGGGAATTCTGTGGTCCAGGTCTAGAAGCAGTCAGTTCTGCTGACAGACAACCTAGAGTAAGGTTGAGGTGAGTGGTACCTCTCAGTTTTAGTGAGCAGCCTGGTTTGTCTCTCTGTTTTGGGGTTCTTGTGTATTATCATTCTGAATTCTAAGAAATAAAATAGTGTTATAGTGCAGCCTTCCAGTAGGAGTATTTTATGTTTTTATTGACCATCTGTGTGTATGCCGTGAGCATAACATTTATGTGGAAGGTGACAGCTAAATGGTACACATCACTGTTCCACAGCAGTCATTATTAGTGATCTCAGGTGCACAATGGAGCAGTTAAGATGTAATTTTCAAATAAAGTGCTCAGATAAAGAAACCTGTCTGGTAACAGGTGGATCATGTAATAGGAGGGTAAAACAAGGCAATAATCATATAGACATGTTATCTGGAAGGAAAATACCATCAAATAGGAGAAGGGAATGGAAGAAGAGATAATGTTAAGAACAGAGCAGCTGGATGGGGCATCTTGCGAACAATGCTAATAAGTTGGCAGGTGAATGGAAACACGAGAAATTAACGTTTTTAAAAAGAGTGCTCTTAAATCTTTTTCTCCCAGAAAAATGTGATAAAATTGAGACTAAACCTACTTAAAATGAATCATGTTCTCCTTTATGATTTTACAGCACCAAACACACTTTACAGAGCTCTACAGATAATGTTTGTTTTACAACCAAAGATAGCAGCAAACAAGCTATAGTCAAAAATATAGGTGGACGGCACCCTCACCACAGTTTTAAAAAACAAAGTCAGTTCTGAAGACTATTTACATTCGGACTGTATACATGTCACAGATACGGTTTATTAACTATTACGATTATTAGGATTATTATAGTGCCCAAAGGCCTCAGTCATAGCCAGGACACCATAATGCTATGCACTGTACAAAACATAGAACAAAAAGACAGTCCTCATCCCAAAGAGTTTATAATCTAAGCATAAGTCAAGAGACATCTAATGGGTACAGACAACTAGATGGGGGAGGACAAAGAAACAATGAGACAACACTGGCCAGCACAAAGGGCAGTTGTAACAGCCCATCAGTGACCTAACCATTGTCAATTTTCTTGTAGGTGTAGTAGGAAGAGAGCCTGAGACAAAAGCCGTTGTATTAGAGGCCTGCTATGAGGCAGGACCTGCTCACAGAATTTGGCAAAAATAGAGCTGATATTGCAGAAATATACATTCCTAAGAAGTTCTAGTCACAGAGTGCTCACGCAAACACATCCTGATATTAAGTGGTACCTGATATTAAGAATGGTACAAAAACATTCCCCAGGGTTAACAGGAACACACTGACCCCTTCCTAAAAGGTAAGGTCATAACTTAAAAAAGAATAAAAATTAAACCAAAATAAATTTTAAATACAGATTTATGCAAATACTTTGAGGGTACTACACTTTTATGACACTTGGTTGTGTTTGGGAGCCAAAGGTGGAAACCTGTTGAAATTGTTTAGTTATTTTAAATATTTTTATTAGGACATTTTTATAACTATACTTAAAAATGCAAACAAGTTTGTAAAAACCAAAATAAGAAATTGACATTTTCTTAATATTACCTTTACCTTGCAAACATCTATCAACATCTAACCACAATAGGCATCATGGAAAAGCGAAGTTCTAAGGAGAATAATGAGGTTGCATTGTGAATGTTTACAAGGGACTCCTCCCAAAGGTGAAGGGCAGCATGGGAGAAAGCATGAAGCTGTTTGTTGGAAAATTTAACAAGCAGGTGATGGAGGCTGGCATTATGGGTCAATCAAAGGCAGGAGTCAACATCTCTATAGTGAATGAGACATAGGGAGGGGATTGGCCTTGAAAGTGAAAACATGTAGTTTATGTTGGATGCTGTATAGAAGTGGGGGTGGAGGGATGCAAACAGAGGAGTGACATGGTCAAGCAGCAGAAAAAGAGAATGATCTTTACAGGAGCATTCTGAATGGACATAAGGACAAGACTGAATTTTTTCAAGGCTAGCGCGAAGAATGTTGCAGTAATCAAGACGTAAGATGAGGAGAGTTTTAGCGGTGTGGAGGGAGGAAAGGCATATCTTAGAGATGTTATAAGGAAAGAATCTGCAAGATTTAGGTATAACCTGAATGTGAGAACCCAGGGAGAAATCCAAATCAAAGATGATGCCCATGTTATGGGCCTGAGTCCAGAAAGGATGGTGATGGTGTCCACAGTGATCAAGAAAAAAGGGTAGTGAGGACAGCTTAATCTTCCCCTAAGAGCTTTATTTCAGCCATCTAGAACTTAAGTTGGGTAAGATAGCCATCAAGAGATGTCAGAGAGATGGGCTGAGGTTTTTGTTTGGGCAGAAGGAAACAGATCTGGAGTAGAGAGGTAGGTCTGTGAGTTGTCAGCATAGAGATGGTAGTTGAATGTGTGTCTGCAGATGAGATTACCCAGAGATAAGGGGTGGAGGGAGAAGAGAAGGGGACCAAGAACAGAGTCCTGTAGAACCCTCACAGAAAGTTGGAGGTGGAATGAGGAGGATCCTCCAAGGACATGCTGAAGGAGTGAATTGAAAGGTAGGAGGAAAACCAGGAAAGGACAGTCACAGAAACCAAGGGAGAACAAGATTTCAATACAAGCATGATTGACAGTGTTGGAGGTAGAGGAGGATGAGGAGAGGAATTCCAGACAGCAATTGTAAACAGTTCATTCAGTGAGCTTAGAGACAAAGGGGAAATGCGACAGTAGCTGGAGATGCATGTGAGGTTAAGTGTAGGATTTTTAAGATGGGAGAGACTAAAACATGTTTGTATCGTGAGGGAAAAAGCCAGAGGACAGTGGCAAGTTAAAGAGAAGAGTAAGTGAAGGGATGAGGGTAGGTGAAAAGAAGATCAGGAGTTAGTAGGGGTCACTGAGTGGTTTATTCAGTGAGAACATTTTTAGAATACATTTGCTACAGTATACTTTCAAAATCTCATCAAATTTAACACATTTGTCTTCATGCACTGATTAAACTGACTGTGTTTTTCCCCTGAAGAACTAAAGGAATCACACAAGCTTAAAAGAAGGGTCAGTAGGGAGTACTACAAAGTCTCTCTTCTAATCCAAAGTGAAAGTGAGAGGAAGAAAGAGTGATGGAAAGAGACCATGGAGGAATATGAAGTCAGGTACATTGTTGTTTGTCACAATCTAAACTGGTCCGTGACACTGGATGGGAGAGGGACGCACACGCTTTTCTGGAAGGTTTAGAATATTCAGGCAATATTTTTAACCATACACTTCATGAAAATGAATGTTCACTCTGTTAGTTGTGATGCAAGGTAACACGCACAATCCCAATTCTGTAGTTTGATTTGTGAAAATAATATATTTGGGGGGGAAGGAAATGATTATGTTTTGTTTCCATGACTGCTGCTGCAAAGTTACTCAAGGCTATAGCCCTGTTCCCCTTGCAGGCCAAGAGTGAAATCCTGGACCTATTGACTTCAAGATTTCATCCCAGGGCTCTACATATTATACTCAGGTACCACAGTGATGCATGCTATGTAATCAGACAGATAGGTAGATAAATATGTAGGCCCAGACAAGGTTACTGAGTGACTCATTTCATTCTGAGTGGGTGTCTCATTCAACACTAGGCTCCACCTTCAACACTAGGCTCCACCTTGCCCATGTGACAGGTTCCTGACTAACTGGTATGCCAGAGGGATATTATTCCATGGTATCCTTTCATCTATTGAGGTAGCCAGGACAGTGTTGCAGTGCACCACAATATGCAGCAGCCACTGGTGATGCTTTGAAATTCAAATTGTGTTTCAGTGAATGTTTTTGAAACTCATGGCAGCTCTGGTGGCCAATGAGAATTCCTCCTCCTTTCAAACAACTGGCTGAAGAGATGCTACAAACACAGCTCTCCAGCTTCCCAGCAGTCTCAGCTGGTGTCCAATTGGGAACCTCCAGGAAGCTATTTTTCCAAGGCATACTACACTTAGCAGTCACCTATGCTGTCAGTGACATTAGTCAGTTTGGGCCTCAATTCCCGCCATTGCAGAAAATGAGTAAGCCCCTTTGTTTCTACAAGTGATACCCTGGAACTCTATTGGAGACAGACAAAAGGAATGGGTACAGATAGACTCAGAGAGGTGCACAAGATTCCCAGAGAAGGTTTTCTTTTTCTTTCTTTATTCTTTTTCTATTTTTTTTAAACAGATAGTAGGAAACGGATGTAAATTAAAAGCAATGTCCACTCTTGAAAACAGCTTTCCAGTGGACTCAATATGACAGGGAAGGCTTTTTAATTTTTTTTTAATACTAAACCAGAAAATGGTTCATGTAGGTGGCCTCTGCCAACAGCACTGCAAGCAGTGGCAAGCCTCAGGGACCTCCTACGGTGAAATGCCTATAGCCATGTATTGCCTTAATCTCCCTCTGTGGGAGCCTGCTGGGATATGTGGAGCCCAGATCATGCTTTAATTTATCACTGATCAAAGAGTACTTTACTGCTTGGGGCCTGCTGCCTGGCCCTATGTGCTGGAAATTAACTTCTATTAAAAACTGTCTAAAACATATTATTTTTAATTGTGTTGTTTCATTCTAACAGCCAAGCTATCCTGCAGAAAAGTCTCAGCCTGATTTTTTGGCTGGAAGGCTTCCAGACATTTCAAAGACAGCCAGAATCTTTATTTTTCAAATTTCAACGTATTTTCACACCTTTAACGGAAGGGAAGTTTATCATCTAAGAAGAAAAGAAAAGTGCACACAGGCAGTGAGATGATCACACAAATCCCCCGCAGTAATTAAAAAAAATCATTATTATTCCAGTTGTAGAAAATCTGCTATTCTATCTACATAATTCACATTTTACCGTGATAAGCAATTCTGAGTTTTTCAGAGAAGGAAGATCAAATATAAGATAATTTTAATATCTGAAATGCCATGGGATCATAACCTCCATTTGTATGGGGGTGGACTCAGTGATAGAGTTGGTCTTTTCCATCTCTGAGTCCTAGGATCCTCTTAGCAGGTATTCATCAGAGCACCAATGAAACAATTCAGACCAGTGAGCTTTGGAGGTCTGAAAGATGATGCAAGAAAATAACATGTGCTGGGGTAAAATTTCTCTGTCAGGAGCTCCCTTCCTTAATGATTCACAATTCATAGATTCTTAGGCCAGAAGGGACCACGGTGATCATCTAGTCTGACCTCCTGTATAACACAGGCCACACAGAACTCCCCCAAAATAATCCCTAGAGCAGATCATTTTAGAAAAACGTCCAGTCTTGATTTAAAAACTGTCAGTGATGGTGGGAGCCTTCTGTTTTGTGAACTCACCCTCTATATTTAATATATTGTCCAATCTACAGAAGCTGCAAGCATGGTGTATTTGGCCTTTGAATAGTACACAGTTGCAGGAAGTGCTAGGCAATGTCCACAAAAGAAGAAGCTGGGAGGAGGGGATAATTATTATTATTTGTTAAACACCGACTGTCCACTCAATGCTGTTCAAGACATGTCAACGCTGGAGGTGCAATTTCAAGTGCTGATCGAACTAGAGTGCTAAAAATAGCAGCATAGCTGCAGCTACACAGACAAGCTGCCTTGAGTACCTAGGGTCCCAGGCAGTAGCGTACCTACAGCAGCTATCCTGTCCCACTGCTCATGCCACTGTGAGTACACTGCTACTTTTAGCATGCTAGCTTGGTCAGTGCTGGCAGATATACATCTACCTGAGCTGTAAATCACACCTCCAGCTCCAGTATAGACATAGCCACACAAAGCGACACAGGAACGGAGCCTATAGCTTTGAAGTCAATGGCAGCAGGATTGGACTCACAGTTCCTGCCCTGAGGAGCAACAACCTACATAGGCCAATGCCACAAAATGCCCTGGGAGATTCAGAGAAAGGTTCTGTCTTGGTGTGAGGGTATATTTTTCATTTATCTGTATTAGTGCGTGTGGGGGGAGGGTAACAGCATTTTCACTGGCATGAGTTAATGTTTGTGAGGTCTGAGGAAAAAGTAATCTTTGAAGAGAGATTTGAAAGAAGAGGTAGTGGTTGCCTTTTGTACTGGGGTAGGTAGGGTGGTCTAGGAATAAGGAAAGTATGGAAAAAAGATTGTAGACAGGAGTAAGAGGAGACAAAAAGTGAAATTCAAGGAAAGATACATTTGTAGAGTGAAACTGGCTGGGGGGGGGTGAGAGTTGGAGAGAGATAGTGCTAGAGCTTAAAAGCAGAGATATAGAGAGTAGATTTCTATAGAAGCTTAGAATCGTAGGACTGGAGGGGACCTTGAGAGGTCATCTAGTCCAGTCACCTGTGCTCATGGCAGGATTATACAATCTAGATCATCTCTGGCAGGTGTTTGTCTAACCTGGTTTTAAAAATCTCTAATGATGGAGATTCCACAGCCTCCCTAGGCAATTTATACCAGTGCTTAACCACCCTGACAGGAAGTTTTTCCTAATGTGCAACCTAAACCTCCCTTGCTGCAATTTAAGCCCATTGCTTCTTGTCCTGTTGGTGACAACCTTGATGACGAGGATGAGAAGCTTGTGCTGTTTGCAATGAATCAGAAGAAACCAATGGAGAAATTGAAAGAAGAAAGTGACATGGTATGAGCAGGTGAAGAAGATTGCTATAGAGTGCCAAAGGACAAGATGGGAATCAGGGGACAGAGAAGAAATGGTTGTACTAACTGAGGTAGGAGATAAGCAAATAGATGTTTAAGTCATAAGGAGCAAGAGGGGAAACGGCTGGATATTTTGAGATGATGTGCTGAGAGAACTAGAAGGATTTACTGTCAAACAGACACGATCACTGTATCTAACTCACAGGCATACACGGCAGGAGCTGGGACCACTACTTCTGATCCTAAAGCATAGACTCTAAGCTTGAGCTCAAGGAGTGGTAGCAAAAACTAGTTTCTTAACATCCTCCATGAGCCAGCTACTATCTGGTAACATACATTGCGCACTCCCTTATATAAATGAAGCCAATATGTTGCACCAACACCACCAGATGAAAAAAATCACAAGAATAAAATGCTAAAAAGTCTTCTGCTTTGGCGTCTTTCAAAATGTTTCAGCCTTTGATGACAGAAAGTACAGTAAATAAAGCCTGCAACAGTGATTTTAAGTAAGATGTTTGTTCCTTAACATTTATGCACACTAAATATTGTCAATATAGGTGTGGAAGGCATCCAGAAGTTAAGACCTGAGCATCATAGAGATTTTACATGCTTCCATAGATGAGAACAAAAAATGTTGCCGCAGTGCTCCTGCTGCTTAATCTGTACAAATATTTAAAATGTGAATCAATTAAATACAGATTACAATCAGGCCTGGTTAATCCATGCTTATTTTATTCCTATCTCCTAGTATCAAAATATTTAACTGTTAACTCATTTCCTAATGAGAATGTATCACTCACTTATTAATGTTAGATAGAGCTGGATGAACTGTTCATCAGGAATCTTAAATTTTCTCAAAATGAGCCTGGATGTGGAGCTCACTATGATTCTGACAGGAAGAAGTAACAAAATCCATGACTTCTCTGCTCATCTGATTTCCATCTCTCTCCTAAGTTGACCCCCCCAAGAAACCTTGTAACACCTCTAATCACCATAGGATTTCAGCAGAAAGGTCCTGCTGGCTTCCTCTCCCCTCCTGCAGCCTCCTGGGCGGTTCCTTCCTGAAGTCTTCAGGGACGTTGAGAGACATCTTCTGTTCTTCAGGGCTACATGAGCTGGGGGAGTGGGAAATTCTGTTCCCCCTACCATACTCAGCTTTTCTCTGAGCCCAGGAGCAGGAAGCTCCCATTTGGCTTAAAGTGGCAGCTATGAAATACAATGGGATTCCCTAGCAACTATGCGCTAAAAATTATGGGCCACTCTTCTTTTCCCACACTGTTGATATGGAATCCTAACTACTGCACTAGACCTTGGAGCAGGGATGTCAAACTCATTTCATATGGTAGGCCTAATCTGATACCCTGCCACTCCGTGCAGGCCACATTCAGCAAAAGTTATTAAAATAGATAAAGATAAACCACATTGGTAATTACTTACATTTGTCCTTTGACTTATCTTGAAGTTTCCTTATGTCTGACTTGCCATGTTGGAGTATCTACTCTTCTGCTGGCAGTTAAGTGCTCTTTAGTGCCATTTACCCTCACCCAGACATATACCAGCTCCTTCCAGATTTATACCACTCCAGTGCCTCTTAAATACAACCAAAATGGTTCTACACCTGCACACGAAGTTTTGCTGGATTGCTGTGCTCGAATCTGGACTATAGGGATGTGATTTGTAACTCTCCCATACAGATCCTGCTAGCGCACACTAAATGTTCCTTACTGCGCAGTGATGTAGGCCTGTTTGAAACAGGACATCAGTACACCTTAGCAGGGACTACAGGGGGAGTTAGAGCACAGCAGACTGCCATCCTCTACAAATCACAACCCTGTGCAGACTTTAGGGACATGCAGGCAAGGCCAAAGGTTCACAGGAATACCACAGGCCAGATGAAACTGTTCTGTGCTCCAGATCTAGCCTGAAGGCCATACATTTGAGGACCCTGCCTTAGAGGGTGCTATCTCTCACTGGGCTCAGTGCAGCACATGCTACAGTTGGAGAGAGCGAGTTTTTCTCTCCTGTTGCCATGTGTGCGTGTGAATCTCAGATTACGTGTTGGCCTGATGGAATACCCTGAGGATTTCTGAGATGGTGATAGTGGCCCTGAATTGTGACCTATGCAAAAACAGATGATGGAGGAGAAGTTTGCTGGTACCTCTGTAAAAGTCCTTGGGGAGGTTACAGGGATACCTAGAATGGAGATGGGACATTTGCTAGGAGGTTTGAGCTGTTGAACTTGAACCTAAATACAAACCTGAAGTGTTTTGCCGCCTGCTAGCTTCACTGCAAAGCTTGACTTGTGAACAACTTAATAAAAACAGAGTTCACACAGGTCTCATCACTAGAATTGGTTGAAGGCAGTCTAACTTAAAAAAAATCATTAAAAAGATGGCCCTTTCTCAAAAACAATTATCTGCAGGAAAAAGTCGCCATTATTGAAATTTTGTTGTTTTCTGTGTTTGTCACTGAAATGAGCCAATACATTACAATGGAATTTTGTTAATACATTTAGAAAAGTAACCTGAACTCTGTGACCTGTCAGTAGGGCATAGTGAAATGTTTGCAGCTGATGGCAAATACATCTCTGTTCAGAAGTACCTACACTTCTCCAAAGTGGCTGAGCCTATGTTTAAGGGAAAAGAGCTCTGAATTCTTTTTCTATAGTTAAAACTCCCCTTTAAAAATTTCCACTAAATCAGGCAACTGAAATTCTATAGTAATTAAGTGGGAGTCACCTACTATAATTTGATTATACAGATATAATTCTAAGGCTGTGTGCTACTTCAGTTCTATTAATTATCCGTTCCTTGGATATATTCTTGATAAATGCTACTACTCACCTCTTTAATTTTGAAAAATGTGCACTTTTCCCAGTGTACTTTCTTTTGAACAAAGCAAGTCTCTTTATAATGGTATGGGCAAGCTTCATTTCTGACCATAAGAAGTCCTTACATTAAGTAAGGAATCAAGTCACAGAAAGGAGATGCAGACTAAAAGCCAAATTCCCTGAGGGGCAGGGCGGGCTCTGAGGGAACCAGATATGGGTCAGATGGTGCCTTCCCAGGGCACCCATCTGTGGCCTGGGGTAGCCCTGGATACATCCTGCTTCAGTTTCTCTATGAATCCCCTGAAGAAATTTACTCACAACAGGAAGTCTTTAAAGCAATATATCCCTCTCTTGGAGTCTAGTTCATTAAACAGCCTTCTAGCTCCCTGAAAACCCATTTTGCTGTCCCACCCCCCACCCACATTAAGTGTAGGATTTTCACAGACTCACTTTTGGAATGGAGTCCTTCTTAAAATCCTTACTCCCAACCTGCATAGTCTTCACGACTTATATTCAGGGGGGTTTCACAGCACCTGAAAGCTATGTCCTTTTAAGTTCTTGCCTGCAAACTACCCCCTCAAGTTAGCAGTTGCACAGCCCTACCTTCCTGGGGCTATGTGGTGGCTGACATTCCCCTCAACCCCACAGTTCCCTGCAGCAGCTTTCCCTTGATTAATTTAGACATTCCTTTTGACCCACCTTCCCAGTTATGTCATCAGTCTCTTAATCTTTCCCAGTTGGGTCTAGTAATGCCAGATACCTATGTGTGCTTGTTTGGGAGAGAAGAGAGTCTTGCCCCACCCACTTTACAAGGCTTCCAGTCCCAGGCCCTTAGAGCAGTGGTGGTCTGGCTATTTCCCTACGCCTTCCCTCTCCCAGACACTGGTGGGATTCACAAAAGTACAGTACTTTAGTGCCTAAACTCTAGACTTGGTGCCTAAATCTGGGGTTTAGGCTCCACAGCAATCCACAAAACTCCTGCCTAATCCTGTAGTCACTTAAACTCATATGGTGCCTAAATTTCCCTGGGCACCTGTGTTTCTACCTCTGAGCATGCCCAAGGCTGTCTCACTCCAGGTGTCCTGATACCTATCTCCCTCCTAAGCCTGGAGTGATCCACAAATGCGGGGAAGATAGTCATTTGCCTGCCTATCTCACATGCAGGGCCCAATCCAATAGGCATGCTCAGAGGCAGTCTGGATTTAGGCACCCATCTCTGTAGAGAGCGGGGCTTAGGGCACACCCCTCTCTTTGGCATTTCCCATTGGCTGGTTTAGGCAGTTTCCCACCTACCAGGATAGCTTTTGCATACCACTCTATAAGGTGCTTCTCTCTGCCCATTCATTGTATAAGAAGTCTAGGCACCTAACTTTTGTGGATCGCATTGTTGTTCTAGTGATTTCCTAGGAACCTACAAATTAGGCGATCCAATGATGAGCATCACAATGCCTATGTCCCTTTGTGGATCCAGGCCTGACTGTCCCCAGGACCAGCTGCTTCTCTCCCAATCGTTATTCCAGACACCTGGCATGGGATAACTGGCTTCTCAGATTACCTTAAAGGGCCTTTATTCCCTGAGGGCTCCCTAACTCTGTCTGAAACTCAGCCCTTGCTCAGGCTAAAGCAGCCTGTAGTCTAATCAAGTTTGCACCAACTGGCGACTGTTACTAAGCAACCAACTATGAGGTAGCAATAGCTGAGTGCATTGCACTCTGGCCACTGATCTTCCCTAATGTGACATGCCCTTCCTTGCCCTCGGGGCTGCACAGAAGGAGGCTTAGGAAGCAGCTAGGCTGGAGGTGTGCCATCTGAGGATATGGTATCCCCACTAAAGGATTTACATGCAGTCTTTGCTCCCTCAACACTACTCAATCCACTGAAAGAGGGCAAAGCGTCCCGAAGAATAAAGCCAAAGGAATCTAAAGAACCTGTCTGTGGAAACTGATTGGTGCATATGGTCATTAGATGATCTGAGTCATGCACTGATTTGCAGACGTGCAAAACTGGGACCTCATTACCAAAAAGAGGAGATTTCTTCTTCCCTAGACATAGCCAAAAAGTTCTATTTTTTTCCCTCCAAAAATATGAGGGTTTGATTAAAATGAGGCTTTTTAGGGAAAAAATATCACTTATTACATTTTTCAGTGGAAAATTTCAAAAATGGTTTAGTTTTACGTCAGTATTTCCCACAATATCTAAAAAAAAATTAAACAAAAACAAAAATGTTTTTAAACAAGCTCTACTATTCCCATTTTGTTACCAAAAAAAAGGAAATAGAAGAAGATATGTATTTTGCCACCTTTCCATTTTACCCAGGATTCACAGACTTCAACTACAATGGCAGCCAGAACCTACTGTATAGACTTTCCACTTCACTCCTGCCTCAGCCTTTAGCTATCTTTCTCCATCCCCCTTGCCCGTCTCTTCTGCCCTCAGATCCCACATTCCTCAGAATTTGAGTTGGGAGTCTTAGAACAGCTTTGAATTCATGTCCCTTTACTAAATTAAGCCTTCAATGCTGCCCGACCCCTTCTCCAACACACTGATTAGCTCAGAACAGAAGTATCACACCCCTTTGAAGACAAGGTGAGTGAGGCAATATCTTTTATTGGACCAACTTCTGTTGGTCAGAGAGGCAAGGTTTTGAACTTACACAGAGCTCTTCTTCAGGTCTGGTAAGAGCTCTGTGTAAGCTCAAAAGCTTGTCTCTTTCATCAACAGAAGCTGGTCCAATAAAAGATTTTACCTCACCCGCCTTATCTCTTTAATAGGACAAATATGCCTACCACAATACTGCATACATCCCTTTGGAGTCCTGTTGCATGTGTCAAGACCTGAGTTAAAGAGCTGCCTGGAGACAGCCATTGGCACAGCAACAGAACTTCTGTTGGTCTACAAAACCCAGAAAGTTTGACCACATCTGCTGACCCCTTATTTATATTTATATGTTTCATATAGCACTCCCAACTAGGATGACCAGATATCCCAATTTTATAGGGACAGTCCCGATATTCGGGACTCTGTCTTACATAGGCACCAATTACTTTGCACCCCTTGTCTGATTTTTCACACTTGCTGTCTAGTCACCTTACTCCCAACCTAACTGGTGCACTGGAAGGACCTGAACTGGAAACTGGTTTTAGACTCCGGGGTCAGTTTCTAAGGAATTTAGAAGAGAGGAAGGAGTGTGGAAATGGTTAATAGGAGGTGCTGGAAAGCAGTAGAGGGATAACAAAAGACTCCAGTGATAGGAGGCAATACTAGGGGCTGGAGGGAAAAGTCAACTGTCCCCATCCTCTTGTCCTTCATGAACCCAGCTGTTCTATTAACAGCAGATTTTTGCTGCGAGTCCACATTCAACTTTAATTTTATATTGGAAAAAAACCTAAATTAAGGATGCATTTAATCTTTTTTCCAAAAAGAGCTGACTCAAAAGTAGCTAAATGTTGCACAAATGGCAAGTGAAATGTAGCCGAGCTCCTGGGAACAGGAATGCAAATCCAGGTAAGCTAACGAGAGTGTGTCTGAAACAATTAATGTAGCTGTAAAGAGGAGATTTGTATAAACATTCCTGTCTAATTTTTTTGTATCCTGCTATGAGGACCTTTTTTACCCTAGTGGAAGAATACTTGCATAAACCCCCCTACATTTTTTGTTGTAAGCTATTGAGTTGGTGTTTTTTTTTAATTAAATTGTAGATGGACGAGCCATGCGAAAATAGCGGTGGATTTCTGTACAGGATGTACTTTAGCCAGTGCACTTCCCAAGTGGCTGAGGACACTTGGCTAAATTCAAAGGTTGCACAAATAGCCTTCTAATGTATTTTCTGTTGTGGGTTATTACTGTATTCTAAAAGCATATTCTTGACAAAAGGAACTCCTCTGACTTTTTATATTAATAATGTATACACAAATGCATCCTTAGGGCTGTACAAACCAATCAGCTCCTCTCTGTACATTTGAATTAGGCTAGAGTTTTGATCACTTTATTCACCTTCCCCATCCATGCAACTGAGAGAAAATCCTTTGGGAGATTCCTCAGATATATGGCCAGACAGACATCTTCCTATTGTATTTCTTTATGGACTAGGTACATAATATTTACCTCAACAAAACCTTCATGATTTAATAAACAGAAATTATCCACAATAAAGAAAGGCTCAGGCTTGGAAAATGTGCATCCCACACACCGAAAAGTTCCAATTAAGGTTGCAATATATGATTATAATTGCAAGATAAAGGATTATGGCAATAACACAGAAATAAATTACCCATTCATTAAACTTTAACCACATACATCTGGGCATTATGGGAAGTTGCATGACGTACATGAGTCATGTTTCATATAATTTGCTTGTGATTTACATCCTTTAGGTGTAATTTGTACTATAAAAAGTGAAACATTAGCATTGGTGTAATTACAGAGGTCCAATAAAGTAATTTAATTAGCCACTAGGTAAGTGTCTCAACACCTGAATATACAACACATTATTAAATAGATACATTTAAAAATTCTGGAAAAATTATTTTACTCATGCATCTTTGAGCATGAGAATGTAAACATGAGAAAGAAAGAGAAGTTGAAAACAGTCTGGAAGAGATAGAGCACTAATTATTCAATCTAACAAAGTGCTGAGGGCTTCAGCTTCCTTGGAAGTTCCCACCTTTGGGTACCTGAAAAGGGCTTTGTTTGTATGAAGTGCCCCTTGATAGAGCTTATAGAAGAGAAGATCTGAGGTTTAGAGATGCAGGTTGACTTTAAAAGGGAATTCAAGTAGATGATGGAGGGAAGGCAAGAGGAGGTTGAAGGGAAAACTCAAGACTCACAAATGCAAGCTTAACTGACGAACTGTGAGGGCAGACTGCAGGGTGAGAAAAGTGACTACTCAAACTAGGCTGAGGAAAAGACCAGGTAGTAAAGGAGAATAGAGCTCAGGAACTGGTTTGCTGAGTTGGAAAATGAGGAAGGGGCACAGCAGGCAGTAACAAAATGTGGGAGGGCAAGAAGGAAGAGAAGAGTGGCTAGTCCAGAGGTCGGCAACCTCTGGCATGCGGCTCGCCAGGGTAAGCACCCTGGTGGGCTGGGCCAGTTTGTTTACCTGTTGTGTCAGCAGGTTCGGCCGACCACGGCTCCCACGGGCCACGGTTCGCTGTCCCAGGCCAATGGGGGTGGCAGGAATTGGCACGGGCGAGGGATGTGCTTGCCACGGCTTCCCGCCACCCCCATTGGCCTGGGATGGCAAACCACGGCCAGTGGGAGCCGTGATCAGCCGAACCTGCCTACGCGGCAGGTAAACAAACTGGCCCAGCCAACCAGGGTGCTTACCCTGGTGAGCCGCGTGCCAGAAGTTGCCGACCCCTGGGCTAGTCCTACACGACAAGGGGAGAGAGACAGAGTTTGGAGCCCTAGGAGGATAGAGAATGACTCACAGAAGATTGCAAAGGAGAACTAAAGATGAGAATTTACAGCCAGAAAGAACAAGAGGAAGGCTGGAGAATCACACTAGCACCAGGACGAGGCAGGTCTGAGTGACTGGAGACTCCCTAAGAAGAATGGACAGGCCTGTCACCAGAGCTGATCTAAGAAACAGAAAGGTGTGCTATCTTCCAGGAGCTATGATACAGGATGTGGTGCTGAGACTAAAGAGGATCCAAATGGGAGCAGGAAAGAATCCACTAATTGTCCTTCATGTGGGAACGAATGATACTGCTAGAATCTCTCTGGAGTCTATTAAGGGAGGCTATGTCAGGTTGGAGAAGACACTTAAAGAAACGGAGGATCAGGTGATCTTCAGTAGGATTCTACCTGTCCCTAGAGGAGAAGAATAAAGGCAAGACACACAGGGGATGCGCAGATGAAGAGACATGCCTGGGAAAGGCACCAGCAACGAGTGCTCCTGCTGAGCTCCGCTAGGTATCACCCACAGCAGGGAAGTGAGACCAGGCTGGAAGCACAGCTTCCTGCCAGAGGGAGCACAGGGAAGCCTGCTGAGTTATATCCCTTCCTTGCAGGCCGGCAGCTGCAGTTAGCTGCTCGAGTATGTGTCTGGACTAGCCTGCCTGGGGTGAGCAGAAGGGAACTCAGGGAGCCAGTTGGTGCAATGGGGAGGAGGCAGTGAGGCCCAGGGGAGCTGGGGGTGGGGAGCCCAGGGAGAAGTAATGGTTGGGGTGGTGGATGGGATCCTGGGAGAGGCAGCGGGGGCCAGAAGCAATGAGGGGAGCTTGGGGAGGCGGGTGGGGGCATGGGCAATTGGGATGGGTGAGGGGCTAGGGGAGGCAGTATGGGTCAGGGCACCAAAATACAAGTTCACCCAAGGGCCATTTTTCCTAAGGCCAACCCTGTCATGGTCAGCCTTAAGGGTGAGCGACGTGGGCAACTGCCCAGGGTGCTGTGCTCAGGGTGGCGCCATGGTCGAAAGTGTTGGCAGTCACCAGGAAGTTGACTGTGGTGGGAGGTAGGGGAGCTGCCATTGCCCTGTGCAGTTACCAGTCGCCTGTGACGAAACAAGGGTATGACGATCAACAGATATCTCAGGTAGTTGTGCTATGAGGAGGGTTTGGGGATGTTTGAACACTGGGGGTCATTCACAAACAGAGGACTGTTCTCATGGGATGGACTCCATCTGAATAGGGAGGGAAATAGATTTCTGAGATGGAGGTTGGCACAATTGAAGAGCCTTAAATTAGGAACTCAGGGGAGATGGTTGGGAGATGCTCATGTAATCTCCACAACTGATTCCAATATTGAATGGGAGGAAAATCATGAAAAAGAGGGTACAGAAATGGAGAAAGGAATAGCCAAGAGTAGTAGAAAGCATATCAGGAGGAAAAATAGTGCTGATACTAATGAAGCGAACAGTCAGGTAGGTGATACTGGCAGTAGAATGACTGTACTTAATCGGGTAAGTAATCTGGGTGAAGCCAAGAAGAAACAGCTAAGATGTCTGTACACCAATGCGAGGAGCCTGGGTAACAAAATGGAGGAACTAGAACTACTGGTGCAGGAAGTGAAACCAGATATTATAAGGATAACAGAAACATGATGGAATAGTAGTCATGACTGGACTATGGGTATTGAAGGATGTGTGCTGTTCA
Organism: Chelonoidis abingdonii; assembly: GCF_003597395.2. Classification (NCBI taxonomy): domain Eukaryota; kingdom Metazoa; phylum Chordata; order Testudines; family Testudinidae; genus Chelonoidis; species Chelonoidis abingdonii. The sequence goes on along the minus strand of NC_133769.1, from coordinate 313,507,910 downwards.
GGAAAGACAGAAATAAAGATAAAGGTGGTAGAGTATCATTGCATATCAATGATGAAGTAGACCATAAAGAAATTAGAAGTGATGGAAAGGACAAAAGAGCATCTGTTTGGGTCAAAATCACTTTGAGGAAGAAAGTTACAAGAGGCTCCCTTGGGATAGTGCTTTGGCATATGCTACAGACCCCCAAGGATTCTATTTGAATCTGGATAGAGACCTCTTTAATATTTTTAATGGGAATACTTACTGGGAATTGTGTGACTATGGGAGACTTTAATTTCCCAGATATAGATTGGAGGACAAATAGTATTAATAATGGTAGGGCCCAGATTTTCCTGGATGTGATAGCTGACAGTTTCCTTCACCAAATAGTCAGCAAAGTAACAAGATGTAATGCCATTTTAGATTTGGTATTGGTAAGTAGTGAGGACCTCATAGAAGAAATGGTTGTAGGGGACAACCTTGGTTCGAGTGATTATGAGCTAAATGGAAGGATAAGCAAAAATAGGTCTGCAACTAGGTCCTTGATTTCAAAAGGGCAACAAAAATTAAGGGAGTTAGTTAGAGAAGTGGACTGGACTGAAGAACTCGAGGATCTGAATGTGGAGGACATTTGGAATTACTTCCAGTCAAAGTTGCAGAAGCTATCTGAAGCCTGCATCCCAAACAAGGAAAAATATTCATAGGGAATGGTTGCAGACCAAGCTGGATGAGCAAACCTCTCAAACAGATCATTAAGAGAAAACAGAAAGCCTACAAGGAATGGAAGATGGAATGGATCAACAAGGAAAGCTATTTCATGGTGATCAGAAAGCATTGGGAAAAAGTGAGAACTGCCAAAAGCCAAACTGAGTTGGATCTTGCAAAGGAAATTAAAAACAATAGTAAAAAGTTCTATAGCCATATAAATATAAAGAAAACAAGGAAAGAAGAAGTGGGACCACTAAACACAGAGGATGAGGTGGAAATGAAAGATAATCTAGGCATTGCCCAACAATTAAACAAATACTTTGCCTCAGTTTTTAACAAGGGTAATGAGGAGCTTAGGGATAGTGGCAGGTTGGCTACTGGAAACAAGGATAGAGAAGTAGAAATTACCACATCTGAGGTGGAAGTCAAACTCAAACAGCTTAATGAGTCCAAATCAGAAGGCCCAGATAATCTCCATCCAAGAATATTAAAGGAACTGGCACATGCAATTGGAAGCCCAATCACAAGGATTTTTAATGAATCCATAAACTTTGGAGTCATACCCTATGACTGGAAAACTGCTAATATTAAAAGAGGGGGAGGGATTGATCCTGGAAACTACAAGCCTGTTAGTTTGTCCTCAATTGTATGCAAGCAAGGCCTTGGAACAAACTTTGAAAGAAAAAGTAGTTAAAAAATATAGAGGTAATGGTAATTGGGATAAAATACAACATAGTTTACAAAAGGTAGATTGTGCCAGACCACCCTGATCTCTTTCTTTGAGACGATAACTAGACAAAGGAAATGCAGTACATCTAATCTACCTGGATTTCAGTAAATATGGGAAATCCTTAGTTAAATTGGAGAAGATGGGGATTAATATGAGAATTGAAAGGCAGGTAATGAACTGGTCATACTGAGATGTGCACTGTCAGGATGGAGGGAGGATACTAGTGGAGTTCTTCAGTGATTGGTCTTGAGGCCAATCTTTAATATTTTCATTAATGACCTTGGCACAAAAAGTAGGAGTGCACAAGTAAAATTTGCAGATGCTACTAGGATGATCCAGGGAATGAAAAACCTACCTTATGAAATGAGACTCAAAGAGCTTGACTTGTTTAACCAAACCAAATGAAAGGTGAAGGGAGAGATGATTACTATCTATAAATACATCAGAGAGATAAATACAGGAATGAAGAGGAATTATTTAAGTTAAGCGCCAAATTTGACACAAGAACAAATGGCTATAAACTAGCCATCATCAGGTTTAGGCTTGAAATTGGATGAAGTTTTGTAACCATCAGAGGAGTGAAGTTTTAGAACAGCCTTTCAAGCGGAGCAGTGGAGGCAAAAACCTAACTGCCTTTAAGACTGAGCTTGATAAGTTTATAGAAGGGATGGTATGAAGAGACTGCCTACAACGGCAGGTGGGCCATCTGCAACTGCTGGTAGCAAATATCCCCACCGGCCAGAGACAGGACACTCGTTGGGGAGGGCTCTGTGTTACTACATAGAATTCTTTCCCACGTGTATGGCTAGAGGGTCTTGTCCACAGGCTCAGAGTCCAACTGATCACCGTATTTGTGGTCAGGAAGGAATTTTCCCCCAGGTTAGGTGGCAGAGATTCAGGGGGCTTTCACCTTCCTCCGAAGGTCATTTGCAGGTTTAAACTAGAGTAAAGGGTGGATTCTTGACTTTAAATCATGATTTGAGGACTTCAGTAACTCAGCCAAAGGTTAGGGGTCTATTACAGGAGTGGGTGAGTGAGGTTCTGTGGCCTGCAATGTGCAGGAAGTCAGACTAGATGATCACGATTGTCCCTGCTGGCCTTAAAGTCTATGAGCACTTCACAGGACACATTGAGAATCCTAGACTATCTAGCCCCAGCTGAGCTGAGGAAAATGGAGGTATCTCATAGTAGAATGGAGAAGCCTGCAAAGCAGTCAGACATCAAGGCTAACGGGAGTTGGATGAATATATACAAAGGCTGAGGGGAGTGAGGTCGGCTGGAGGTTAGTTGTGAATAATTTCTAATGACAAAATGAGAGAAATGATGGATGACTAGCTGGATAGCTATCTAAGGTAATGTAAAAAACATTGTTTTTTTAAGGATCCAGTTCCTCTGGTTTCAATGGGCGTTGAGTGTGCTCAGAGCCTTTCAGGACTGGAGCTATTGTCATCGCAGCTGCTAATTACCTTCCAGGATCTGCAGGGAAATTAGAGGTCAAACCTGTTCCGGTACTAGTGCACTTTTGTGGCTTATAAATATGTACATAAAACAATGAGACATCTGAAAAAAAAAAAAACCGAAGAAAGGCACAAAATAGAAAAGCTTCTTATTTTTAAAGAAAATAGCAATTTTTTAAAAAAATGGAGCAAAAAACCTAGAAAATGAACACCTACAGTGTGTTAATCTCTCACAACTTTCCACTAGCTACAGTCATTTAAACACAGGTCTGATCAACTTCAACATTATAACCGTGGGTGGGTAAGATACTGCTAGGTACTAATAGAAAACAACACTCTTGTCCTTGAAGTTTATAATTATCTTTATCATCTTCATTCAACATATTAGTCATTGCATTTTGGTCTTTTAATCAAAGCTATCACAGGACTGAAGTGACTGCAGGCTCCAGCATCTTCATCTTGTAAAGATGCCTCTCAAGATGCCCACACATGCTTTCCTGGCTTGCACACACTCGGCCTCCGTAGAACTTCTCCGATAATAACAATGGCTAGGCACTTTTTGTTTTGCGCTTCGTCTGAACCAGTTTGCCCATCCATAAGGCGAGTCCTAAGCATATGCTAAGTGTGCAGGCTCTCAGGGCCTTGCACTTTTTGAGGGTTCTGCTCATTCAATCTCCCCTCCCACTGGACACAACCTCTCCCTCCCTGCTTTGGCCTGCCCATATCATGAAAAGTCAGATTCAGGATCCAGCTCTCCATGGCCTATCAATGACAAGTACCTCAATTCAAACCTCCCAGCAGCTCTGACAGCTTCCTCTCCCTCTCCCCTGCCTGGCTGCCACCCCCTTCCCACAAAGTGTGTTGAGATAGTGCCTGGGGGCCGACACATCTTACTTCATACAAAGTCCTGAGTAAATCTAAAGCAGGCATTAGTCATCCCTTACTTTCTGACAAAGAAAACATGCAGAGCAGAAGAAGTAACGGAAAGATAAAATGGGAAGGAAGTAAGACAGATTTTGTGCACCTAGAACAAAAAAGAAATTGCTCATTGTCTTACTTGGAGATTTCCCAAAGAACAGCCTGGTTCATGGTAGTTTCAGCACTTCTACTTCTGGCCAAAGCCAGTAAGTGCAAGGGTATGTGAAAATAAAATATAATTTCAAAAAATTAATAGGCAATTAGAGAGACAAAAGCCAATAATAGGCAATTTAAATTTCTCAAACCTGGAAGAAGTTTGGAGCCAGTTTTTATTTTCATCAAAACTGGTTTGCCTGTCCTTTCCAATAACTACATAGGCAAAGCCCTTTGTTCATGTAGAGTGAAGGATGAAAAATTGCATAGCCCACCAAAGTAAATGATAATAAGCAAAGAACTAAGCAATGCACTTATTCAACACCCCATTTATACTCCATTCAACTGTTCTCCTTTCAACCCCAGCTATCTACCTCCCTGCTACTCACAGCTGACAAATTCCTACCCTCCTTGTGAACAACTGATGCACAGCCTTAGCACCAACCATGGCAATTCGCTATGTGTTCATGTGTTTCAATGCTTGGTATATGGCTAGTGTAGCTTTCGTGTTACACTGTGTGTAGTTCTGTATGTGGTTTTATACTTGTGTGTGTTATGTGAATGGCTGACATATTTTAAGTGATTGCTCTCTACTGAGAATTAATTTTTCATGTAGAAATGATAGACTTGAAATCTGCATATCTCTGGGCATTAGCGGTCGTTCCTTCTGAGCAGGGAAATCTTGGTGCAGTAGCATAAAGCCAGTGTAGCAAACCTCACACTGTTCTCTCTCCCAGCCCTCAACATAAAAAGGATGATGGAAGGGGGTCCTCCTATGGAATCATAGAAATGTAGGGTTGGTAGGGACCTCAAGAGGTCATCTGGTCGATCCTCCAGCACTGGGGCAGAATTAGGTAAATTTCATCAGTCTCTGGATACTGGAATGGTCCCTGGGGAACTGCTGCAGCAGGGTATATTTTAGAGCAGTTTTGAGATGAGTCTAGGTTGCTCCAGGAGCTGAACAACTCAGTGATTCATGCAGATCAGTGGGAGTAAAGGCAGTTTGCCCCCCTCAGATCTCACACTTTGCACTGCTCATACAGGCCCAAACACTGGTATTAGAATGGGAACAGAAACTACATTTTCCTGCCACCTGAGAGGTGGGCCTTGCTGCTTAGGGTAGAGACACCTAATCAGTGCTAGGTAGGGAGGCCTCCACTCTCACTGCCTGCATTTCACTTGCTGTGTGTTTAAATCAAGGACATCAGGCTCCAGGACTCTATCAAATGATACCTTTGGGGAGCACTTTCATCCCACAGAACGGAGCTGTATATAATAATGAACAATGGGTGAGTTTCAGCATTCAGAGATTTAGATCAAGTTTGAATGAAAATTCAAATCTGTTCTCATTGTATCCAAACAAGTTTGTCCTGCCCTATTAATCGTACATCACACACAGTATGTGCACAGTAACATATTTCCCCTCTTCATCTGACAAGACATCCCATATCAGGATCTTAGTTTTCTGTTCCAGAATATAAACAGTGATTAACAGCAACAACTACAATGTTACTGTCAAATCTGTTGCCGCAGCATGCCAATAATAAGCAGTTCTGGAGCTGATGTATTCACTATACAAGGATTACTAACACTAGTCGAGCACTTCTGTATTCACTCCTTTGTGTCACAACAGAGTCAGAATGAGAGATGATGGATATCTCTAACAAAGGTGGTATATGGGCTAGATCCATGCACTACCATGGTGGGAATCCTCCCTATCCCAGTAAAGACCACTGTACTCAGCCAGGCAAGGTTGAAGTTGTTGTCAAGAGGTGTGTTGTCAGAGGTGTTGTCAGATGCTACCGGTATGGTGCTCTGCTCTCTCCTTGTTGGTATCACTCGGCTGCGTGCGTGTGTTCCCTCTGTGTGCTGCCCCAGCTCTGCGCAGATAGCTGACACAGCTGACCCGAAGAGAACCCCCAATATCCACAAAGTCTAGTAAGGTATGAAGGCACGTCGGCCAGGTTTATTGCTGTAGCGGATACAGTAGTTGTTCCCTGTAGGTTTCTTAGCCTAACTCAGGGCATACTACAAATATGTACCAACGGTCAAAGGACTCGGCTCAGTCAGTGGCGGGACTTTCCACTGCCCCCTAGGCCAGACAAAGACACCGCCCAGGGATGCATTCTTATACACAGGTACAAACAAGTTACACAGCACGCCTGACGTACTGAGGTGCAACCCCTTTACGTAGTAAGGTTCAACCCCTTTACTAGTAAGGTGCCGCCTCTCACCTTGTACATGTTGGTTCAATCAAAACAACTCTATCTATCATATTACCCTTTTGCCCCTGTCATTGGGATGGGTCAACCTGTTCTTTCTTAGCTGTGGAATGTTCCAGTATAAGGTGTTCTGGTACCGTGTTTATACTTCAATATGCTAGGTGAATATATGTTTATGCATCATCAGCCCTTTCCTTGCCAGCTTCTGTGAACCAGGCCGGCTTCCAGCTCACAGCTTGACTTTGCTTTTTAGCTAAGTCTTGACCATTACTTTAGTTCAGGCCTCAGGCCTCATACTGGGCCTTTATCAGGGCCTTCACTTACTATAGAAGATATCTTGTATTATGAATGAAGATAAAAGTATTTCTATGATAGTATCGGCCAACAAAACATTTTGTTTCACACCTTCTGCCACCCCTCTATATAATGTTAAGAAAATCTATGCACTGTCCATTAAAATGGAATTACCTCAGCTTATCAGGATGGAAGTTACTGACCCAGAACTACAGAGTTATTTCTCAGTTCTGTAATTCCCTTCACTTTGATGTGGGTGTCTGATTTGCATAATAACTGAACAGTTACAGTATTCCTCAATAACATTACAGCATTCAAATTCCAGTATTCAAAGGCCCTGATTTCCTAACAATGGCTGTCGGATAACCAAGCACTAGAATTTATATAATCACTATGTGGTTATTTTTCAATATAGACATGGTTATTGTGCAATAACCACACAAAGATTGTGTAAACCTCTCTGTTTTGACAGCTACTTTAAATCCCTCGGCTGTATTTGGCCACTACCCTCAGAATTCCCAATCAACATGCTCACAACATCACTTCTAAATACCATAACTATTCCCACATATTAAATAAAATTTTATAGTGAAAAAGAATTACTTTTAATGAAGAGAGGAAGAGCCATGCCTTATTTAGGGAACAGCAGAGGAAAGAAGGTATTGTTAAGCTGGAGGTAGGGTTGTTCCCAGCAAGCGGGTCTTTGATCTGTGTTGGAGTGTGGGAGGAGGTGCAATATGCAGGCTCTGACTGGGAGGCGCTTGCCACAGGTGGCTCCTGGCCAGCGGCGCAGCATAGCTCAGGAAGGCTGCCTGCATGCCATGGCCCCACTCCGCTCCCAGAAGCAGCTGCAGCCAGCTGCTGCTGGCACATCTCTGTATGCTCCTGTGGGGGAGGAGGGTAGCAGGTCTCTGTGTGCTTCCTGTGCCCGCAAGCACCGTCCCCGCAGCTCCCATTGGCTGGTTTCCAAAGCTTTTTGGACTCACAGATGCTAATACAGTGTTTTCCAAACTGGGATCACCACTTGTATAGGGAAAGCCTCTGGCAGGCCAGGCCGGTTTGTTTACCTGTCCCGGCCTGCCTCTGGCAGGTCTGGCAGATCATGGCTCCCACTGGCTGCGGTTTGCCTCTGCAGGCCAATGGGGGCTGCTAGAAGTGGCGGCCAGTAAGTCCCTTGGCCCGCACCGCTTCCAGCAGCTCCCATTGGCCTGGAGCAGCGAACTGCAGTCAGTGGGAGCCACGATTGGCCAGACCTGTGGACGGGGCAGGTAAACAAACCGGCCCAGCCTGCCAGAGGTTTTCCCTACATAAGCGGCGACCCCAGTTTGAGAAACACTGTGCTAACAGATGGACACATCATATTTTTATTATTTTGTTAAAAGTTATCTGCATCTCTGTGATGTTTGACATGAGGCTGCACAATAAGTCAGTGTAATGGCACCTGTCAGAAACATATACAGTACATTGCTGTCATCTGATAAATGCCATAGATAGCTGAGCACTGAGCCATAACATAAGCAAAGGGAAGGACAGAAACAGAAAATAGCCAAATTTGTCTGAAATAGTGACTGAGTTTGAACTGTTTCTTCCTATATAAGCCTGATATAGTAGGAGACATCACCTTTTATTCTCTCCATCAGGAACATGGGTTGTTCTCTTCTATGCACCATAGTAAATTGCCAGTGCGTATACACCACTCTGCCTTTATTATCTTGAAGGTTAGCAGGGGTGATATTTTTTTCCAGTTCATTACTTGGCCAGATCCAAGCAAAGAACTAATGGAAATTGCCTTTAGGGAAAAAAACATTTAATCAATCACATGAGAAAATACTGAGTAGCAGCATATTCATCCTCACTATAGTTGAGACAACTCTAGGAAGAGTATAAATAACATTCAAGTGTTTTATTGATTTGGCTAGTAGCTGCACATGCACTGACTGAGAAGTGCTCAGTGATACACCTATTAGATGCAAAGATGATGGCTCTCAGCATCTAGACAACTTTTTAGTGCTTGCTGAGAGGAGTCTATTGCAGGGGTGCTGGAATTAGGGGAACTGGGGGTGCTGTAGCACCTCCTGGCTTGGAGAGCTTTCCATCATATACAGGAATTACAGTTTTGTTCAATGGCTTTCAGCACCCCCACTATAAAATTTGTTCCAACACCACTGGTCCATCGTAGTATTATTTGGTGATACCAGCAATATAAGGAGGTGTAAGGCAGATGTTCTGGAATTTCCATTGGATACTAGGGCAAAGGTTGTTTTTAATGTTTTTTTTTCTCTGAAGTGCTTCTGGTTACCTGCACAGGCATAACTAGGGGGAATTTCAGAGGTTCATTATGTGGACAGAAAGATGATCAGCTCAACAAGAAATTTTTTTGAGGAAGAAAGCATCTGTACAGAAAGAGTGGCTTCCATCGTAACTAAAGTGGAACCAAATGGCTGTCACAGAAAACTTACATGTCTCAGATGTATTATTTAAACTAGGAGCAGGTAGAAAGCTGGCATGTGCTGAGAAGCAGTCTGGTTGGATAAAACCATCTGCTAGGGATGTCAGTAAATACAACGGTAACTCTGTATCTGACAAAGGGTAGGACCAAGCTTACAGTTGAACTGAAGGAGGAATAGGTTGATATCACAGTGGTAAGTTATGAAAAGGTAGCAGGATATCAGACTAGACAGATAAAGGTCAGCACGTGGTCATAATAAAAATTAAAATATACATATACAGTAATGTGAGAAGCTGAAAAGCAAGAACAGGTGAAAAATGCCTGGAAATAGAAGACGATGTTGAGAACCAAGGCATCACTGAAACATGATGACATGATAAGCCAACAGTATTCCTTAATACTCGGCTAAACGCTTATGGATTAGGTCTTAGAGATGAGGAGCAGCAGCATTGCACCTAAAAGATTCCACAGAATCTAGAGTAAAATTTCTGAGTTCAGACCATCATACACTATAAATTGCTATAGCTATAAATCCCAACAATACAAATGTACTAGGAAGATTATATTACCAGTCTCTTGATGAGGGAAAGGATATACTAATTTATGGGCTAAAGCTGCGTCTTTACTCAGGCAAAACTCCCACATCCGTCAGTGAGAATTTTTCCTGAGTAAGGGCTGCAGAATTTTACTCTAATTTGATAAAATGAGGAATTTGAGTGAGGAAAAACCATACTCTGTGTTTGGTCTCATGCTCCTTCCCAAGATGCCTCTCCATAGGCTACTTTTGTCACACTGTATTGTCTTCTGAGCTAGAAGTGATATGATTGGCTAATACAGATGAAATATATGTCAAGAGTTATATTTTAGCTGCTGTTTAATGTTTTACTTTAAATGACGTGTTTCTTGTAGTCATAGAATAAGTTTTCAAGGAATTTATTTAGTACAAGACATTTGTCCCAAAGTACACTACCATACAGGGAATCCAGATTTAGGGCCACCCTCATTTCATTTTTATGCCCAGAGAAGGTTGAGGGCTATCCTGAGGGAAATACTCCAAGTTTCAGAGGAAGGATTAGTGGCAGCAGTCAGTATTGTCTCTTCAACACACTACAGCTAATAAATCTGGAGAATTATCATACATCTGGAGGCTATAATAGCCACAGGGAGCCTGATCCAAAGCTCACTGACACCAATGTGAGTCTTTCCATTTGCTTCAGTGGGCTTTAGATCAGAGCCAGGATGTGTAGCATTTCTTCAGTAGAAAGCATGGATAGCAGCTATACTGCATATAGGTCCTGTACAGACTGACCTGAATTAATGAGATACTCTAAGTGACTGGAGGAAGGAACAGTCCAGATCAGGGGTAGGCAATCTATGGCAAGTGTGCCGAAGGCGGCATACTAGCTGATTTTCAGTGGCATTCACACTGCCCTGGTCCTGGCCACTTGTCCGGGGGGCTCTGCATTTTAATTTAATTTTAAATGAAGCTTCTTAAACATTTTAAAAACCTTATTTACTTTACATACAATATTTTAGTTATATATTATAGACTTATAGAAAGAGACCTTCTAAAAACGTTAAAATGTATTACTGGCACGCAAAACCTTAAATTAGAGTGAATAAATGAAGACTTGGCACACCACTTCTGAAAGGTTGCCGACTCCTATTCCAGATATAGGGGCTGGATTTCTTGTACAAAGTGTTATAGCCCAGGAAAGCTTAATGACCCCAAACTTTCCACAGTTGTAAAATACTCCTCCTACCCAACTTCTCAGCAGAAAGTTTGACATGAAATAACCATCATCAGGCTGCCTCAAGTTAATTTTGTGTTGGTCTTCCCAGACTCACCATTACTAATTTTACCACTGAAAGAAATATATTTTGAGTGACAATCCTTGTCACAAGAATTATATCTTTGATGAATCTCTTCTACTCAAGATTAATTTTTGTGACAATCATTGATGACAATGATTAATCTTTCAAACAATGACAGTGACAATCTTTTTCCACAGGAACAAGACATAACAGTTATGTTGCTTTATTCTAATTATTGACCTTGCTATCTGACTTTGGGAAAGTCACAACTTCTGTAAGCCTCACTTTACCCATCTGTAAATATCTACAACATAAATGGGAGAGGAGGGAGGTTGAAACTCAATAAGGTTATACAAGGGTAAGTGTGATTCAGTTTGTGAAACAATTTAGGATCCTCAGTAGAAAAATGACACATTAGAAGTATTCTCATAAGACTCATGTTCCTTTACTCTTTGTAACCGCACAAGTATGGCCAAGGGAATGCCTTTTACATGACTGGGAGAGCTGATCAAAAAATAAAAGCTATTTTACGCCTCAGATTTGAAATTTCAACGTTGTTTTTGTTTTGAAAGGGGTTTTTCCCCAAAAAAAGTCATAATTTTTCCCATGAACTTTTTTTTCCAAAATAATTATCCAAAGTGTTTTAAAAACCATTGTAGCAATCATCAAAACCACATTTTGGGAAGATAAACATTTTAACTGTTTTTGATAAAAATATTGAGGAAAAAATGAATCCACAATTTTTTTTTTAAAATCTTTTTTTGCAAAACTAAAAGCCTTTTTGTGTTGATTTTTTGGTGACTAAATTTAATGAATAGCTTTCATTTTGTGACTTACGAAGCATGCAGAATTTCTTGTTTACATGAAAAGTCTATAACGTATACTATCTTAGGGTATGTTGACACTGGAACTGGAGATGTAATTTCCAAGTTGGGTAGACATACCTGCATTAGCTCTGATCGAGCTAGTGTACTAAAAACAGAAGCATAGCTGTTGCAGTGTAAGTGGTGGGTGGGGCTAATCAGCCAAATACAATCCCATCTGAGACCCTGAGTATGTATTTGTGGTGGCTAGCCTGTCCCACCACTTACATCACCATGGCTACACTGCTATGTTTAGCATGCTCACTCAGTCAAAGCTAGCACAGGTATGTCTACTTTAGCTGGATATTACACCTGCAGCTTTAGTTCCAAAAGAGACACCACTCCCCAACACCCTCGATTCAGAGGGTTTGTGAGACTAACCGTGGAGATACTGGTTTCTTTAATCCCCTCTTCTCTTCCCTCCACCAGGAAGTTCCTTCTTCTGCCGTTCTCCCTAAAAGACTCCCTTCCCTTACTTTTCATGCGTAAACAAAAATGTACTGAATTACTGCTATTACTGCTCAGTAGCCTATTGGGTCTAGGGATCACCAGTCTGGTCACAATCTCTAGAACTAGCACTGGACAGATACTTCACAAAATTTTGTTTCAAAGTTCATATGATTGTACTTTAAAAATAAACTAACTGTGTGCTAAGGGGCCAATAACTTGCATTTTTAATTAAGTCCTGCTTTACAAAAAGCAGTATTCACATTACAAAATGTTTCCATCTGATGTGGGAAAAATCTTTGAGCGATTTCTAAATTAAGCCTAACCTTCAGTATACATGGCCACCATTACCATGATATCTGAGCATCTCACGTTCCTTTACCTATTTAGCCTCAAAACCTCTTTGGAAGGTAGGGAAGTGCTATTATCCCTGTTCTATAGGTGGGAGACTGAGTAACTTGTCCAAAGTTGCACAGAACTCTATCGCAGAGCTGGGACTTGAACCTGGGTCTTCAGATTTGTGGGTGAATAACCTAAGCCCTAGACCATCCTTCTCAAATATCATAACTTAGCACTGCATTGCTCCATCTTTTTATTGATGTAACTCCACTGGTTTCAATGAAGCTAAATTATTGTAATCTAAATTAAGACAGTGGTGACTCAGACACTAAATATTTACATCAGGGGTCAGCAACCTCTGGCATGCAGCTCTCCAGGGTAAGCACTCTGGCGGGCTGGACCCGTTTGTTCACTTGCTGCGTCGGCAGGTTCGGCCAATTGCAGCTCCCACTGGCTGCGGTTTGCTGTCCCAGGCCAATGGGGGCAGTGGGAAGCTGCAGCCAGTACATCCCTCGCCCGCGCCACTTCCTGCAGCCCCGATTGGCCTGGGATGGCGAACCATGGCCATTGGGAGCTGTGGTTGGCCGAACCTGCTGCCGTGGCAGGTAAACAAACTGGCCCGGCTCACCAGGGTGCTTACCCTGGCGAGCCGCATGACAGAAGTTGCCAACCCCTGATTTACATAATGATGAAGTTCAGTAAATATAAAAACTGCTTACACTTTTCACTTGTGCTGTCTATTAAAGCTGATTTATAGTTGCTCATATAGGCCAATGACGAAGAATGGCAGATCCCCTAGCCATTACAAATCAAGCAAACACTGACAACAGAAAATTCACATTATATGACACAACAAAAGATAAATATTTTCATCAAACTAAAAGTAAGTTGGGGAAAAATGATAAACTTGGGAGGCAACTGAATGAGCCTGATTTAAAGAGACAGAAATAAACGTTATTTGAAAGTTCTATTAAGATTTATGAGTTGCAGATAAAATTCTAAAATTCACTTACAGTAAAATGCATTTTTCATTTTTCAAGGCAATCATCATTTAGCTGAAAATGCATTGTAAAGCTGATCAGTAAAAACTTTGAAGTAACTGTGTAGATATAATGAAAGACATTCTAAATCATAGAGTCATAGGACTGGAAGGGACTTTCAGAGGTCATCTAGTCCAGTCTCCTGCACTCATGGCAGGACTAAGTATTATCTAGACCAAATTGAACATTTGCCAACAAAAATTTGGACTTCAATCTGTATTTCAATTAACAACCGAGAACTCAGGATTTTTCTAACAGAAAAATATGATTATTCTACCAGGCTAGCAGCTAAAGCAAGGAGGGGATGGAGAATTTAGTTCCTATTTCATACAGAAATCAATCCAAATTTTATGTATCGAATGCCTAGATATTATAGTGACGAATGCATTAGAAATGGAGAAATCTTATCTATGTAGCCTCTGAATAAATGTGTTCTGCCAAGGTCCAGAGTTAGTATTTAATTTGCAGGAAATAACAGGTTATTTTAAAGCAATTCTAAAACTTCATTTCAGAAACACCCTTATATTTGGCCAGATCACCTCCATCCTTAAAATAATTCCAAGTGGTTGGTTCTCCTAGCAGAATTTTCATAAAATCATTTTATTGCTGCTCGTGGGGCAATGCCTCCTTCTTCCCCACTTACACAATCAGTTCATAGGAACAATATCCATTAGTTTAATGTAGACCGGGAAAAATATACTTGTTACCAGCTGGAACTGTTGAAGAACATTTAGGCAAGCAGAAGGAGTTGGAGTTTGGCCAGGATCAGTCACTTAGTGTAATGAAAAATGCCGTGGGATCATTAGTGATCACAAATGGTCAAGACCTCGATTTTAATTGTCACCTAAAGGACAAGCATAGCAAACTCCATGCCCTTGCACATCCTCAAAATGCTTCAGTACAGTGGTTTTCAAAGTATGGGGTGCGACCCAGTACTGGGTCACGGAATATTAGGCACTGAGTCACTTGAAAATTTCAAATATCATGATCTCTTAAAATATCTTTCATTATAGTTTTAAAATAACATTACAATCATTTAAATGTTGGACATTTTACTTATTTCCAGTAAGACTTATTTGTTAGTAGAGAATTTCTTATGCACTAAGCTCTACACGCATACACAACATAGCTGTTTTGAATGTAATCACCTAACAAGACTGCTTTCTGAACACTGGGAGTTTGTTAATGCTGTGGAGACTTGAGTTACAATGCTTAATCAACAAAGCTTCCTCCTGAAAAATTGATAGTTTTGTAAGAAGAAAAAGAAGGTCGGAAACACAGTAATCAAATCCATCCACATCTGCAAATGAAAATACAAGTATAAGTATGTTGTCTGCAAAGTTCTCCTCAGAACGGACAGATTTCTGCAATGTCAACCTTGTCTGAACTACCTACTTAAAAGAAAACCATATAGTGGATGAGGCACTACAGTGCTGCTTTTTTAAAAAAATATGGGTTTATCAGTTGTGCTAATGCAAAGACCTAGTGTGTTATTTGCAGTGAGGTGCTTGCAAACGAGAGTTTAAAACCATCAAAGTTAAAAAGACATTTAGAAACAAAACATGGGGAACTTTTTAATAAGCCTCTTGAATATTTTCAAAGGAAGCAACGGGAATTAAAGTTATCAGCACAAGTTCTTAGTCGGTCAACTACTTTGACTGATAAGGCACAACTGGCATCATGTTTGGTTGCATACCATGTGGCAAAAGAGAAAATCGCCCATACAGTTGCTGAAAAATGTATTATTTCAGCATCTCTGGATATGGTGTGAACAAATTTTCAACAAGAAGTCTGCTGAAAAATTGAGAAGTATTCCTCTCAAGGATAATGCAATGTCTCAGTGAATATGTGATATTGCAGAGCATTTGGAAGCCCAGCTTATTACTCAGTTACCGTCAGCCAGGGATTTTGCTATCCAGTTTGACAAGAGTACTGATATTTCAAATTGTGCAACGCCATTAGTTTATATGAGGTATGTATGGCAGTATGACTTTATGGAAGATTGTCTGTGTTGTCTGACTTTACCAACAAATACAACAGGAGCACAGATATTCAAAGCACTGCATAACTGTATAGTTGGAAAACACTAACTGGACTGAGCTAATTGTAAATGAATTACAAGTGATGGTGCAGCAAATACAACAGGTAGAAATAGTGAAGTGGTGAAAAAAATATCTGAGGCAGCTGGTAATGATGTTTGGAATCACTGTTTCATTCACCATGAAGCTTTGGTATACAAGGGTATTTCCCCTGATCTTATGGCAGTACTGAAGGAAGTAGTGAAAATTGCTAATTTCATTAAAGGAAGTTCACTGAGCAGCAGTTTTTTTGAAGCATTATGGTCAGAAATGGGAGTGGAGCATGCTCATTTACTGTTTCACACTGAGGTACCGTGGCAATCATGGGGCAGGGTGCTTGCAATGGTGTACGAACTCCGTGCATCTGATTAAGTGGGTTATAGCTCTTGAAAGCTTATGCCCAAATAAATGTTAGTCTCTAAGGTGCCACAAGGACTCCTCATTGTTTTTGCTGATACAGACTAACACAGCTACCCCTCTGAATTCAGGGATTAGATTCACAATCTTCTGATAGAGAAATAGCCTAACTTGGCAAATTTGTTTGACGATGACAATTGGTTAATAAAGTTGTCATATCTGGCTGACATTTTCTCAATTTTAAATGAACTGAATTTGAAATTACAAGAAAGAGGCAATGATTTGTTTCAGTCCTGTGAACCAATACAAGCATTCCAAAAGTCATTAGCACTGTGACAAGCATGACTGAAAAGTAATCGTCCAAGCTACAACATGTTCCCAACGCTGTTAAAACACACTGAGAACAGCATCAGTGAAGAAAAAGCAATGAAATGAAGTGTCATACAGTTACATCTTGCTGCGCTGTGTGACTTTTTTAGTCTCTGCTTCCATGCAAAGGGGTTTGAAAATTTCCAAAGATCCACCTCAAATTCAGGAGTAATTTATTACTACCCTGTAATATGTTTTCATCCAAGAACATCAAAGAAGTTTAAATGCACAGATGAAGCCTCACAAGAATGTGATATAGGTGCATTGAGTGTTACAGTAGCTCCAATTTATGCAGATAAACCAAGGCTCCAAGGCAGGTGAAGTGCCTTATCCAAGACTGCACAATGAATCTGTGACATTGCTGGGAATACTTCCCAGGAATCCTAGCTCCCAGTTATGTGCTCTACTCTTTAGAAAAACTTTAAGCCATTTTTGATCTCCTTGACAATTATTTTACTCCACTGACTTTACTGGAGTCATTCCTGATCTACACCATTAGAATTGAGAAGAATAAAGCTCTCTCAAGAATGTTAACTTCATGTAATGGGAATAGAAGAGTGACAGAGAACTACTTTTAGTTAAAACTATGCAAAAATCTGATATATGCAAAGTATAAGTAAGAATCCTATGGCCTTTTGGATCTAATAATACTTTATTAGATTAATTTGGGTATGAATACGAATATAGTTTGATCTGTGCCAAAACTTCTTACACATAATTGTCTCTGATTGCATTACTAAAACTGAAGGCTGTGCTTGCTCTTTGTTATCTCAACATGCTTTCATAGATCAGGCAATCTGCTGCAACAGTGCCCTTTCCAGCTTTTGTTCTTCATGAGAAAGACACATCTTTGTATATTTGCCAAATACACATTAATATTTTGTCTGCAGTGTTGTTGTAGGCAGGTTGATCCCAAAACAGGGGAGACACAAGGTGGATAAGGCCATATCTTTTATTGGACTAACTTCTGATGGTGGTAGGGACAAGCTTTCATGCTTCCCAGCGATCTCACTTAGGTCTAGAGAAGAAAACTAAAGCTCAAATACAAGGTCAAGATCTCAGTATGGTATCATTCTCAGAGGAAACCTGCACAACACCTTCAAAAGATGAGCCTGAGAACTAAAATTCATGACTCTGGTGAACACTAAAAGAACACGGACTTAACAGAAATGGTTATTTTATGGCCCATTACAACAACCTGTAACACACCCTGCTGCCTACCAACCCTTCATTGCTCTACTACTGTGGAGGTGTTAATTGCCCATTTCATTTAAGGGGTTTCCTATCACATCTGTGAACCCCTTGTGCTTGACAATCTGTCCCAGCTTGTATTTAGGGTATGGCTACACTTGGAATTTCAAAGCGCTGCGGCGGCAGCACTGCGGGAGCGCTGCGGCAGCAGTGCTTTGAAGTGTAAGTGTGATCAGAGCGGCAGAGAGAGCTCTCCCAGAGCTGCACGTAAACCACATCCTTTACGGGTGTAGTGTGCAGCTCTGGGAGCCGCGTTCCCAGCGCTGCCGCCCTGATTACACTGACACTTTACAGCGCTGCATCTTGCAGCCCTGGGGCGGGGGGGGTTCACATCCCTGAGTGTGAAAGTTGCAGTGCTGTAAAGTGTGCGTGTAGCCAAGCCCTTAGCTTGGCTTCTAGTTTCTGTCTCCAGACCTGAGGAATTGCTCTGTGAAGCTCAAAAGTTTGTCCCTTCCACCAACGGGAGTTGGTCCAGTAAAAGATATTACCTCACCCACTTTTCCTCTCTCAATATTTTGTCTGATATACATGCAACAGGAATATCTAATGGTTCTCTTAATTTTTGGCAAAATTCATTTTGTCAACAGAAGGCTTGTCGGTAAACAATTAAATTCATTTTAGAATGCCATTGACAAAATAATTGTAGGTGTATGGCAGAATGGAATCACTATAGTAACCAGACAATCCTGCAGCATCACAAGGGCCCATCAGAGAGTTTATTTTTAATGTTAAGAACAGAACAAACAAAGGATATCAACTGCTGATCTGTCTCCAAAGAGGGACCTGAGAGCAAATATTTTTCATGACTCCTTTATTACTAATGTAGGAGAGATGATCAGAGGCTTTCACATTACTCATGAGATGCTCTTAAAATGTAAAGAAAATGCTCAAAATGCTGTAGATTAAAGAAAAGTGGTTTCCTAACGGTTTTCCCAGGGAGCCCTACTCCAATTATAGATATTTTAACTGTCAGATTCAGCATAAACGCAAAATATTTTGTATTACTCACATTCAGTTCATTTTAACTAATTGTTTGTTGGCATAACATGAAGTTAAACACACTGGTGCTTTTGGACAGGGGCTGTCTATTCCCCCTAATTTCATAATTTTAATGCCAAACAACACCTTGCAATATGTCACTTAAGGTATCATTTTCCAGTAATACTCCATATTAATTATTCTATTTATTCTCCACTGCAAATATATGCAGTATCCTGGAAACCAGATTTTTGGGCCATAAAGCCTTGGGCCAAACTTTGTAGGCCTTACTCAAGTGAGAACATGAGAATTATATAATGTATTTGTTGTTCATACAAAAGTAAGGGCAGATTCTCAGCTAGTATAAGTAGGTGTAGCTCTAGTGACACAATTGGTCTCATTGTTTCCTCGTGCACCCCATTGGTCTGTCAGTATCCATCCATTGTCTCTTGTCTTCTGTTTAAATAATCAGCTTTTTGGGGCAGGGAATGTCTTTTCTTTCTGTGTCTGTAAAGCATCTTGCACAGTGGGGTTCTGGTCCATGGGGTTCTGGTTCTTGCACAGTGGGGTTCTGGAGGTGGCAATCATACAAATAATAAATAATAAAATGAATCTATGCCAATTTATAGCAGAGGATCTGGCCTGATTGTCTGCATTGTTCACCTTCTCTCCAGGAGAGGTAAATCTACAAATGTTTCCTGCAACTCCCGTTATCATAGGTAGAAAATACCTGCATGCATTAAGGTGAAATACACCCTGTAAGTACAAATTTCTTCTATCTGATCAGCATAGTGAATCTTAAACTCCAGTATTCTGATCTCACCACAGAGAATTCCCATTAATGTCACTGGTAGGGACATGAAACACCACTAATGAATAATGTAGTCATCCCCAAATGCTGTGATAAAACCTGCTTACCAGTCCACTGTATCATTAATTTCCTATTTATCACAAAGGGTGCATTCCTGTATTTATACGTAAAGAAAGGCTATAATCACAAAGGTCCTGATTTTCCCCTTCACTTACGTAGGGATAAGTCAGGAGTAATGTCTCTGAAGTTAATGGCATTACATCACTATAAGTGAGAGCAGAATCCAGCTCATGTATGCCTGTGTCTTTCATCCATTAATGGAAAACAAGCTAAGTACAGACTGTCCATGAGCTTTTGCCATATGCTTTTCCCCTGCTTTCTGCTGCCTTGTTTTTAAGGCTTTTCTCTTGTAATGTATCTATTGCTTTCTAAGACAAAGGGGTGGGGGTCAGGGGAGTGGCTTTCAATTCAACAAGGTTTTGCATAGGTCAAAAGGATCTGCTCGCACAGAACTTATTACAGAATCAGAGCCTAGGTTTGAGGAAATTTCTCTTATACATTACAAATATTATTTAAAAAAAAAAATCAACCCAGAGGTATAGCTGAACAACATAACTACACCCAAAAGAGACTCCATACAGCCACTGAATTCAATGCCAAAACTCCCTACTACTTCAAGAGGAGGCAGAATTAGGTTCAAAGAGACAGATACGATGACAGGGAGGTGTATTTATTTGCAATGGGGTGCTAGAAAGGTGTATATATTTCTGATTGCTTCTTTCCACCTTAATCGAGGTGCGGTTTATTTTGCACTCATTTTGATTTTGTGTCCAGTTCCACATGTTTATAGCTATAGCCACAACTGTAGATTAGAATGATGATTCACTGGTGTCTTCATTTAATGAGAGGAGCTTCTGGTAATTTTCACTGGGAAGCTAGGATCCCTTGATAGCTACCTCATCTCTGTTTTTTTTTTCCCTGACCACTCCACCCATGGTATATAAAGAGGCAAAGTCTGAGGAGTGCTGAAGAGTTTTTATATTTTTTACCTACTAGGTCATATTAACAATGTATAACTGATGTAGGTGGAGTACACATATACAACAGACAAGAAAAAGAGGAACAGGGGAAGAAAGAGAGTAAATACGTGCACAAGGTGACACTCTGGGGTTAGTTATGGAGTAGGTTTAAGTTTGGGTTATTCATTAAGATCCTGGTCCAAGGCCTATTAAAGTCAGTGGAAGGATTTCTATCAACTTCAATGAGTTGTCCGACATACTGGCTATTTTGAGGCAGCGGTTCCGTTAATTGTTCCAAAAGTCCAGGATATTTAGGTTGGGTTCAGTAAATTGCCTTGCAAGAATGCAGCGTTCCGTAAGGTGTCAGAGTTGTAGAGCTTCATAGAATTGCAACATTTCATTTACCGGCCAGTAAAGCAGTATTTTATCATTTCTGCAATCACTAACATAAGAGCGATGCAAATATCTAGAGAAGCCAGACTATGGGGATTTTCAACAGAAAGGAGAGAGCTTGTTGCCAGTCCTGGTAGTAATGGAAATTTATACAGAACCATAGCATGTGGCAGGGTGATAGTGGCGGGGTTCACTTAGGTTACATCAACACTGGAATAAAAGATCCATGGCACAGTCACAGCTGGCTCGGGTCAGCTGACATGCTCATGGAGCTCAGGCTGTAGGGCTAAAAATTGCAGTGTAGATGTTTGGGCTCAAGCTGGAGCCCAGGCTCTGGGACACTTGCTCCCTACCCCCAACGCAAGGTCCCAGAGCTTGGGATCTAGCCCTAGCTCAGCTTTCTACACAGCAATTTTACAGCCCAGGCCTCATGAGCCCAAGCCAGCTGACCCTAGTGTGTAGACGTACCCTTAGGGGCCAGCAGGCCTAGTGGGCTAGCCATGGTTCAACAGTCCTGTAGGGCCTTGTCAGGCAATCTGAGGACCTGGTGGCCAAGTTACAATCTGTCCTTATCTAGGTTCCCTAAGCTGGACAAGGGGGCAAAGGGAAGGCTCAGGGGACCCAGACCCTCCCTTTCCAGTGGGTCCCAGCCCAGGGCCCAAGGGGAAAGAGGTGAGGAGAGTTTCAGTCCCCTCTAGCTGATACCCAAGACCACTCCCCCGGCCCACTTTCAACCTCCCCTTGACTCTCCTCAGTTTGGGGCATGGTGACAGCACTCTGTTTCCCTCCCGACAGAAGGCTGCTCAAGCAGTCTCAACAATTCAGATAGTTAGTAGGGGCTTCCCATCTCTCTTCTCCATGTTCAGTGATTTCTCTTTTCAGGAAAGAGCAGAGAGAAAAAGGGATCAGGACCCTGGCCACCTAGTCAGGCTTTACCCACAGTCCAGCCTCTTCCCTTTGTCCCAGAAGGTACTAACTGGTTTGCTTCATTCCTGTAGACAGCCTCTCCTTCACTCTCTCCCTGCTTGTTTGCAAAAGTCCTATTTTAAGCACGTCCTCCATTTGGACCATGCTCTGAAACTGCACCAGGCCAGGATGTTCTTTGCCCAGTACTGCTGCATGACTCCTTTAGTCTTAGTGTGGGTTCTGTAAACCCTATCACACTGATCCTTGCATCAAGGGTACTCCAGGGAAGCCCTATTTATATTATAGCAATTGCAAACATACAGGAATCCCAGGGTAACATTTCAATGAATATTAAATTTTTACTTAGTGTTGATGGCTGCAGAGAATATCTGCCAATCAAATTCTAAATAGTAGAGGAAATTGTTGTTTTGGGAAATAAAAATGTAAGGATTTGGAACTAGAAAGCCTGCACACCGCTGTGAACACTGGCAGAATGATTTAAGTTAAATGGACAGGTACTATAAAATATATGAGGCATAAATATAAAATAGTATAACACTACTTAAAACTAATCATGACCAATGACTTCTCTTACCAGTTCTCTAATCAATCCTAATCAAGTTCTTGTATTCTCCAGAACCTCCTTGTTGTGAACCAGAGCACTCATGATGATGGGAATTCAATTTAGATTATGAAAATATGCCATAGCAAATGGAATTAACTCTTGACCCTGAGCGCTTTTCTCCAGTACCACAAATGCAGGACGTTCTTATTACATGGAAAGAGGATGAAGCTATACGGGAAGAACGTGATCTCTATCAGTGGTTGTAGAAAACTGCACAACCTAATTTTACTTCATGGACCCTTAAGCAGGTTGAACCCTGAGAAGGCTTCTCCCAGCCAGACTTTGACGTTTCTACTCAGACTTGCTGCAAAGCCGCTCAGATAAACAAACACACAAAACCCCCCCCCCCAACCTTTTCTCCGCAGGAATCTCTGCTGGATTGCTGATTTTCTAATAGACAACCATGCTTTGGAGGAAAAGTCAAAACAATTCAGTCTCATTCTCTTTGCTCTGGGAAAGGTGAGCCAACAATCCTCTTCTTACCAGTATCCCCTCCCTGTTTGGAGGGAAGAGACTGTTTATATTCTGCCCTCCTTCTGAGAACCTCCCCTGCTCTGCTGTACACTACAGGTATACCTACACAGCAAGCAGGGTCCCACAACACTGAGTATCAGAGCCCAGGAGTCAGCCCAAGCCAAAATGTCTACACAGCCATTTTTAGCACCGTAGTATGAGCCCAACAAGCCCAAGTCTGTAGACTCAGGCTCTTAGACTCGCTGCCACAGGATCCTGCCTGTTATATAGACATACTCAACAAGACTCCTGGTCCCAAGCCTTGGTATTTTCCCAGACACCAGCTATTATACCATGTCCACTTCCTGTCTGTCAATATCTGTCTCTGTCATTCCCTGGATCACTGTCTACATCAGAATTCCTGCAACTGATAGCCTGGCCACAAAAAATTCACCCTCTGGCCTTAATGGGCCAGTATACCCCATTACAGATGTGATCCTATTCCTGCTAAAGTCAACAGGGCTGTTGCCAGTGACTTCAACGAGAGCAGGATTGGGTCTAAGAGAAGGAAGGTTTTTGGTACAACTTGTGTTCTCTTCTTCAGTCTTATTAATGGTTCCATAGATCAGATGTGTGAGAGAGGGCCTGTGAATATAGCAGCCTGTACGAAAATTGTAAAAAATAAACAAACAAAAAACTTTATATTTAAGGTGACCTCTGTAAGAATCAGCAAAGGGATTTTTCACCACTTAAGTTCCATTTAAACCTTATTTTAAGGGTTTAGGTGAGAATTTTACCCATAGTATTCCTTTATTTTATTGTGTTTCTGTATAGTCTGTGTGCACACAGCTCTCTGGGTCTTGTCAAGATATCTTTTAGCAGAAAATAAAAATAAAAATATTTGTCAACAGGGCTTTAGAAAAATATTCTGTCTGTTTATCCTTTGTTCTATACATGAATCAAAGTGACAACCCCACACTGTACCATTGCTGCTGGGACCTTAAGATCCTTTACAAACTGATACTAACAGTTTACACAGGTGGAAAGTCTGCCCTCAGCTCAGCTGGACGCTTGTGGACCATCAAGCTTCCTCTCTCTCAGCCCTTTCTCAATAACTCTTCCCACTGTCAAGGAAAAACAAACACACACCTTTTGCCTCTGCCACTGCCACATCTAGTGCAGGGCAGTAACCTGGGTTTGAGTTGTTTCTGATAGAACCCAACATCGATCCTGGCTTTTCTATTTAGACTTTCTGCACAGGGATGTTTCCCTTCACAGTTCGTTCCTCAAATGTCCCTGACCATGTTTCAGTGAGGCTCAGATACAGCTGAGCCACTTGACTTTAGAGGTCTGGTTTTTTTAAAACTAAAGACTGCTGATTTCTAGCCCACAGGACCCACTCCTATTGTTAGCATGCGCTCGCCTGAAGTGAAAGCAGTTTACCACTTACCTGTCCCCACAAGTTCCTCAGTGCTTCAACAACGAAAAGTTTTTTTCACTTTGGGGTTTCTGACTCAGGAAACTAAAAAGCAATTTGGACATTCTTCCAAACTATAATTCAGCTTCAACCTGACTGACACATATTGTCTAGGCATCGTGCCAGCTTAACGTGTAGGACATGAGTGTTTAACTGCTCAGGTACCTCATTATGTTCAGCATGCATGAAAAGCCTGATTCCAAGCCAAGGAAACAGACATGTTGGTTTTAAAATTGTGTGGCTGTACTTTGGTGGTGGTGGTGTAGGGAATGAGAATTAAACAATCCATCACTGAGCTGGATTAGCTTTCATTTCTGTAGTGGCATAAAGCAAGTTTAGGCTTGTTTTAATTACAAAGGAGTGCTCATTATAACGAAGGCTACCCCAAATTTTGAGTTGCATGTAACATGCCACAACAAGTCTTCACAGTCAAGTTGAATTTCCTGTGAATTGGTTGATTGTTCTGAAGTCCCTGGGAAGATTTCACAGTTAGAAAAGAACGGAGTATAGAAAAGAACTCATCTTACACTGGTAGTCTGTCTGAATGTTCAGAATTTCAGAGAGTTTGTATGAAATATTATGGGCCAAATCCTGAATTTTATTTCCCAGTAAGTCATGAAACAAGGTATAGAAGCCCCTTACTTCCATGTACACTGGTCCCTATTAACCCAACTGATGTTCAGCGATGAAAGGAAGTCCACAGGCTCTCCACCTATCCATGCCAGTGGAGCTAAATTGAGGATTCTCTCCAGATCCCAGTCCCCATACTCTGCCCAGAGGTTTCTGCAGCCATAACCCTACCAAGGAGAGCAGGATCAGGGATCTCTTGCATGACGTCATGTGGGGAAATAAAGATTCCTTATTAGGTATGTGCATAGGAATCCTGGGATATCTGTTTTACTTTACTGCTAATGATTCATTAGGATCACTTTCAATTTATAAAATATAGTAATCTTTTGATTGATGCTGTCACTATTAAGTATACATAAGCATCAAAAGAAAATATTTTCAGAGGGTACAACTTTCAATATGCAATGCCTCATTAATCTTTGGTGACCACAGGTCTAGATCTCTTTCTCCTTGCTCATGTCTTTGATGCTAATGTGTCATACTGAGCAATCTTGACTTTGGGTGCCAAGAATAATTTATCATCTTTAAAGAACACAACATCACTTTGTTTTCAAACAAATAAATCGATACGCTGTCGAAGAATGGATTATAAACAGCACAATACTACCTGGGTAGATCAAGACAGCTGCAACTAAGTCAAGGTTCATGATGATATATTAACCCACTGAAGTAAAGTCTGGGAGGTTTTGCAACTTATCAGCACCCACAATATTGAACTAAGCCACAGTACTTTGGGCTGTGTTCTCATCTGATCTCAAATTGAGCAGAGCTCAACCTACTCTGTATTTGCACAGAAGTCCTACCAAGAAAACCTATGGACTGTAGGAAGAGGTATACTGTAAAAGGCATGCTTCTTTCTGAGCCAGTGCTGAACCAGCAGGGCAGCATTATACAGGGAGAAGAGTGCCCCCCCTGCTGGAGATGCAAGCCAAAAATCTCTGCTAGGGCAAGTGGACAGAACTCAGTGGACCTGCATCCATTTACACCAGCAGAGCGTTTGGCTCAGAATCTATTGAATGAGATGCACTACAGACAGACACCTGAAACACCTGTAATATAGGTTTCCAGTGGGACTTGTCAACGGTAGAGTTGTTATCCTCACTGTCTAGGCAAAGTGTTAACTTGGCAATTACATTCTGCCTTCTTAACCTCTTTGCAATTTCAACCTTTGTCACTTTCCATCCTAAAGAAAAAAAACACACACACACACAGACACCAAGTGTTACTGGTGCAGAATAGCTATGTGCAATCCACTTCAGAGATGGCTGCACTTCAGTGATGGGTGAATGATTCCTCTCTAGGAAGTCTAAAAAGCTCTTTGAGATCACTCAAGGTGAAATATGTTATTATATAGAAAATTAATTTTAGGAGGGTTTGATAAAAGATTGAACATTGAAGATTTAGATGGGTAGCAAGAACCTACATAAGTATTATTTTAAAAATACACACAGTTTGGTGGAAATATAAACCCTCAAAATCCAGGGCATCAGCAAACCTCTAAGTAGAGAAAGTTAGAAAGAAATTTTCCTGAACTGTCCTCTTCAGCACTGCTTTCACCTTCCTCTGAAGCATCTGTTACTGATCACTGTCACAGCCCAGATACTGGACCAGATGGAGCATGGGTCTGATCCAGAACAGCATTTCTTGTGTTTCACAATCCTTTATTACAGCTGTAATAGACCCTCTGTGTTATTATTACACATACAGAGGGACCAGAACTGAAAAGTTGTGATCCAAAAAGGAACTTTCCCAGTGTTTGGGGGCATTTGAATCTGAAGGGCAGTTGTTTGACCTTGTAATGGAACCTTTGGAGGACCAGGTGGTCTAGTGAGTAGCAAGTCCAGCATCTTCCCTCAGCGGGGAAGGCCTTTCAGTACAGTCCCTCACCCGAGGATGAGTTTAGCTTCACCCCAGGTTGCAGTGTCCTCACCCTCTTCTTATCAGAGTGGGAGTGAGACTGGAATGTGGCTTATGCCCTTCCTGCAGCGGGGACAGTTGACCTGGGAGCCCAGGCCTTTCCACTCCATTGGGATCCAACCTAGGGCCCTATGAGACTTAACAGTGTTCAGCACACTGCCATGTCCTCAGAGTTACCCTCCCTGAGTCACTTCCTGCCATCTCTCACTTTCCCACAGCACCAAGTCCAATATAAAGCCACCAAAGAAAAAGAAAAGACAACCTAACCTTCAGCCCCAACTGGGTTCAGTCCTACTTGGCTTCCTCAGCACCCTGGTCCAGGCTAAGGTGGCCTTCTTTCAGACTGAACTGGATTGCTCCTTTTTCAACTTCCTCTCCAGCTGGAATATGTTCTGCAGATCTGGAGGGGCAGGGCTACCTGTGTCCAGTATTGTCTTTTGACCCCTTCAGGCCCAGTGTGGGGTTTGTACATGCCATCATGAACTATTACACAGAGAAAAGAACAAGAATACTTGTGGCACCTTAGAGACTAACACATTTATTTCAGCATAAACTTTCATGGGCTACAGCCTGCTTCTTGGGATGCATCTGAAGCAGTGGGCTGTAGCCTATGAAAGTTTATGCCCCAATAAATTTGTTAGTCTCTAAGGTGCCACAAGTACTCCTGTTCTTTTTGTGGATACAGACTAACACAGCTGCTACTCTGAAACCTATTATACAGAGAGGGGCCAGTTGCAAAGTTCTAGCTTCAAACTCTCATAATTTAGGAGTGCCCAATTTGGGCTTTGATTCAGGTCCATCTCTACCTACAACTTAAGTAGCAGCCATCAACCAATTCATTATGACTGGTCATTTACAGAAAATAAAAAAAGATTCTGTACTTTTATAAAAAATATTGTAATTACACTGGAGAATCTTTTCAGTGAATCTGACGTGACAGAAACCTCTTAAAATAAGATGGGGGTAGGGGAAAATTAAGAAATCTTGGCTAAAGCACAGCAAAAACAACCTGCAGAACCCTCATCAGGAAGAGAAGTTTTCAGTTTATTGGAAGTCTGTTCATTACATGCTTGAGCTAATCCTGGACAACAGAGCCCTGTGCATGAATAAATATACCACTGCAAGAAAGACAAAGCAGATGTTCTAGTGACCTCTTCTCACAGGAATCTGCTAGCTCAACCCATTGAGGTACTTTTGCTTTCACCCATCAGTAAATCAACACATCTACTTGACTGCCGTATGGAAATTTTCAGAATTCCCACCGCTGTTACTAAGTGCTAGAGAAAACAGAGCCCTGTGCATTGCAAATGTAGCCCTAATTAATCCTTATTAATGTCTAGCTGGTGTTCATTATTGTATCATTGCAATACAGGTGCAAGAACATGAAATTTAAAAAATTATAACAAAGTGAATATCAGGAAAAATGCCCTAATAGTGAAGTTTATTAAAATGATGAAAAATCTCCCAAGGGACATGGTGGGAGCTCTGTTATTTGAATAATTTAAAACTGGCCTGGACAAAATACTGGAAAAATATATGACAGAGAATAATTGTGAGCTACTCCCCCTCCTTTCCACTGTCACGGACAAGGGGGATTGTGTGAATTTGATAGCATGATATCTTTCTATTCCCTGGTTTCTGTGATTTCTATGGCCCCATTCCAGCAAAACATAGATTCATAGAAGATTAGGGTTGGAAGATACCTCAGGAGGTCATCTAGTCCAACCCCCTGCTCAAAGCAGGACCAATCCCCAACTAAATCATCCCAGACAGGGCTTTGTCAAGCCTGACCTTAAAAACATTTAAGGAAGGAGATTCTACCACCTCCTTAGGTAACCCATTCCAGTGCTTCACCACTCTCTGAGTGAAAAAGTTTTTCCTAATATCCAACCTAAACCTCCCCCACTGCAACTTGAGACCTTTACTCCTTGTTCTATCACCTGGTACCACTGAGAACACACTTGAATGTTGTGTCTGATCAGGCCCTGTATGACACCACATACGCATTTAATACTGAGCCTGGGAAATTCCTACAGCCTCTTCTGCTTCGATTAACTAATATCAAATAACACTGTCAACATTCAGAGGGGGAAGCCGTGTTAGTCTGGATCTGTAAAAGCAGCAAAGAGTCCTGTGTCACCTTATAGACTAACAGACGTATTAGAGCATGAGCTTTCTTGGATGAATACCCACTTCATGCATCCGACGAAGTGGGTATTCACCCACGAAAGCTCATGCTCCAATACGTCTGTTAGTCTATAAGGTGACACGGGACTCTTTGCTGCTTTTACTGTCAACATTGTTTATTCCTCTGAGATTTAAACATATTTACAGTATAGTAGGTATTATATTAATGAGAAAACTTTTAAGTGTGCCCTGAGGAAAATAATCCTTATTTGCATTACATTTTTATTATAAGAATGTGAAGCTGCTAAATAATTGCTTCAACACAGAGCCACAAAACCACTAAACTGTGATTTTGCAGCGTTAAGCAATTCTAGTGATAGATTCTAATCATAGAGGCAGTGTCTTGACAATATATTAATTTTGCATACAAGCAGTGCCTAGAAAGTATATTTAAGAAATCTTATATTCACATATCAGCCAACTGCTGCCCTCCCTATCTGTGCATTGTGCCTTAGCTGACTTGGCAGATCTGTTGTCCTCTTACCTTGTGTATTTTATCCAACACAGATTGAAATTATGTGTTGCTGTGGAGAAGAATCAACAGAAATGTCATCAAGGTACCAAGAATTTGTGGAAAACTTGTGGCAATAACATGTGACTGAGATTAATTTCCAAAGTTTAAATTCTGAATAAAGAGATCAGAAATCACCCCAGGAAATTGAAACACTGTTTCTTGCTTCATTAAAGAGTATTCCAGATTGAGATTACATATTGGATCTATATCATACACCTACATTCAGTAGTACTTTCTGTTATGAAGTTCAGCAGCCTGGGGTAGCAAGTCTTCATCCATTTCAAAAATGTAAAATATGTGCATGGTCCTTCAGTGGTTTTAGTACACAAATGCTGTATGAAGAATGGACAAGAATAATCATTACATTAATTAGAACAATATTTCTAGGGCTGTTGGCTCCTAAAAAAAGGTAGGGAACATAATAAATGTGATACTTTTTATTGGATTATCACATTGGCCTTCTTGTCAACTTTAAATACAGATATTAATAACATTTAGAGACTGCAGAAATAGTTTGGGACAAGATAAGCAAATTAATTTATGGTCAGATTCTGCTACCATTGTATTGAGTAGCACCATGTTCTGCAAACATTCCCCTTCATTTTGTTGAACTGTTTACAGAGTAGGTACTACTTAACATGAGTAAAGTGGCAGAATCTTCCCCCAAGTTAATTCATGGAATCATAGGACTGCAAGGGACCTCGAGAGGTCAACTAGTCCAGTCCCCTGCACTCACAGCAGGATTAAGTATTATCTAGACCAGTAGTGGGAATGGCGAACTGCAGCCACTGGGAGGTACGGGTGGCCATGCCTGCAGATGGTCAGTGTAAACAAATTGTCTCGTGACGTGCCAGTGGATTATCTTGACGGGCCGCAGGTGGCCCACCACTGATCTAGACCATCCCTGAGAGGTGATTGTCTAGCCTACTCTTAAAAATTGCCAACAATGTAGATTCTACAACCTCCCTAGGCAATTTATTCCAGTGCTTAACCACCCTCCTAGTTAGGAAGTTTTTCTTAACATCCAACCTAAACTGCACTTGTAGCAGTTTAAGCCCATTGCTTCTTCTCCTATCCTCAGAAGTTAAGAACAATTTTTATCCCTCTTCCCTGTAACAACCTTTTATGTACTTGAAAACTGTTATCATGCCCCACCCCCCAAAAAATCCAGACTAAACAAACTCTATTTTTTCAATATTCCCTTATAGGTCATCCTTTTCTCCAATTCGTCTACATCTTTCCTGAAATGTGGCACCCAGAACTGGACACAATACTCCCGTTGAGGTCTAATCAGAGTGGAGTAGAGTGGAAGAATTACTTCTCTTGTCTTGCTTATAAAATTCCGGCTAATATATCCCAGAATGATGTTTGCTTTTTTTGCAACAATGTTATACTGTTGATTCATATTTATTTTGTGATCCACTATGACCCTGCAAATTCCTTTGCACAGTACTTCTTCCTAGGCAGTCATTTCTCATTTTGTATGGGTGCAACAGATTTTTTCCTTCCTAAGTGGAGTACTTTGCATTTGTCCTTATTTAATTTCATCCTAAAGCACTTGCAACCCCTCCCAGCTTGGTATTGTCCGCAAATATTATAAATGTACTCTCTTTGCCATTATCAAATTATCAAAATCATTGATGAAGATATTGAACAGAACTGGACCCAGGACCTCATTCAATATGCCCTTCCAGTTTGATTGTGAACCACTACACTCTGGGAATTGTTTTCCAACCACTGATGTACCCACCTTATAGAAGCTCCATCTAGGCTATATTTCCCTAGTTTGTTTATGAGAAGGCCATATGAGAAGTATCAAAAGCCTTACTAAAGTCAAGATATACCACATCTACCACTTAACGCATCCACAAGATTTGTTACCCTGTCAAAGAAGGCTAGTAGGTTGGTTTGACATGATTTGTTCCTGACAAATCCATGCTGACTGTTGCTTACCACTCTATTATCTTCTAGGTGTTTGCAAATTGATTGCTTAATGATTTGCTTCATGATGTTTCCGGTGCAGAAATTAAGCTGACTAGTCTGCAGTTCCCCAGGTTGTCCTTATTTCCCTTTTTAATAGATTGGCACTATATTTGCCCTTTTCCAGTCTTCTGGAATCTCTCCCATCTTCCATGACTTTTCAAAAATAATTGCTAATGATTCAGATATCTCCTTAATCAGCTCCTTCAGTATTCTAGGATGTATTTCATCTGGCCCTGGTGACTTGAAGACATCTAACTTGTCAAAGTAATTTTTAACTTGTTCTTTCCCTATTTTAGCCTCTGATCCTACCTCATTTTTATTGGCATTCACTATGTTAGACAACCAATTGCTACTAATCTTTTTGATGAAAACTGAAACAAAAAAGTCATTTAGTACTTTTGTCATTTCCACATTTTCTGTTATTGTTCCCCCCCTCCCAATTGAGTAATGGGCCTATCCTGTCCTTGGTCTTCCTCTTGCTTCTAATGTATTTGTGAATGTTTTCTTGTTACCCTTTCTGTCTCTAGCTAGCTTAATCTCTTTTTGTGTCTTGGCCTTTCTAATTTTCTCCCTACATTCTTATGTTATTTGTTTATATTCATTCTTTGTAATTTGACCTAGTTTCTACTTTTTGTGAGACTCTTTTTTGAGTTTTAGATCATTGAAGATCTCCTGGTTATGCCATGGTGGTCTCTTGCCACACTTCCTGTCTTTCCTATGCAGTGGATAGTTTGCTGTTGTGCCCTTAATAATGTCTCTCTGAAAAACTGTCAACTGTCTTGAACTGTTTTTCCCTTTAGACTTGCTTTCCATGGGATCTTATCTACCAACTCCCTGAGATTGCTAAAGTCTGCCTTCTTGAAATCCATTGTCTTTATTTTGCTGTTCTCCCTCCTACCATTCCATTTCACAATCACTTTCACCCAAGCTGCCTTCCACTTTCAAATTCTCGACCTATGTCACTTGACATGAGACAATGACACAAAAGAATTCTGGGCTCCTCTTCTTGCAGAGTATTGAGTCATCACCATCATCACATGATGAGTTTTATTTATTGAATTATTCCTAGTTTTTTTACATTACAATTTTAGTCCCTTTAGTGGAGGCTTTCCAATATCCCTGTGAGGTAGGTATCATTAGTTTCATTTTTCTGAGAAGTGTGGTGGCATATTGAGGAAATGAAAAGACTTGGTCCTGCTAGTGAAGGCAGGGGGCTGGACTCGATGACCTTTCAAGGTCCCTTCCAGTTCTAGGAGATAGGTATATCTCCAATTAAAAGAAAAGAAAAAAGAAAAAAAAAAGAAAAAAAGGCTGGAGGTCAATAAACATTTAGGCACACTCCAGCACAAGATGCAATCCCAGCAGGCAATGTGCCACAGACATTCCCCTCTGAGGCACTGTTCTTCTTCTTTTCCTCTTCTTGCATTGAGGGGTGTTTACAGAAGTCATCCACAATAGCCCTTTGCAGGGTATGGTATATTTACTCCTACATATCAAGCTCCAGTATCAGAGATGGGCGGGGCGGGGGGGAACAGAGCCAGGGTTCTGCCATTACCTGGCCAGTTGTCCACAGAAAGAAGAACCAGGTGCATGGTCCCCCTTCTAACACCCCCATTGCCACGGTCTAACCTTGTAGGCTTAAGGGAATCCTTATTTTCCCTGCTATTCTCCTCCAAAGCCATATTAGACCCAGCCTTTATCTAGCTCTGTTTGATTAATCAGACAGTGAAAGAGTCTAAAGGGAAGTAGTAAAAAAATTTAAAAGTAGACTTGGACTAAGCACTGAAAAATTATTCACTGGCAGAGCAATGAAATTATTATAATGAACAATTATAATTATTACAATGAAATATAATTGCAATGAATAATTATAATAATTACAATAAAATTATTCACTGGCAGAGTAATAAACTGTTTGATTGAACAGGTCACTTCTAGCTCTAATTGCCTTTGGTGCAAAGGGATGAAGTGGTTTACCCCAGGTTGCATAGTTCTTTAATGGCTCAGATGAAAAGAGAATAGGAGTCTTGGATCCCAAGCAAATGCTCTCACCACCGGATGATGCTTCTTCAATGAACTGATTAGAGATTAAAAGAACTGCATTGGTGATGGAATAAGTAACTCCTGCATGGTGTCCATGAATTTTGGGGGTGTTTTATTTGTTTATTTTAGAACTTTGCCCTCTGGGTGCTCTAGCTATGTCCCAGGGTGGAGACATAAATTATAATTTTAATTATATAATCAATGCCTAGACACACATTAGATAAGTCTCCATAACCCCCAAATATCCCCCATCCCACATCAACAACATGCTTTCTTCTTTGACTCAGACATCTCATTCCATTGTGTTTCAAAAACATTAACTGCTTTCTTTCCAAAATTAAAGTATTCCTTAAAGTTTTACTCAATTACTACCAGATAGTTTTACAGAGGTCTACAAGGAAGTATGTGATTTTAGAACTTTGGTTATGTCCTTGCACCACTGAACAGCACATGAGGCAAAAAGGCAATTGACATTAAAGAAGAGGTTGGATTTTCTTACATCTGGTCTCAGACCTTGAATGTGATGGGATATATTATGGGAGCCAGAGAGCAAATGTCAGGTTTAATGTGCTTGTGGTAGCCAATATTGGTGAAAAGACACATTGCTGCATTTTATGCTAATTGTAGTTTACTAAGGGCTGGTGGTTTCAGGTCTGGATAAAATACACTGCTGTAATTGAGGCATATATTACTGAAGCAGGTCATTGTTCATTTAGATAAAAAACAGATCCTGCCATCTTAAGAACACAAGAACGGCCATACTGGGTCAGCCCAAAGGTCCATCTAGCCCAGTATCCTGTCTTCTGACAGTGGCCAATGCCAGGTGCCCCAGAGGGAATTAACAAAACAGGTAATCATCAAATGACTCATCCCCTGTCGCTCATTCCCAGCTTTTGGCAAACAGAGACTAGGGACAACTTATTGCTGCTCATGTAAACTAAGGTGTAAAATTATCTTTTGATTTACAACTGCATCAGGCAATAGATTCTTCAATAATATAGATTGTGTTTGTCAAACACACAAGAGCAATCTTGCTGTTGAAAGGATTCTAAATAGCCTTCCCGTATGGTACCACTGACAGTGAAGATTATGTCCATTCCCACCTCCCTTCCCAACCTCCCCCTTGCCACTCCTCCCCCTCTTAAAAGAAGTGGTTTGCCAATATAATTTAGATTTCATTCCTGGACAAAATAGATCTGTGAATATTGCCTAAGACTGTATCTATCAGTATGGCTGCTGACTGGCAGTTTTTCAATGTATAGTTTTTCTGTGTTCAAGTTTCAGTTGTTCAGCTCACAAATGACACTTATGTTTAATACTGGAAGCCTTAAGTAACCCTATATCCAACAGAGGCTCTACAAAGAGTATCTGATCCTCTCTTCATAATATAGATGTCCAGAGTGCAGACGCTGATATAATACAAGAGAGAGAAAATAATCCCATTTGATTGCTTTAAACACCTACATCGATGCTTCAGGTAAGAGAAATCTGTGAAAATCTAAGACCCAATATGATCAGAAACTTTTAATATGCAGAAGCCAGAGCCACCTAGTGATATGCTGAGTAATGTGGAAGAAATGCTGGTAAATCTGGCTCTACCTGGTGCTGCCTCAGTGAGCCTAGCCCTAACATTTATTCACCAAGCTGATTTTTCAGGATCCATCTCCAAATCAGAACACAAATCGCCTTCTTCCGTTACCAGAAGTTGAAGAAAAACAAAAGAGAAACTATGTTACAAGTGGCAACCTTGATCACCTGCTATAAGAGTTTTGGGTGGCTCTTCTGGGAGTAATGGCATTCTGACCATTATTCCCCAACCCTTCCACTTAAGCAGCTTTGTTTAAAGGACCCTCTTGCATGATTTCTCTCCAGCTAAGATGCAGGTGCCCCTGTTTGTGGAATGATACATTAAACAGAAACATTTGACCACTGACTTAACACTTCCATTTTAATAACTTTTGCATAATAACGGAGATGGTTATAAAATAGACTCTTATAACCTTTCCTTTCATATTGGCATAACTAAGGGTTCTGAGGCTTGATTTGGCTCTATGCTTGATTTTGCATTAAGTAGGGAAAGTATCCTATGATTAGCAGCACTTCAAAAACCCCTTACCTTTATGATTGCAAACTAGGTGTTACATTTCCAGACAAGTGGATGCTGATTAGGAGAATTTCAACCACACACTTCCACAAAATCAAAATTTACAGGATTTCTAGAAGAAAGATGCTCAGATGAGAAGACTTTGAATAATACAAGCATTCTCCTGAGTACTTTTTAATCTTTTATTCATTATTTGCAGGACCCTGTACGAAGTCTGACTTTACAATCTCTTTCTTTACTGATATTACTTTCCATTGGGTAAACACTGAAATTTCTCTCCATTTCTCACTGAGCTTGAAATTAACATATACATTTTCTTTTTATATCTTTGCTTGTTCACCAGCACCTTTGAGGATGTCAGAAATGGAGGCAATTATGTCTGTTGGTGCAGGTGTTGTACTCTTAAATATGATGTTCATCCGGTGGATTTTCTCAGGCAGAAACTTTATACACTAAGAGCCAAGCAACAGAGAAATTAAGTTAAGTTTTAAAAAAAAAGCTCATCAGGTTGCAGGATTCTAGATGAAAAACATGGGTCAGGAACCTCAGCTGGTGTAAACCAGTGTAGCTCCGTTGATTTAAATGCAGCTATGCTGTCAGGAATGAAACAGAGAGAGTTAACGAGGTCTTTGAGCAATATCTTCACTGTTTCAAGAACTATCACCCAGATGACTGGGTTTCACTGCTTCCCCACCTGGAGTTTTCAAATAATAGTGCCACCCATGCCCCTATCTCCCAAAGCCCTTTATTCTCCAACTACAGGTTTCACCCAAACATCCCCATGGGATCTCTGGTACCCACTTTCACAGACTTGACTGCCCACCTCTGCCAAGTACATCTAGAACTGAAGGAACACCTAGCATCTGCCAAGGAAGTGTACAAGCATCATACCAGTCAGGGCCACCAAGCCACCTGTGATCTTGCTGTCGGGGACAAGTTTTGGAATCTTAGGTCAACTCGCCTGTTGGCTAACCATCCCGATGTACAGAAAGAGTAGCAAATACGGCAAGCGACCAGCTTGGCTTAACAGAGAAATCTTTGGTGAGCTTAAACACAAAAAGGAAGCTTACAAGAAGTGCCAATTTGGGCAGATGACTAGGGATGAGTATACAAATATTGCTCAAGCATTGAGGGATATAATCAGGAAGGCCAAAGCACAACTGGAGTTGCAGCTAGCAAGGGATGTGAAGGGTAATAAGAAGGGTTTCTAAAGGTATGTTAGAAACAAGAAGGTGGTCGGAGAAAGTGTTGGACCCTTACCAAATCGGGGAGGCAACCTAGTGACAGATGATGTGGAAAAAGATGAAGTACTCAATACTTTTTTTGCCTTGCTCTTAACAGACTAGGTCAGCTACCAGACTGACCAGTCAGTATGGGGAGGAGGTGAGCAGCCCTCAGTGATGAAAGAACAGGTTAAGGACTATTTAGAAAAGCTGGGCATGCACAAGTCCACAAGGCCAGATCTAATGCATCTGAGGGTGCTGAGAGAGTTGGCTGATGTGATTGCAGAACCATTGGCCATTATCTTTGAAAACTCGTGGCAATTGGGGGAGGTCCCAAACGATTGGAAAAAGGCAAATATAGTGCCCATTTTTTTAAAAAAGAGGAGGAGGAGGATCTGGGGATCTACCAGCCAGTCAGCCTCACCTCAGTCCCTGGAAAAATCATGGAGCAGGTCCTCAAGGAATCCATTTTGAAGCACTTGGAAGAGAGGAAAGTGATCAGGAACAGTCAACATGGATTCACCAAGGGCAAGTCATACCTGACCAACCTGATTGCCTTCTATGATGAGATAAATGGCTCTGTGGTTATGGAGAACGCGGTGGATGTGATATAGCTTGACTTTAGCAAAACTTTTGATATCGTTTCCCACAGTATTCTTGCCAGCAAGTTAAAGAAGTATGAACTGGATGAACAGAATTTAAGGTGGACAGAAACATGGCTAGATCGTCAGGCTCAGTGGGTAGTGATCAATGGCTCAATGTCTAGTTGGCAGCCAGTATCAAGCGGAGTGCCCCACTGGTCGGTCCCGGAGCCAGTTTTGTTCAACATCTTCATTAATGATCTGGATGATGGGATGAATTGCACCCTCAGCAAGTTTGCGGATGACACTAAGCTGGGGGGAGAGGTAGATATGCTGGAGGGTAGGGACAGTGTACAGAGTGACCTAGACAAATTGGAGTATTGAGCCAAAAGAAATATGATAAGGTTCAACAAGTACAAGTGCAGAGTCTTCCACTTAGGACAGAAGAATCCCATGCACTGCTACAGGCTAGGGACAGACTGGCTAGGCGGCAGCTCTGCAGAAAAGGACCTGGGCATTAGAGTGGACGAGAAGTTGGATATGAGTCAACAGCGTGCCCTTGTTCCCAAGAAGGCTAACAACATATTGGGCTGTATTAGAAGGAGCATTGCCAGCCGATCAATGGAAATGATTATTCCCTTCTATTCAGCACTAGAGAGCCCACATCTGGAGTACTGCATCCAGTTTTGAGAGCCCCACTACAGAAAGGATGTGGACAAATTGGAAAGAGTCCAGCACAGGACAACAAAAATGATAAGGGGGGTAAAGCACATGGCTTACGAAGAAAGGCTGAGGGAACTGGGCTTATTTAGTCTGCAGAACAGAAGAGTGTGCTGCGGGTGGGAATTTGATAGCAGCCCTCAACTGCCTGAAGGGGGTTCCAAAGAGGATGGAGCTATGCTGTTCTCAGTGGTGGCAGATGACAGAACAAGGAGAAATGGTGTCAAGTTGCAGTGGGGGAGGTTTGGATATTAGTAAAAACTTTTTCACTAGGAGCGTGGTGAAGCACTGCAATGGGTTACCTAGGGAGGTGGTGGAATCTCTATCTTTAGAGGTTTTCAGGGCCCGGCTTGACAAAGCTCTGGCTGGGATGATTTAGCTGGGGTTGGTCCTGCTTTGAGCAAGGGGTTGGACTAGATGACCTCCTGAGGTGTCTTCCAACCCTGATATTCTACGATTCTAAGTTAAACCACCAGTATCTAGGCCTGTTTAGGATTCTGGAATGAATTAACCCAATGGCATGCAAGTCACAGTTACCTGGATCCCTCAGGTTCCACATGTCTCTCCTTAAGTCCTTCACTGAGAACTCATTCCCGTCCCACTCTTCCAACCCCGCCTATCACTGTCCATTGACAGGAAGAGTGCTTGGTTCACAATGGAGTGGGGGAACTCCAGAACTTGGTAGGCTGGGAAGCTTACAGCCCTGATGAGTGATCTTGGGAAACATATCCACACCCCAGATCTGCTTAGTTGCCAGGCAGCTAATGAGTGCAGCTGGGCTGCAGCAGCAACACCTCCTCTCCCTCCCCCTAGTGGTCCCACTGATCAGCACCTCCTATGCGCCAGTGATCAGCTGTTCAGCAACTTGCAGGAGGTGCTAGAAGGGAGGGGAAAGGAGTGAGGACAGGGGATGCTTGGGGGAGGGAGCAGAGCAGGGGCAGGAAGGGGTGGGGTGGGGGTGGAGTCAGGGAAGCATCTCCCAGCACTTTAGAAAGTCAGTGACTCTGGCTTCGACCACTAGGCATGACTGCCTATGACCTGTTCTCCTGACATGTGTGCATTCACAGGAGCTGAGGATCTGGCAAAAACTTTTATCACCACTGAATTTTCTGGCTCTTCTGAAAAAGGCTAAAGGATTAAATTGCTTTTCATCTGAGAATTCTTTGTAATGTGCCCCAGGGCCCACTGTGCTAGGAGCTGTATGCACACACAGTGAGAGGCAGTCCCTGTCCCAAAAAGCTTACAATCCTCACAGATGAAACAGACACAGGGTGGGTAAAGGATCTGACACACAAGCAGAGACAGAGTGATGGTTTGCGAATGTCATTTTAGTGTTCCCACCAGGACTTTACTTCTCCCCTCTCCCCCCGTTCTTTGGGTGTGGCTTAGTTGAGAAGAGATTAACTAAATGGAAAGACAAGGGAAGGGAGGGAGAGTGCTGAAGGAAGTGGGGGAAAGGGGACAGGACAGGGAGGAAGAGAGAGAGAGGAGGATATAAAGTCCAGGGGTGGGGGTTGAGGCAGAGGTGAACAGCTACCTGCTCCCACCAAGCCCTGTCCCTTCCCTCACAGGAAATCAGCAAAGGGAAGAGAATGTCCTTAATGAAAACTGTAGAAACAAGGCAGTGTCCATCAGTCCCTGCTGTAAGAACAGCCAAGGCTGCTTC
The DNA here is from genome assembly GCF_003597395.2 of Chelonoidis abingdonii. Taxonomy (NCBI): domain Eukaryota; kingdom Metazoa; phylum Chordata; order Testudines; family Testudinidae; genus Chelonoidis; species Chelonoidis abingdonii. The sequence continues at coordinate 313,468,211 of NC_133769.1, read as the reverse complement.
TGCATCTGCTCTGCCAGCTTGAGAGTGTCTCTGCCCCTCACTCCCTTAAATATTTCTTTTGGCCCAGCCTGAGTGATTGGCAATAGAGGGTGGAAGAATATCAAATGTGTCCTAGTGTCAGGAAGAGAAGGTGGTGCTGACTGGGCCCTATCCTTCCCCCTTCTGCTCCCAGGTTACTAAACCTTTCAAAATTGTGTCTGTGTAGATCACAACAGTTTCTACTCACTATTTACACCTCTCTCTATTCCAGCTGCCGTAATGCTTCTCAGAGAACACTAACTTTCTGCAATTAATTAATGCTGGTTTCAACTATCAGCACTGTTTTCAAAAAGAAGATTAAAACTAAAACTTTTCCTCAAATGAAGAAGAGCTAAACAAATTAATTCCACCTTCTCATTCTTTATTCTTTTATTGCTTACATGTGTTGTTTCTCCTTTCTTCAGCTTACTCTCTTGAATTTGACCTTTTTACCTGCCTGACCTTGTGCTAATGTTTATTCTCATATGTTGAGTATAATTGTTGCACTTCTCCACTGGAATGACTTTTCCTATGTAAACTGCTTTCAACCTCCTCAGAAGATAAACAATTCAATCTTCATTTTAAGGGTTTGTCCCAGAGCCAGCCAATGGAGCACAACAGAAGCAGTGAGTTGGACCACCTCTTTTTTAGGGAAAATTCTAAGGAAGGGGGATTTGGGGAAAGAAATCTCTATTATGTCTGTGAGTATCTTTTTACAGAAATCCTCCAACATAAACCCATGAAGGAGAGCAGAGGAGCTGGAAATTACATTTATCATGGTTTGTTGCAATATTTTCTATCTATTCTTAGGCTGTATTATCAGAGTGAGGTATTTTTATTAGCAACTCATTTTTTTAAATTTCATACTGCAATAATGCCCAGGGTATTCAATCAGGATCAGGCCTGATTGTGCCAAGCACTGTATGAACTCGTACAAAGTCACTCTCTGCCTAGAAGAGTTTACAGACTAAGACAGACATTACAAAAGAAACACTTACCACTTTGCCGTCAGCCACCTGAAACATACATGGTTGTACTCTCTCCAAAGTAATCATATGGCACGCCTACATCCCTTAAGCACAAAAAATTGAATCCTGACAATTTTGTATAATTTAACAACGATAACATTGATTGAATGTGCACTGGTACCTTTCGCAACAAACTTTTTGGGGTTTTTCATGCAAAGTTAAAAGCTGTTATTAATTGATTAATTAAAACATGTCTCTTGCCAAATGAAAATGTAAAAACCTGGTTATCCTGTAGCTCCACTGAACTACTGATTTATTATGGTTTCTCTTCTGCATCTATCTGGTGCCAATGAAAATAATAAGATGCAAATCCTGTTTAGCTTCTCAGGGAAATCTCACATACAAGTAAAAGGAATGACCATCTAGAGTAGGGGTCAGCAACCTCTGGCACGCGGCTTGCCAGGATAAGAACCCTGGGATGGCGAACCATGGCCAGTGGGATCCGTGGTCAGCTGAACCTTCCGATGCGGCAGGTAACAAACTGGACCAGCCTGCCAGGATGCTTACCCTGGCGAGCCGCATGCCAGAGGTTGCCAACCCCAACCTAGAGTAAGAGTGAGCCCTTCTCCCTAGAATCAGTCCTGTTTCATTAGCAAAGAGCGACGTTGAATGTGGGGTAAGTTGACAAAATAAAATGTTTATTAAACCCCGTATACTGCTCTGTCCATGTGGCTGAGTTGCTTCCAGCCCCACTCCTCAAATTCCCTGTTTTCCTGGTATCCGCTTAATAATAGTCCTTCTAGTGACCGGAGGCCCCCTGAATCCAATTCCACTCCAAGTCCCAAGGTAAAAATCTTTCTCCTTTCCTTTGGGAGCTCACTACCTTCCAAAACCCAAGTTCATGTCTAGTTATGGCAACTTCACAAGTTTCACTGGAGATATTGTGTGTAGGTAGCCTATGCAAATGAAGCTCTATGGCAGCACTTTTCCATTTTCACCAATAGAGGGAGCAAGGAGTCTTCTTCAACCCATTCATAGCAGTGTGAGCTTTCATTTTTCACAGGGGTAGCAGTCTTTACTGTACTGTACAGGACGTCTTCTCTCCCCCTCCCCCAGCTGACTTCCAAAATGATCTTGTCATGCAGTCTGGAGTGGCTCACAACCAAGAGTGCCAGCCTGAGGGCAGACTTTCAGCAGCAGGGCGGACACCCCAAACTGCGGGTACGTTCTATAATTGGATTTCACCAACTCAGTAGCAAATGTCCGCTCCTGGATCACTGTTTTACCATGGAGTCAAAGATAGTCCCCTTGAGCTCTCCAGTCTATCTTACCACCCCAGCAAGCTGGGCTTAGTGATAAATGATCAATTCCATTAAAAAATAAATAAATAAATAAAATCATACCACATTCAGTCCCAACAGACCAGTCACTTACCCCAGATCAATTTGTATCTTAGATGTCACACCAAGGACAATGTTGGTAGCTAATCTTATAGTAAACTAATTAAGGATTTATTAACTAAGAAAAAGAAATGAGAGGGTTATTTACAGGTTAAAGCAAGCAACATATGGACACAAATGTGTTCAGTTTATGGTTCCAAAAGATGACAGAGATGTAGCAATCTCTCAGTACTGAATGTCTTTTTAGGGCTAACCCAGGTTGGGCCTGGGGACTTCTGCCTTTTTGTTTCTTAGCTCCAGCCCTTGTAAGAGTCCAAACAGCACAGAGATGAAAATGTTTCATGTCCGCTCTCTCTATTTCCCTCTTCCAGAATTCAAGTTGATAGGATGCGCTTTCTCTCAAGCTATGTCTATACGTACAGTGCAGCAGCAGCGCAACTGCACCAGTACAGCTTTATGTCAACATAAAAAAAAAATGTATCTCCATGAGCAGCATAAGCTATGACAATGGGAGAAGCTCCCACTGACATAGCCCTGTGCTCATGAGCACTTATGCCAGTATTGCTCAGGGGGCAGAATATTCGCACCCCTGAGTGACATAAGTTTTGCTGACATAGGCTGTGTAGACATAACCCCACATAGCACCTTCCTGGGTAGAAGAGGGCCATTAAACCAGCCTTTGTTTTGTGATGTTCCACAATGGCCCACTTAGTCTTGATAGCTTTTCTGGATGGGCAGGGGAACCACTTTTCCTGCCTAAGTTCACAAGTTCAGAGCAGGCATTTTTACAATTATAAAGCAAAAAACATACACATTACCCTATAGCACAGGATACAGACATGACAAGTAAGATGAATACATGCAGCAACTTACAGGCATTTCACAGAGACTAAACACATTTTGACAAGTTCAACATCTATCTTGAATAGGTGAGCTGGTCTGGTTTCCAGCTATGAATTTGTCAGTGCTCAGCAGATACCTACAGACGTGGCAAGAGCTGGCACCAGATCTACCAGCATCACAGATCCCAAGAGTTTTGGGCTGCGGATTCCTTTAACTTTCCCTGCTTCTGCTATATTTGGCTAGTGAGACCCCACGAGGGTCTAGTGAACTTCACCAACACCATTCCCAATAGAATGGAGATGTACTGGACTGGGTACTGATCTCACATCACTTTTATTCCAGTGTATTCACCGACTTTAATGGAATCATTTCCAGTTTACATCAGTGTGAGATCAGAATCAGGCCCAAACAATCAATTTTTAGGAAGCCAGTATGGAGGGCAGTGGCAGCTTGACGTGTTTAATGGGATTGTCAATAAGTCAAATGGAGAGATTGCCCCTTCAGAATCAGAATCAGTCTCTGCTGCTGTCAAGCTCACGAAGCCCAAAGGAGCTTGGTTGGGCCAGCAAACACAGAGGCTAATTTGGCTGCACAGGGCCCTAACATAACAGCTGACAAATAATTGCCATTCTGTCTTTAAATGAAGGTTGTGCACCATTTAAGTCAATTAACAAAGAAACCTACAATTGCCTTCTTTGTCATTTACTTATGTAACAGACTTTAGATGACCATGTAACACAGTAGTACACCAATTCACTGCAGTGTTCTCTTATATTTAGCACTATTAGCAGCTATTTTAGAAAAGCTACTGCTTCCTTTAGAAAAAAAATCATTTAATGTGCTGTAAGAGAGTCTCTATATTTTTCCCCTTCATGAAAAGGATTAATGCAACATTTTGATCTCTAATGCAATCAAAAATAGATATACAAGTATAAAAGCACCCATTTATTTGTATGTGAGGTTTTTGACTCTGTAAAAGACTGTTTATTCTTTACATTTCACGAGCTTGCTAAAATGATGACAGCTTTCTAAATGTTAATAAAAGTACATACACTATATGAAACACTACATTTCCATATGACTTTTCAATGCATAACAATAAGGCTGGACGTAGAAAACAACCATACTTATGTCAACTGGGTGGTAGGAGCAGGCATGCAAGAATGCTGAGAACAGACGGGCTGCACCTGAGATTTCATGCATTTCTTTAGGTCCTTTAGCTCAGATGCACTTTCTCAAAGCACGGACTGCCCTTGCATGAGTGTTTTTACATTCATGTTTCTCATCCTCATGTTTCTCCATTAAAGTTGATGGCAAAACTCCATTAGGCCTGATTCTCTTCTTGCTTACACTCATTGTGCACCAGTGCCATATCTCTGATTTCAGTGGAGCTACTCCCAATTTACATTCTCATAAATGAGAGGAGAACCTGGCCCACAGTCTTCAGGGACGCAATATTATTCTAAATATGAGAAATATTAGGCCTGACTGTGAAGGTGGAGAGCACCTTCTTTGCAAACTGCAAACCCCCTTCAACTCCTATTTCCATCTGTGAAATCACTCAGCATCTGGTCCTTCGTGCTTATACCTTTTTCCTTCTCTTGGGGAAAATTATAAAAGGAGGCACGGTCTGATGTATATTGGTTGGTTTGAAAATGAAATGTTTTGCTTCTGTATCATCAAGTTATGTCTTTTCTCCTGTTCTCTATGATGTGTATAAAGACCAGACACCACAGGAATATCAAGGTAGTTTTATGAAACTTCTTTAGTTTAGTGGAATGTTTGTATTCCACTGTTATTGTACTTTCATTTGCTTGTAACTTTGAGTGAAATTTTTTTATTACTTCAAATTTCAGTGTTGTTTTTTCTTGTGCTTGTGAAAGAAAAATAAACAAGTTATCTCAAAAAAGCTGATTTCCTTTCACATGTAGAGAGGTGCTGTGATACCCTGATAAAACTCCTAACCATATTATCAGCTATAGATAATATTGTGGAATTTTCAATAACAAAATTATAGGAATTCCAAAGTAAACATTAGAGCAGTGGTTCTCAACCCATGGCCCACAGGCAGCATGCAGCCCAATTAGCACACAGCTGCGGCCAAGCTCAGCTGTGTGCTAAAGGCCGCAGGCTCCAGGCAGCCAGCTACCACTTGGCCCCATCCGGTGGGATCCGGGGTCTGGGTCCCTGCCCCACGCCCAGCTCTCCGCTTCTGGCCCCAATTCATGGAGGGGTCTCTGGGCAGAGGGTGTGGTAAACGTCTGTCTCAAATCTGGACTTAGAGTTCAACATCTGAGTGTTTACTGTGAACCTCCCCCAAGCTTATACCCAGCTTGGATCTTATCTCGCTGCCACCAGATAGTATTGAGGCTACTATCAGCCTGGGTTCCCCAAATTCCTTGGGAGGACCCCCAAGACCCAGACCCCTGGGTCTCCCTATCTCAAATGGGAAAACAAGTTCCTCCCCCTTGTCTCCTCATTATCTGCTCCCGCGCTTCCTCCCTGGGGAGCCTGGGCGATGCAGTACTTAACTCCTTGAATGCAAACCAAGAGAGCTATTTACCTCCCCCCTCTGTCTTCCCGTGGGAGACAGATACCTGGTACAGAATTTCTATCCCTTGCCTCACTAGGAAAGAAACTCCACAAGTTTTAAAAGAAACTTTAATAAAAGAAAGAAAATACAAAACAATAATACTGCATTAAGAGACAATACAGGCTCTATGCTTAAGAAAATATGAATAAACAGTCTGATTAAAAGATAGCCCAATTAAACCAGTCCAGCAACATCAACACCCTGTTAATACAAATAAAAGCACATCACAGCCGATTACTTTGTTCCTTTTGTACTCACGAGATGTGTTTAGTAGAATCTTTTTGACAAGAAGAGGAGTTAGAAGAAAGCTTGTTACTCACAGGCTGAGGGAAAAACAAACAAAGCCCAGAACGAGGACCAAAAGCTCCGCAGAGCCACCCTTACTTTTGAAAATCTGGTTTCCTGATTGGTCCTCTGGTCAGGTGTTTGGTTCCCTTTGTAAACCCTTTACAGTAAAAGAAAATTAACCCTTACCTTACCTATCTACTTATGACAGAGGGTGCTAGGCATAGGGGCTTGTGTGTATATATGGAGGGTGGGGGATAGGTGGAGGGCACTGTGGTTCTCAACCTGCAGCCCAGGTAACACTTTGTGGGCTGCATATGTGGCCCACAATGATAAATAGGTTGAGTACCACTACATTAGAAAGACTTCGCCAATATTGTTACTATTATGAAGATCAAAGCTGTTGCATCAAAACATTCTAGAATAATTTTCAAGATCTACTGGAGGGCATACATCCAAAAAAATAGAGCCAACATTACTGGCTGGGCCTGAGAATCACTGCCTCTTCAGAGTGCCATCTATTCTTGGAAATCAGATGTGCCTAGAATTCCGGTGTGGGAAGCTGTAATTGTTTAGGGACACTCTATTATTGCCACCACAATTACAATAGTCACCTTTAAGATGTTGCCACATGTCCACAGATATTATTGGTTATTTCTGATTGTAAGTAGAGTGAAAAATGGTGCCCTCATTTGACTGGTGGTAACTACTGGGAAGTATAGGTTTTCTTTTTATATGTGACGCTTGTGCATACCTGTGTCAACTTGGTATGGGTGTGTTTAGGTTTTTTGGTTTGTTTTTCAACATTTCTGGTCCTTTTCTGCATAAGATTGCTTTGAAAATGTAAACGAATATAAAACCAATCACAAAGATACAAGCAGTTGCGACACTCTTCTGCACTCTTCCTGTAAGATTCTTAGCTCACTAAGTCTCTTGACAATCATTTGGCCTGCCCTCCACAGTGCTGTCCAGAAAACAGTTACATTTTGGAATTGGGCTGCAATGAATTGATGCAAAAATGCTAAGGCCTGTTCTGCCTTCTGCTGTTATTTAAATCTGTCTTCATTTGAGGCTAAAGGTCTCAACCTACATATCACACCATGACAAATGTATTTCTGAAACTGGAAGACCATTTCAAATATGGATAATTCCCTAGTGTTTTCAGGTAATGATCTGTACCACATATTGACCTATAGGTCAGACTTTCATAAGGCCTGTTAGCTTATTTGTGAAGAGTACCCATAATGCACTACAGTCATGGTAAGAAAAGTAACACTAAGTTTTCTAGAAATTATCAGCTCAAGAATTGATAAATAAGGAAAAACATTTTTAGCTATCTGCTGTATTAAACTACAAGTGACAGACACTTAGGTTAGCAAAAATTGATGTACTTACTGAAAAGATATAAGTAAATAACAGATGTGTGAGCATGCAGTTAGAACTCCTATCAGAAAACTAGGAAATATGCTAAAAATAAGATGCCTATCTGTGAAAAAGAGGAAATAATGAAAGTGAACTTGTAAACAATTGAATAAAATAGCCCAAGTTATAAGCAAAAAATTTGAACCAGACAAATAGTGCAAGATAACCATCATCAGGCTGCAAGGATCAGTCCTCATAGACCTGGTAATGCACCACTCTGTTACGTACTGACTATTAATTATCTCATAAAATCAGTCAAGCTGAGTTATTTGTGGTCTCTTTAATAATTAAACAAATTCATTGATTATTGGAACTCTGGTTTACATAGACCTTCTTCAATAACCTGACTGCAAAAATCAATCTACAGTTGCTAAAGTAGTACTAAAAGTGACAATTTTGCACTCCCCTCAAAGACAGCATTGTTAGTTACACCTGGAAATGTGGCCTCTAGTAAGAGAGATTTCAGAAATGAAGCTTCAGTGATGTTAATTCATTGCCAATGAAGTTATAGTTTTGGAAATATCACTTGGAGTCAGTAATTCTGAAAATGGTGTTTCAGGAGGTGTTTTACAGGACTGAGACAATCTAAGTACTTATCGGATCCTCATCACGGTAATATCTGAGCTCCTCACAACCATTAATTGACTTTATCCTCACAACACTTTTGTAAGGCAGGGAGCTAGTATCCTCATTTTACAGATCAAATATCAAGGCACATGGTAGATTAAAGTGACTTGCCCATGGTCACACAGTAAGTTTGTGGCTGAGTCATGCCTCCTTGAGCACATGTCCAGCCTCTTACCCATCAGGCCAAACCAGCATATTCCTGACGATGATAGATATTGCATTGAATTATTAAAGATCTGATTTTATGCTTGACTTCATTGCTCTCTGTTGACTCAGGGAAACATTGAAATTTGGGTTCTGTTAACAGTTGCGCAGAAGACAAACTGAATTGTATTTAGTTTCATTGGCATCTATTAGCTTTTTTAGTGTTGTTATTAATATTAATGAAGCACTCGAAGGCCCCAACTGGGATCAGCACTTCATTGTGCTAGGTGCTGTACAAAAACCCCCAGGTAAACATGGCCCCAGTCCTAAACGCCACACAATTTAATTTGAGGCAAGATGCAACAAATAAGTATAACAAACAGCAGGCGGGGTGGGGTGGGGGAAGGCAACAGTAATAAGTTTACATGGCTACATAGGTTAGATATCACAAAATTCAATGGCTCCAAATCCTCTGAAAAACATATTTTTAATAAAAATCAGCTATCCTTATCCTAGCTGTCACTGGTTGGCTGACTACTTATAGACATCACAGCAGAAACAAGTCTTAAGGAGGCAGGTGGAGGGGGAAATCAGTGTGCTCAAAAGTGGCATCACTGGCCAAGGAGAGAGGACTGAGGTGGAGATAAGAGAGAAGATCAGTTAAGCAGAAAGGGGCAGAGCTGCAAAGGAACTTGAAGGGGAAAGACAAGGAGCTTGAATTCAGTACAGTAGAAAACAAGGTGCCAGAAGAAGGACTCAAAGCAAAGGGCTATGTGGTCAGAGCATAGGCCAGGGAAATGATCTTCATTCCCTCTCCTGACTCACTTTTTGCCTGGGGCCAGAGTGGAACAAGTTGATATATAAACCAGCAGCATATTTGATCTCACAGCCTGAGACAGTTATTTTAAATTCAGTGGAAGGACATTGATCCATAACTGCTTTTGTATCTCCCTGTCTAGAAAGTGGAGATATTTTGAATAGTATTAAAGAAGCTGATGTCCTGGATAGCTTGTGCATCTCCACAGAGAGCTGATGCCGCAGTAAAGTATTAACAAATAATTATTTTCCTTACAGTTAAGAATATCCTAAAACTATCTTTTCCTATGGCTATTCAGTAGCTTCTGTTTCTGTTATCACTGGCTCTTTTAGCTGGTTGTAGTTTTCAACACGTACTGTAATATGCTCAATGTCTTCGGGCAAACAGAACCATGGAATAAAGTATTCATGCACATTCATTCAGATTAAAAACTGCAAATTAGGGCTGGTTTTTTTTAAACAAACAGGGAATAGTCGAAGCAAATATGAAACAAAGAACAACCACTACGCTGAAATATCGACATAGAAATGATGCATCACTTTGTTTTGAATAAGGAACAATTCCATAAAACTAGAGTCACTTCATGTATAATTCTTGAACAGAAAACAGGGCAACAGTCACTGAATGTTGAGTAATAAGTTTTATGCTTTGGAGAAAGAAAAGAAATTACTTAACCTGTTCATTAGAGGAAATCACCTCAAACCCCATGTTCCCTAAAGTTAATTACATTCACAGGTAGTTTCCTTACTGTCTTTCTTGGTTACCCCCGTCCACACACGGTTGTAAATACTACATACCCAAATCCAGACAGTGAGTTCCATTTTCCCATAGTTTAAATAAGAAAGGCTACGTCTTCACTGACTGCCGTATCGGCAGGTAGCAATCGATTTCTCGGGGATTGATACATCACGTCTCATCTAGATGCGATATAGCGATCCCCAAATGAGCTCCTATCGATCTCAGAACTCCACCAACCCAAACGGCGGTAGCGGAGTCGACATGGGAAGCTGTGGACATCGATTCCGCGCCGTGAGGACGGTAGGTAATTCAATCTAAGATACTTCGACTTCAGCTATGTTATTCACGTAGCTGAAGTTGCGTATCTTAGATCGATTTTCCCTCGTAGTGTAGACCAGTCCAAAGTCACATTGTAATATGCAGTGGTGCTCTGAACAACTCTCAATGCGGCTCACAGGACTTCCTGGTTAAAATTATGTCACCAAAGTGTAGGAATGGTTGACATGAGTTCCCTGCCTTAGAGTGATTTCATCCCATTGCTGGTTATTGCTAAAATGATCTCTAGCAGGTGATTTAAGTAAAAATTCTGATCAGAGCAAAGCTGTTTTCTTTTGCAGTGTTCCAGTGGCAGGTTTAACAAAGCAAAACAAAAAGGTCACATGGGAGGCTAGTTGGTGGGGGAGTGGGGGAAATTAGATGTTTAGCCTCTAGCCCCCACCCTCTTTCTAATTATACAATGTTATAATTTTTTTTAAACAGAGTACAACAATTCTCACTTAAGGCATTTAATGTCAGTTTGCCCTCTGGTGTTGCTTCCTTTCTTGTTTATGGGAAGATGATGCTCTGGCTGGAAATTTTTGAGGGAACTTTGACCCCATTATGGGGACCTGCACTCTCCTTGTGTGAGAGCTAAGGGGATGGAGGAGAGAAGATTGTCTCCTGGCCATACCAGACACTGAGAGTCCCAACCCCATTTCCCACCTCCATTAGGAGATGCCTTCTCCTAATTGGCACCCACTTCTGAGTTATCAGGGACCCAGACCCACACTGAATTACTACAGTCTAACCTACCCATTTGGTTCCTGGGCTGCTGAGAGGAAGGCAAAAACCTTGCATTTCCTTGGCCAATCTGGCAGTGAGGGAAAAATTCCTTCCCAGACCCATGATTAGCAGGAGCCCATAGCAAGGACCAAAACACTGGTCCTACTCTAATCCCACGGGCTTGTGGGTGGGGGGAGAAGTTTTTCTTCCCAGTGCAGAATGGTGTCCCCAAGCAGGGAAAGGGTTTATAAGCCCTTCCCCTGGGTATGCAAGAACCAAAAGGCTTATGCTACCCCTCTGTCCAACCAATCAGCCAAGTGCCCCGCCTTCCCCTCATCAAGACCACCAGGAGGCTGAGTGCACATGAGAAAAGGAGGAGAAATGCGAGAGGGGGTGATTCTTAAAGAGGCCAAAGGTCCTCTTGCCACTGCTGGCCCAGACAAAGCCTCTCACAGCTGAGGCAGTGGATGAGGGATGCACTATGGATATAACATATTTTACAATGAAGCTCTCCCCTTGTAAGCACCACAGTATTACCACTAATTATAAAACCTAAGTCTTCACGTGACACCTGAAAATGTAGCCTTCTGGCCCACAAGACAGACTACTACAGACTCATGAATAAACACTGATTATTATAACTATGCCACATGTTGATGAGAGGAGTCTTGCTACTCAAGTCTAACTACAGTAGCTCAGAGTTCCTTTCTAAAGCTTGATTTACACTAAAAAGTGAGGAGATTGATCCAGCTACCTTGCTCAGGGGTGTGAAAAATCCATACCCCTGAGTGTCATACTTAAGCTGACCTAACTAATGGTGTAGACAGTCCAAGGCAGACGGAAGATTTCATCCATTGATTTAACTACCACCTCTCGGGGAGGTGGATTATCTATGCTCACAGGAGAACCTCTCCTATCAGCATAGATAATGTCTACACTGAAGAACTATAGCGGCACAAGGGCAGTACTTCAGCTGTGCCACTGTAGCATTTCAAGTGTAGACAAACCCTAACAGTAATGTTCTTTGTTACTGCTAAATCACTAGTAGAAAATTATGCTATCAGTTTAGAGAAATTAACTGATTATTTTGCTCCATCCCACACATGCCAGATTGAATTATATTTCAGGCGGTGAATATTTGAAGGAAGAAAAATACTAAAGATAACTGAATTTATTTCAACTTCTTTCTAAATTAGGATGTGCACAGACATTAATGGCCCATAAACAGGTTATCAATTACAACAGACCACTGAGACAGGCTGAACAGGAATTATGTTGCATTCTAATCTACAAACACAAAAATGAACTAAGGAAACCATCTTCTCTGCCAACATTACCATTAATCACTCATAATGTTTGACTTAAATTCCTTGGACTGGTCAGGCTGAGTAAAGCAAATTCAGAAAACATTACTAAGACTCCAGTCATGTGCAAAAGCAATAAATCCAATTCGCATGCTGTAGCATTTTTTTAAAAAAGAGATTAAAATGAAATCCACTAATTCTGAGTAAACTGCAAACTCTGGTTTACATCTGTCTCCAGAAGTAAAACATTATTTGGGAAAGCTTTATTGTCAGATTTGTCTCATTAACATTTCACTCCAAATAAAGACTTGGAGCAAATCCTTAGCACCAGCAGGGGTGCTTTGAGAAGGCATGCGCCTCATTAATTATAGTAACACCTAGCTCTTATATAGTGTTTTTCATACTAAATCTCAAAGTGCTTTACAAAGGAGGTCAATATCATTATCCCCACTTCACAGATCCAGAAACTGAGGCACATAGCAGTGATGTGACTTACCCACTGTCACCCAGCAGGTCAGTGGCAGAACCAGTAATTGCACCCAGGTATCTTGAGTCTCTGGTGTACCAGAAGACCAGCTCGCTGAACCACTCTGTACTGGCCAGTACAGGAACAGGCTAGGACAATGACACTTTCTGGTGCCCACCCCTACTACCCTTTCTGGGGTAATTAGCAATTGCAGCTGGTCCTTGAACAAGGTATGTGAACTTGTGAGTTGGAAAGCTCACTTCATCCTTGCACAAAGGCCAGCTACAATCTAGCCCCAAGTCATGTCACCTTGAGTTAATGTGCATGTTAAGGGGGCTTTTATAGAATCTCCACAGCTTTTGGAATGCTTCACAAAATGTAAATTCCCACCATCACATGCAGACTAGTAACAGGACTGTACACACTGTACGGCACACAAGATTGAGTTTGCAGAATGTGGTAGCCACTACATCCACTAGCAAGGAAGGAAACAGAGCTGAAATAGAAAGTTCTCTCCCTAACCCTCCTTAAAAGAGTGGCAATGATTGGACAAAGTACCTGACATTTTTCAAACTAGTTTGTTCTGTCACTAACACCTTTCTTTCCAAAGTTTACAAACAAGTAACATTGGCATCACTCCCATTATACAAGTGGAGAAAACTAAAGTAGAGAGGTTTTAGTCCTTTGCCTAAGATCACACAGCTAGTATGTAGCAGAACCAGCTCTAAAATTTAGGCTCAACATCTCTGCAGTTCACAAAACTGGAACATAATTCAATGATCCTCCAAGGAACACACTCATTATTTATGTTTATAATTACATATACACACAATATATTTGGAAAGGCTGCTGTGAGGTTGTCATCTATGTTAGAATAATCACAAATCATATTCAGTGGCAAGATATTACTATTATAAAACTGAAGAGTCAATTTTGAATTGATTTCATTCATCTGTTAATCTATGGATATATAAATACATGTGGAATTCAGTAGAAAGAAGGATGAAAATATGAATGACAACTAGAAAAGACAAAGCAAAAGGAAACTACTTGTAAGATTGTTACCAAACTTCTGACATGCATCTGAATAATCATGGCCAAGTCGGTTCACAGATACACAAATCACAGCAGATGGTCCCTGACAATTTACTTCCCATTACCAACAGCATCTGACAAAACATTTTTGTGCATCCTTTGCCATCTAGCACATTGCGGAAGTTGCCCCACCCACTCTTACGTACCTTCACTGCCCTTGGAGCATATAACAGTTTACAGAAAACAGAAGAGAACTTACTGTTGACATTTATGAACTTTCTGCATCATGGAAGGGATTAGTTCCAGTCAGTGACTGCCACAGCACTCCCAATCACAGGATTATGTTCAGAGAAACACTACTGTAGTTAAGAGAAAAAACTAGTGGCATGGATAAGACCTTGTGGAGACAGGACTTAATTCATTTTGCTAGAGGTAGATCAATATTATACTCAACACCAGAGGTCTGATCCAAAATCCATTATAGACAATGGATAGAGGCCCCAGGAGACAAGTCAGATTATTATTACAAGTATTTTTAAGGCACAGCACCTTTCACTATGTCTCGATGTGCTGCTTGAAAAGAGGCAGTTACCACAAAAATCAGCAACAAGGTGCTCTATGATCCTCAATAACAGCTGACTCAGGTTCCTTGATGAGATCTAAAATAGCAGACAGAATCCAGAAGATTAAATCTCAGCAGAATCCTTGGATGTGGGCAAGCCAGGGACCAAATTCTAGAACTTCTACCTCCAAGGATATTCTATTTCCAACCTCCTTGAGCTTCACCCTGGTAGGATGTAGATGAAGAAGAGGGCTCTCCAAGAATAGATGTAATGGTGGAATTTGGATGAGAAGGCAGTCTCTAGAACAGCTGGGGCCCTGACCATTTAAAGCTTTGGAGTTCATGAAGAGCCTCCTGTATTTCACCCAGAGAAGACTCTGTATCAAAAGTAATGCACTGTCATTGCTCTACTCTAACTAAAATATGGGCAGCCACACGCTGCAATCAGCTAGTGCTTCCAAGTAGAATCATGCAAATGATGTTGCTTTATGCCACTGCAAATTTACCAGCCAAACATATTTTTAAAAGCCACAAAATGATGGATTGACCACAATCAAAATTGAAAAACTTTTGCATTTTATATCTATCCAAAAGAAGTATATTCAAAGGCAATTTAAGGCTATTCCAGAGCTAGTTCTTCCTTACTGGAGATCCAGTATCTTTAATATTCTCTGAGGAAACAAAATGAGATGTTATTAAATCTTCAGTTAACTACAGTCAGATATATTATAATTACATCAAAGAAATACCATACAAGATGAATGGTTAAAGCTTCTAATAGAAACACTGGATAAAGAAAGATGTTTTAATATACAGCATTATGAGATTACAGATGGTTCTGTTGCTAATATGTGGGATGTAATGTATGAGAAGGCAGAGTTGCTAAGATGCTTCCCGAAGGACTGGCTGTAAGACTCCTTTCCCGTAAACAAATAGATGGGGGAAGGGGATGGAGTAGGGACTATATTAACTTGAAATTGTCTGATTTGAAATGACGTTATAGGATAAGTGAAACTGCATAATGGGGTATGTTGTGGGAAGAAGACCAAAAAGAACATCTGTTGCTAGGTGCAGATAGGAAGATGCTAGGACTCCTGGATGGAAGCTCCACCCACACTGCCCACTTGGAACTTCGAGGGGATTGAACATGAAGGGTGGTCAGTTAGCTCCTGAGGTGAAAGGGAACAGGATTACAGAGGGAATTAGGAAGCTAGACTGTGATCCAGAAGGGAGGCACTGACAGGTTTTTATAAGATTAGGATTGCTCCCCACAAGTAAGAAGTAAAAGAGCTGATGAATGCTATTGTTATGTTTGAGTTAGGTTTACTCTGGTTAAAGAAAAAGTTAATGTTTTGTTAAACCCAAGAGTTGGAAGTGTACCAACATAGTAACACCTCCTGCCACCCTGAAGAAGCACTGAGCCATGGTCAATGTACTGAGGTTGATGAAGCCCAAGTGAGACACTGTGTTATCTATCCTAACAGTCCTGCAGCAGCTGTTCCAAAATGCCCAAGACTGACCACTTTGGTCACAGTTGTGAACTACACTACCAAGAGTTCACAGAGACCAGAAGGTCCCCCACCCCTTTAAAGGCCTGTGAAATTTTGAAATGCCTGTTCCTGATTGCCCAGCTTGGCGACGATATCTAGCAGTTCTCCATTTTTGTGCACAACTGCCCAGCTGACCATGCTGGCTACATGCTCCAGCTTGAAATAGACAGGAGATATTGGACCTCCTGGGCCTGTATGGAGATGAGGCTGTGCAAGCACAACTATGGACCAGCAGCAGAAATGTGAACACCATCAAGCAGATTGCCTGGGGAATGCAGATGGGTATGACAGGGACAAGCAGCAGTGCCACATGAAAGTGAAGGAACTGTGGCAGGCATACCAGAAGGCCATGGAGGCCAACAGTTGATCTTGCACCAAGCTGCAGACCTGCTGCTTTTACAAAGAGCTGCATGCCATATTTGAGGGAGACCCCACCACTACCCCACACACTACTTTGGATATTTTTGAGGACCTTGAATCACAGGTCCCTGGCATGAACAGGTAGAACCAGGAGGAAGTGGAGGAGGAAGAAGAGGAGGAGAATGAGAACATGCAACCGGGGAATCCAGCTATGCCATAAGCTAGGACCTGTTTGAAAATCTACCACACTCTAGTCAGTTGAGCAGGGATGAGCCTGATTCAGGGTAAGGATCATCAGAGAAGTGTGTAACTATTTCCCATTACAGTGACGGCACCCCAACTTAACAGGACACAGCTATTGACTTTTCATTAATTTACTTGTACTTGAAGAGGTAGTGGCACAACAATGAGAGGTATCATTATTATTTGCTTTTTCATTCCGCTGTGGAGTTAGGCAAGAGGGGCAGGCGGAACTGTTTGTTTATGTACACAGGGATATCTCTTGAATCCTCCTGAGAGATCTTGATGAAGATTTCATGAAGCTACTCTGTGATCCTCTCCCGAAGGTTTCTAGGGATGGCAGCCTTATTTATTCCTCCACAATAGGACATTTTCCCATGCCGGTCAGCGATAATCTTGGCATGCACCATTGCTGTAAACAGACTAGCAGCATATGGGCCTGAGCAGCTTTGGGACTCCAGCAGCAGCTGTGCTCTCTGTGCCTTTGCTACACTCAGGAGTGAGATATCAGATAAAATCACCACCACCTGGGGACATTGGTGCCAGTGTTCAGTGTCACTGCCATATACTCATAGTTCTATGCACCCAAGCAATTCCCTTCTCATTTCCCTCACCCCTGGCAGACCACACTCACCATGGCTGATGCTGTGAGTGGTGCCATGCACAAGCACTCAGAAGCATCAAGAAGCATGTCTGGTTTAAAACTTTGAGGGAGCAAGGGATGGGGGTTCTAAATCTTCATTTTCAGTTTCCATTGTGACTATACTGACAGCGATATCTGTGTGTTGTAGTTGCTGCTGTTGCAGCGTGGAGGACTTCTGCATCCCTACCCACAGAACACCTGAGCCAGATAAGGAGCAAGAGGACAACTCTGGATGACCTGTTCCATGAGATCCTGCAAGCCAGTCCTGCACCAGACTGCGAGCACTGGGCCTGGTGGGTGAGCACTGCAAACAGCCTGGAGAAGGAAAGAATAGATAGAAGGCAGGCCCAGGAGTCCCATCAGGAAAAAGAGAGGGAGATGCACCAGGACATAATGGAGCTTCTCCAGCAGCAAATATAGATGCTGCTGACTCTTTTGGACCTACAGGTTCAGCAACCCTGGGCTCACCTCTCTCTGCAGTTCTGTTGAGGTAAATTCTAATCTCTCTTGTAGTGTTCATCTTGACCTGCTAACACGTGAAAACTGCAGCACTTCCCTACAGCTCTTCCCCCCAACATTTCATGTGTGACCAAGTGCCACATCACCTATCACCACACCCTGGGGGATATTAAGTTTCACATACATCAGCCTGTGAAATCCTGTGTGGATAGCTAAAATGGATGTGAATATTCTTTCCCCTAGTTAAGTTCTGTTCTATTAATTTCTTACATTTTTAATGTATTTGCTTTTAAATTGCAAGGATTTTTCTTTTCACTGCTTTTGTTACTGAATAAAATTCTATTATTTGGAACATAATTCATCTTTATTAGTTTACAACATACCCTGCTGAGTGCCTATCAGTTCTGAAAGCACCCACTTACTGGTTACTGCACAGTGTGACACCACTCACCAGATCAGTGACACACACACACATTGTAGTATTCATAAATGTACAGCAAGCTCTGCAGAATTAATAGGTGCACTGACAATGTTATATTCATACAGGTACACCAAGCACCACACAGTTCCTAGCAGGCCCAAAACAGCAGAGCCAGATGGAACACAGTCCACCACACCACATTACAATGGCTCACTGTTAAAGTGCTCTTTCAAAGCCTGCCTGAGCCATATAGCTCCACACTGAGCTCGGCTAATAGCCCTTGTATCTGGCTGTTCCAACTCTGCAGACAGCCACTACACCTTTGCCCTCCACCACGGCAGCAACTTTTCCCCCTTTGCTTCACAGATATTATGCAGGACACAGCAGGCATCTATAACTATTGGGATGTTATTTTCACTAGATCCAATCTTGTGAGTAAACACCGTCAGCGTCTCTTCAATCTACCAAAAGCACTTTCAACTTTCATTCTGCACCTGCTCAGCCAATAGTTGAATCCTTCCTTAGTGCTGTTGAGGGGGCTGGTGTACAGCTCCAGGAGCCAGGGAAGCAAGGATAGAGTGGGTCCTCCAGGATCCCTATTGACATTTCAACATCACCAATGGCAAACTGCTAGTCAGGAAAAAACATCCCTGCTTGAAGCTTTCTGAACAGTCTTGGGTTCTTAAAGATATGAACGTCATACACTTTCCTTGACCAGCCCACACTCATGTTGGTGAAGTGTCCCCATGATCCACCCGCGTTTGCATAACTATCAAAAAGTAGCCCTTTCTGTTGATGTACTTCGTGGTAAGGTGGTCTGCCAAAATAGTGATGTGCATGCTGTTTATTGCTCCATCACAGATCAGGAAGATCATTGCTGTGAATCCATCCACTATATCCTGCACATTGCCAAGAGTCACAGTGACGTGTCTCAAGAGGCTATTAATGGCCTTGCATACTCGCAGGACAATAGCCTCCACAATGGATTTTCCAACTCCAAAATTATTTCCAGCTGACGGGTAGCAATCCAGGCTTGCAAGTTTCCACAGTGCAATCACCACTCACTTCATTGCTGTCAGTGCAGCTCTCATTCTAGTGTCTCTGCACTGGAGGGCTGGGGCAACCTCAGTCACAGACCCAGGAACGTGACCTTGTGCATCCAAAAGTCCTGCAGCCACTGCACATCATCCCAAGCCTGCATTACAATGTGATTCCACCAGTCAGGTGAGACCTCACCTGGAATACTGTGTGCAGTTCTGGTCTCCCATGTTTAAGGAGGATAAATTCAAACTGGAACAGGTTCAGAGATGGGCTACTAGGATGATCCGAGGAATGGAAAATCTGCCTTATGAAAGGAGACTCAAAGAGCTTGGCCTGTTTAGCCTAGCCAAAAGAAGACTCTGGGGGGATATGCTTGCTCTATATAAATATATCAGGGGGATTAACATTAGGGAGGGAGAGGATGATTAAGCTAGTACTAATGTAGCCACATGGGTAGCTGGGTTCGTGGAGGTGGTAGAGGAAGGAGGTTCTGGAACAGGACTTCTAAGGCAAGTAGTGGGCAAAGGACATATCTGCTTAAGACTAGCTTGATAAGTTATGGAGAGGTGGATATTAGATAGATTTAATTTTGCAATTGTTCTTGGATTATCAGCAGATAGGTCGGCATAAGGTCTGCGATGGATGTTGGACGCGTGAGGGATAGAAGTTACTGCAGAGACTATCTTCCTGACTGCTGGCGGGGAAGCCTTGCCCGACATGCTCAGGTTTACTTATCGGCCATATTGGCGGCGGGAAGGAGATGGCAAGGCTCGGGACATTCTTTCGCCTTCCCCTGCAGCCGTGGCAGTGGTCACTTGCCTGTGGATACTCTGCTGTGAGGGTCTTCCAACCACAATCTGAACACTCAATAACTCGGACATAGGTTAGGGGTTTTTATAGAAGTGGATGGGTAGGGTTCTGTGGCCTGCTTTGTGCAGGAGGTCAGACTAGATGATCATATTGGTCCCTTCTGACCTATGAGTCTATGAGTCAGAGCTCATTTCTGAGGGTTACAAATGGTGCTCCACAATCTGCAGCTGCTCCATGAATGCCACCAACAACATTGAATTGGTTCTTGCTAAGTCCCACAACAATCTGCTTGCCAAGAAATCATGTTCCCACTGATTTGGTTATTTTTCTGGCTCTGCAAATATTGGAGGATCATGCATCCTGTGCCTGCAATGCTTTGAAGTAAAATAATGCAGCTGTGCAGGCTCTATGCTTCTGTCAGAGATGGTGGACTGTGAGGAGGTCCATGGGGGTTTGTGGGATTTTGAAAAAAGGAATGAAAATTATGGGATATAGCAGACATTATGGGATGGAGACAGCTGCACCCTCAGCTCCCAATCACCCCTGCATGACTCATTTCAGCCCCACCACGCATTGCAAAATCTTCCCAAAAGAGTGCACTGGAGTGTGGCAGGTTGCATACTGGGATATCTCCCCACAGTGTTCTGTACTGTGTATCAGTACAAGTATTCTTGGTGAGCACATGTAACACAGACACAAGGAGACAAGTATGCATGTGCACAAGTGATATACTAACTGCAGCGGCATAATGCCAATGTAACTTCCGTCAACCACAGTTTTGGCCTTACAGTGGTATAACTATACAGGTATAATTATATTGATGTAATAATTCCAGTGAATTTCTCTGTGTAGATAAGCCCTAAGATGTCCCCTCTCTCAAGAGCTGCAATTTCCTCTGCCTCCTGTAGCTAGAGGGGAGCAGAGGGGGAAATTGTGATTTTTGGCTCACAATTCCTTCCTGGGGCTGCCACCAGGATACTATAACTATCTAGCTCACCTTACTGAGGGCTGAGCCTTGTGGCTCCATCTAGCCCAAAGGCCTTGTCTTCACTAGAGGAAAAAATGTATTCTTACTAGAACTGACCAGAAACTGGAAATCCTGTCCAGGGGAAATTCAGGAAATTCAGAAATTTCAAAAACAAATTCATTCTGAAACAGAATGAAAAATAGAAAAACTTTCAAATTTCCCACAGAACCAGAATTCTTAAATTTTCCTTTAGAACCTTTTCACAACAGTTCTGAGACCTCTCAGACCGCCCTGAACCATGCTGAGGAGAGCTGGGCAGCTTGGGGAGCCTGAGGGCCCCAACTCTGAGACAGCCACCTGGCAGGCTGCCCCTGAGCAAGGAAGGCTGGAAGCCCAGGCTCCCCAGAAGCTTGCCAGGCAGGCTGCCAAAGAGTGGGGGAATCATGGGACTAGACACAGGTGCTGACTCTGTGGGTGTTTATGGGCTGGAGTAAATGTGTGCTCAGCACCCACTGCCCACCTGCCAATCAGCTACTTGGTGGTGGATAGGAGGAGCTGGCAGGAGGGAGCAGAGAGGGGACAAGAAAAGACAGAGTGAGGGTGAGGCCTTGGGGACAGAGATGGAGTGGGGGCGGGGCCTCAGGGCAGAGCAGGCATGGAGCACCCACCTGAAAAGAAGAAAGTCAGCACCCGTGGGGCTGGGAAAGATTTTCCAAGGGAAAAAATCAGATTTTTTTCCCCTGTGCAAAATTGAGATTTTGTAGAAGGTGAGTTTTCTATCAAAAAGTCTTTCCAATGGGGAAGTTTCTGACCACCTCTAGTTCCTACTTTGTGTTAGATAACACACTAACTAACACGAGGTAAAATCCTAGTGATAGGGCAGTTGCAGTATTAATGTGTTAGTCTGTTGAGGTAAATTCTAATCTCTCCTGTAGTGTTCACCTTGACCTGTTAACACATATGAAAACTACAAATTGCCTTGTCTTCGCTAGGATTTTATCTGGTACCTTATTTCTTATTGTGGACACACCCTGGGTAAGGAATGGTGTCCCTAGCCTCTGTTTGTCAGAGGATGGAGATGGATGGCAGGAGAAAGATCACTTGATCATTACCTCTTAGGTTCACTCCCTCTGGGGCACCAGTCGATAGACAGATATTGGGCTACATGGACATTTGGTCTGACCCAGTACGGTTCTTATTCCAACCTTCTAGTGCAATACAGCTCTCTATGCCCGCGTACTACGGCATGTTGCAGTCAGCACTGAGCTGATATCCCCAAGTTAGACAAGATGTTTTTCCAAAGATGTTTAGTCACTAATATGATATGGTGAATATCCTACAATAAATATGCCGGAGGTCAGCTCAAAGCAGTCTTCATGGGAAGAGAATTGTTAATCCTTCCTTTCTTTTTCTTACTGATTTCAGATAGCATCAGATGCTGTCCATTCCATGAATCTTCTGAATATCTGATAAATTCATAAATCTGATAAGACATTGATTTATGAATCTGATAAGAAAGTGCTGATTTCATATAGTCATGAAAGTCTGAAGGGAATATTATATAGGCGGCTGAGAAGGTTTTTAGAAAAAAAAATCAATAGTACTTTAGCTGTTCCATAAAACTTGCAATTTCATCCATCTTGTATTACATATAGTATCTAATGCAAAATTATATTAACAAAGTTACATTAAGGTTGCAAACTTAAACACAGTAAATTATATGAAAATGCAAAGTTATTATTTTAGCAATGTTTACCTGACCAAAAGGCAGTGGAGATACACCACGGATGGATTTGGCCCTGGATATATATATATAAAAATAAAACAGTCTAGCAAGTAATAAAACTACTGAGACAGACTGGGCTCCAGCTATCAAGAATTGATAATGGACATAGATGAAAGAGGATGAAATACTTAAACAGTATACGGTTGCTCTATATTTAAAGATATGATTGAAATGAACCCGAGAAGGGAACCCGAGCAGGGAAGCATGTAGAACATCTGACCAAGGAAAAGTTGAGAAGATATGCATAGTGAATTGAAATCTCCAAAACCTAAAAAAAGTGTTTATAATTAACCTGAGATTATCCAGGAGATGGAGGACATCCAGCTTACTTCAGGAAAATGGGTGTAACTATTTTGGGGAAAAAACAGAAACAGAGTATGCCTAGTGCATTGTAGATGCACTTTCTCAGAAAAGGCCACCTGTGCAAACATTATAACTGATGTTCCATGGGCTAACAGCAAGTATATTAATATCTCACACCTACTCACCCTAGGGAGTTCAATGTCTACAGAGCACAAGCCAGCAGAACTAAAGGGTTAATGATTCCAGAAGGTTTTACAAGATAATTTCTGACAGGTAGCAAGAGAGGGCAAAAGGGCAGGAGGCATAGATGACCATCTGCCCTTTAGATGTGAGTCAATACTTGCTACATAGTAAGTGCACAAAACTGAACCTTATTTAGGCTAAGCTGTTACCCAGTTTAAAGCTAGTGATGTTTTCATATGGCATTTTCTTAAGATTATTGTAATTCAAATTTAATTATTTTAATTCAGATCTTTGTGGTTTTAGCCTGAATTCACTCAGAAGCCATCTACTCCTTGGCATGCGAAGAGAGGTAGAAGAAAGTGAAGGCTAGAACCTAAGGCCTCTTTGAATTCTTGGTCAAAGGCATAGACCAAATGGCCCTTTTTCAGTGCAATTTATGCTAGGGCTCCAGTCAACTTGATGCATGGGAAGAGCCCAAAGACTGCAGAGATAAAAGTCCTTTTATAGTTGTCAATGGTTCCATTAAAAGGGAGCTGGTAGTGACCCCAATATTTAGGGTGCCTAACACATTCCATTATTAAAAGATTCTTGTGACTTTTTTAAAGAAGCACTAGCACATCCATGGCTTGCCGAAAGCCTTAAAATCCATCAGGGAAAAACCCTCTGGCTAGAGAAATGTCTTTTCTTTGTCCTGTCAAATTCTATTTAGCTTTGGTTGAGTTAAAAGTTATTAAAAATCCACCAGCTCTCTGGTGTAGCTTACATTCCTCAGAAAAATTTGGCAGTGTGCCACAATATGGGAAAGCAAGCATTCTAAGGTTGGATCCATGCAGCCCCCAAAGTAAGAGCTCCACTACCACACAACACCGCACTAGGGCCTCCATAGCAGCAAGTTCAGGGTAAGGTGTGGAATTCCCCCACTCCAGCAACAATCCTCCCCACACCTAGTGCATGGCTCAAACCCCAACACAGGAGCTCTCCATCTCTATGGGTGTGTTGGGGAGTGGGGAACAGAAGTGACAAGCCAGGTTCCCCAGACTATCCCATTAGATCCAGCACATGATATCAGCAGTTCGTCCCCATTCTTGGATAACAGCCTTCCCCTAGTGCCAGCTGATGTAATTAGTCCTGTAACTCAAATGACAGAAATTCAGGTTTCACACCCTACTCATGAAGATTGATGGGGCATTCTCAAAAAAAAACTCTAGAAAATTACATACAAAAACTTTACATTAAAAGAACATTATCCAAGTTCCAAAGGCAAGTGCTTGAATGTTAGGAAAGGCCAAATTTACAGATGCCTTCTTAATTCGGCCTTGTACATATACCTTATGATACAGTCTAATTACATTAGACTATTTCCCCCACCACCACCACCACAGGACCCCTGATTCATGCAGCCTACAGGTTGGATACACAAGGGGGCACTTCCTACTTTTTGAGTCCTTGTCTTTGCAACCCACATGTTCTTTTAATGGAGAATCATTTCCTTAAACGTAACAACTACATATAATAGGTGGGATGTGGGTGGGAGGGTGTGGCTTTGATAACAATTACTTTTTTATTTCATGATTTTGCTTAATTTCTCAACCTTCACATTGCCACAGAGTTGCTTTTTTATATCTCTATTTAAAGCAAAGAAAAGTTGTTTTTCTTTTTTTTCTAGATGCACTACTAGAATCAGAAAGCCTATTAAACCATTTAATCTATACCCCTGCCAGCACAGAACCGATTCCTACAATATAATTTGATGTCTGTTATTTAATCCAATCTAGAGTAGTTCCAGGTGTCCCAATGATGTTGCTTGTACATTTTTGGGGGGAGATTGTTCCACAATCTCACAGATTTCACTATTAGGAAATTTTGCCTGACATGCCATCTATATTTTCCCTTTCAGAATTTCAATCTATTGCTCCTAGAGATACCTCTTTTTGCCACCTACAATACTTCTTCACCATTCTTCATGCCTAGAATGTCCAAATACTTGTAGGACGTTGTGTCTCCATTTTGTCAATAAGAGGGTCCTACCAAATTCATGGTCCATTTTGGTCAATTTCACAGTCATAGGATTTTAAAAATCATAAATGTAATGATTTCAGATATTTAAATTTGAAATTTCATGGTGCTGTAACTGTAGAGGTCCTGATCCAAAAGGGCATTGAAGGGAGGGAGGGATCACAAGGTTATTTAGGAGGGTCTTGGTATTGCAGCTGTTACTTCTGCACTGCTGCTGCTGCCGCGAAGGTGCTGCCCTCAGAGCTGGAAAGCTGGAGAGCAATGGCTGCTGGCCAGGAGCCAAACTCTGAAGACAGAGCCACCGCCAGCAGCAAAGCAGAAGTAAGGATGGCATGGTATGGCACTTCTACCCTTTCGTCTGAGTTGCTGCTGGCGGGACGCCACCTTCAGAGCTGGGCCCTCGGACAGCATCTGGCACTCTCTGGCTGTCCAGCTCTGAAGGCAGCAGCACAGAAATAAGGGTGGCATGGTGTGGTATTGTCACGTTTACTTCTGTGCTGCTGCTGCTACTGGTAGGGCACTGCCTTCAGAGCTGGGCCCTTGGCCAGCAGCCACTGCTCTCAGGCCACCCGGCTCTAAAGACAGCACAAAAGTAAGTGTGGCAATACCTTGACTCCTCCCCTAAAATAACCTTGCAACCCCCCACAAGTCCATTTTGGATCAGGACCCCCAGTTTGAGAAATCTCCATAAAAAACATGTCATGGACCATGAAATCTGGTCTCTCCCATGAAATCTGTACAGTATAGGGTAAAAGTGGGAAAAATAAAAGACCAGATTTCACAGGGGAGACCAGATTTCATGGTTCATGACACAATTTTTATGTCTGTGAATTTGGTACGGCCCTAGTCATCACTTATCTAAGATATTTGAAGAGCTCTGTGGCAAATTGCCAGTATTGTTCTCTGGGTCTCGCGCTTTCTCTTCTCTGGGGTAGGTTCAGGGCGATATTGCTTGCCTCTGAACCAGTTCTTAATCACTCCCCTAGTGTCCTTGGAGGAGGGGAGTGGAGAGGGAGGGACCTGGGCCCGCCCTCTACTCCAGGTCCCAACCCAGGGGCCCTGGGGTTGTGGTGAACCACTTGACTAGCGGTTTCTTCCCCTGGGTTACTTCCCTCTCATACCCGTCAGCTTGTGAAGGGCTTCTCGCCTCTCTTCTATACAAGCCTGGTGCCCCTTACCTAGGGTTTCTGTTGGGCTTCCCAATCCACCGCAGCACTCCTCCAAACCTTCTATTTCTCTCTGGACAAACTCTTCTCTTCTGCAATCTGCACTCTGCTCCAATCCAACCTTTCTCCTTCAACTACCACACCCTGTCTGACTGAAGCAGGGGTTTATATCCCATGACTGGAGTCAGGTGCTCTAACTGGAGTCAGGTGCTCTAACTGGCCACAGCTGTTCTAGTTAATCTAAAGCAAACCTTCCTCCCTTGGCAGGGAATAAGGCCCCCTGCTAACACTCTTATGCTGCCCTCTGGCCATGCTGTATCACAGCTCTTAAAATTCTCTCATGAGTACCAACAGTTCTGGCAATCTCATTACCACAGTCACGGACTCTGCTCAGTTAAAACGTAGGCACCCTGGAATGAACAATGAATTCTGAGTCACTTAGTATAGCCCTGTGCACACAAGAATCTGTATTCATTTGTGCCTGTGTCCCAGTAGAAAGTGCTAGAGCTGTAGGAGCTTCAAAGGTGGAGAAGGTAACTGGTCTCATGGATAATTCAATGTTGTAAAGCCACCAAGTTTCACTCGACCAGAGATGAAGGTAGTAGTCTGAGCGGTGCACTCATGAGGAACTCTCACTGTAACCATGGCAGTATGGTGGATTAGGAGTGTTGGAGCCTGGAGAGCTAGTCTAACCGGAGAATTCAGAGTGCCACTAGAGAAACCGTGGGAGAGCTCACAAGTGCAGTTCAACCCAATCCATCACAAAGCTATAATAATATAATGGACCTTCATATCAATATAGCTTAATCCATATTTGGGGTTGTACCATTATAATTGTATTGGTTAAAAAAAAAAAGCTGGTTTAAAAAATTCTATAGGAAATTCTTTATAGGACATTTTTTCCAGAATGTGAGGGATGCAGTTGTGGTTGGGGAGGGATATTGTTGGGATAGAAGGAGGCACTGAGGATCCCTCAACCTGTTACTTGTTTGGAAGGGGAAGCTTTGTAAGAAGGAAAAGTTTGTGCTGAAATCTTTTGTGTTTTTTCATCTTTTATTAGAGCAAATGTAGAAACAACTAACTGCCAACAAAAATTTCCTCTGAATATACTAGAAAGAGAGAGACTGCCATTTATACAGGTGGTCCTGAGATCTTTCTGGAAGGAGGATCTAGGGCTGGGGCAGGTCTCCTTCTCAAATCACAGAACATCACAGTTTCGGTTTCTCTCTGCAACCTGAAAGTAGGCCAAAAACTCACTGATTTCTGACTTTGGTGCAAGAGGTTCACACACAGCCAGATAAACTCCAAAGTCAGAAAAAATTGATGTGAAACTAAACTGGTAAGAAAATCTAGGTGGTGGTACTGTGGGTGGTTCAGAAACAAACATCAGAGTTCCATCTTATATGATTGATATAGACAGGATATATAAAAATAAAAAAAGAGAGAGAGCATTCCATGCTGTCAATAAACACAGAAAGGTAACCATTGCAAATACAAAGAGCCCAGTGATCAAAATGCCTGATCAATTGTCACTGAAAGATAAAGAATTAACAAATAGGAAAGTAGATGAGCATAAAGTGTAGCAGTTTTATATCTTAAACACCCCCTTTGACATAAAAGGTGCTTTCCATTCAATCTGGAATATAGGCAAGAAGCTTTCAAATGTCAGCGGTATCATCAGCTCTATGGAGCTGAACCAAACAGCTAAACAGCCAAAGAAATATTCTCCTATTTTTGTTTTTCAAATAAGAAATGGCACTTTCCAATTTTTAACATTTAAGGGTTTTTAAATGATGCCTGCTAACATGGCATTATTTTGCCTGATTCTGGAAGGAAAATATTGAGGAGGAAAATAGACACTGAGCCAAAACTTAGATTAAATTTGATCCAGGTTAAATGAAGTCCATGGTACATTTAACTGCTGTGCAAATCACCTATTTACAATACTGTTATCAACAAGCTAACAGGGCAGCTTGTAGTGAGCCAGCCACTCTCAGTCCCTATTCAAGCCCAAATTAATAGTATTTTAAACCAGCTTTTATAATTCTAGAGCAGGAATGTCATTCTCTAGTACATATGTTTTAGAATAAATTTCTGCAGACCCTAGAAGCTTGTGTCACTCTTTATGGGACTTTTCCACAAGGACTATAATATTTGAAGAGTGAATATCTAGCCTACTGAGCTATCTTTTTTCTTCAGGAAAGTGCCTGGTTGGACCACTGTTCCCTACATCCCTAGGAAATATCTCCATGGGATCAAGCAATTTGTTCACCCAGCTACATTCTGCAACACTGAGATAGGGAGTCAGGAAAGATTACCAGTGCCAACATAGAACTTATTTTCCTTTTCAAAATGCTGCTTGTTCAGAGACAGCCTAATTAGACTGGGGGAAGAGATGACAGAAAAGATAGTGGGGGAAGGCCAGGACCGGTGCTAGGGTTTCTCGCGCCCTACGTGCACGGCCTTTTCGCTGCCCCCCGCGCTGATCCCGCGGCTCTGGTGGAGCTGGTGCAGTCATTCCTGCGGAGGGTCCGTTGGTCTGTTGCTCCAGTGGAGCTGCCGCAGGCATGCCTGCAGGAGGTCCACCAGAGCCACGTGAGCAGCCGACCGTCCGCAGGCATGACTGCGGCAGCTCCACTGGAGCCGCGGACCAACAGGCCCTCCACAGGCATGCCTGCGGCAGCTCCACCAGAGCCACGTGAGCAGCCGACCGTCCGCAGGCATGACTGCGGCAGCTCCACTGGAGCCGCGGACCAACAGGCCCTCCACAGGCATGCCTGCGGCAGCTCCACCAGAGCCACGTGAGCAGCCGACCGTCCGCAGGCATGACTGCGGCAGCTCCACTGGAGCCGCGGACCAACAGGCCCTCCACAGGCATGCCTGCGGCAGCTCCACCAGAGCCACGTGAGCAGCCGACCGTCCGCAGGCATGACTGCGGCAGCTCCACTGGAGCCGCGGACCAACAGGCCCTCCACAGGCATGCCTGCGGCAGCTCCACCAGAGCCACGTGAGCAGCCGACCGTCCGCAGGCATGACTGCGGCAGCTCCACTGGAGCCGCGGACCAACAGGCCCTCCACAGGCATGCCTGCGGCAGCTCCACCAGAGCCACGTGAGCAGCCGACCGTCCGCAGGCATGACTGCGGCAGCTCCACTGGAGCCGCGGACCAACAGGCCCTCCACAGGCATGCCTGCGGCAGCTCCACCAGAGCCACGTGAGCAGCCGACCGTCCGCAGGCATGACTGCGGCAGCTCCACTGGAGCCGCGGACCAACAGGCCCTCCACAGGCATGCCTGCGGCAGCTCCACCAGAGCCACGTGAGCAGCCGACCGTCCGCAGGCATGACTGCGGCAGCTCCACTGGAGCCGCGGACCAACAGGCCCTCCACAGGCATGCCTGCGGCAGCTCCACCAGAGCCACGTGAGCAGCCGACCGTCCGCAGGCATGACTGCGGCAGCTCCACTGGAGCCGCGGACCAACAGGCCCTCCACAGGCATGCCTGCGGCAGCTCCACCAGAGCCACGTGAGCAGCCGACCGTCCGCAGGCATGACTGCGGCAGCTCCACTGGAGCCGCGGACCAACAGGCCCTCCACAGGCATGCCTGCGGCAGCTCCACCAGAGCCACGTGAGCAGCCGACCGTCCGCAGGCATGACTGCGGCAGCTCCACTGGAGCCGCGGACCAACAGGCCCTCCACAGGCATGCCTGCGGCAGCTCCACCAGAGCCACGTGAGCAGCCGACCGTCCGCAGGCATGACTGCGGCAGCTCCACTGGAGCCGCGGACCAACAGGCCCTCCACAGGCATGCCTGCGGCAGCTCCACCAGAGCCACGTGAGCAGCCGACCGTCCGCAGGCATGACTGCGGCAGCTCCACTGGAGCCGCGGACCAACAGGCCCTCCACAGGCATGCCTGCGGCAGCTCCACCAGAGCCACGTGAGCAGCCGACCGTCCGCAGGCATGACTGCGGCAGCTCCACTGGAGCCGCGGACCAACAGGCCCTCCACAGGCATGCCTGCGGCAGCTCCACCAGAGCCACGTGAGCAGCCGACCGTCCGCAGGCATGACTGCGGCAGCTCCACTGGAGCCGCGGACCAACAGGCCCTCCACAGGCATGCCTGCGGCAGCTCCACCAGAGCCACGTGAGCAGCCGACCGTCCGCAGGCATGACTGCGGCAGCTCCACTGGAGCCGCGGACCAACAGGCCCTCCACAGGCATGCCTGCGGCAGCTCCACCAGAGCCACGTGAGCAGCCGACCGTCCGCAGGCATGACTGCGGCAGCTCCACTGGAGCCGCGGACCAACAGGCCCTCCACAGGCATGCCTGCGGCAGCTCCACCAGAGCCACGTGAGCAGCCGACCGTCCGCAGGCATGACTGCGGCAGCTCCACTGGAGCCGCGGACCAACAGGCCCTCCACAGGCATGCCTGCGGCAGCTCCACCAGAGCCACGTGAGCAGCCGACCGTCCGCAGGCATGACTGCGGCAGCTCCACTGGAGCCGCGGACCAACAGGCCCTCCACAGGCATGCCTGCGGCAGCTCCACCAGAGCCACGTGAGCAGCCGACCGTCCGCAGGCATGACTGCGGCAGCTCCACTGGAGCCGCGGACCAACAGGCCCTCCACAGGCATGCCTGCGGCAGCTCCACCAGAGCCACGTGAGCAGCCGACCGTCCGCAGGCATGACTGCGGCAGCTCCACTGGAGCCGCGGACCAACAGGCCCTCCACAGGCATGCCTGCGGCAGCTCCACCAGAGCCACGTGAGCAGCCGACCGTCCGCAGGCATGACTGCGGCAGCTCCACTGGAGCCGCGGACCAACAGGCCCTCCACAGGCATGCCTGCGGCAGCTCCACCAGAGCCACGTGAGCAGCCGACCGTCCGCAGGCATGACTGCGGCAGCTCCACTGGAGCCGCGGACCAACAGGCCCTCCACAGGCATGCCTGCGGCAGCTCCACCAGAGCCACGTGAGCAGCCGACCGTCCGCAGGCATGACTGCGGCAGCTCCACTGGAGCCGCGGACCAACAGGCCCTCCACAGGCATGCCTGCGGCAGCTCCACCAGAGCCACGTGAGCAGCCGACCGTCCGCAGGCATGACTGCGGCAGCTCCACTGGAGCCGCGGACCAACAGGCCCTCCACAGGCATGCCTGCGGCAGCTCCACCAGAGCCACGTGAGCAGCCGACCGTCCGCAGGCATGACTGCGGCAGCTCCACTGGAGCCGCGGACCAACAGGCCCTCCACAGGCATGCCTGCGGCAGCTCCACCAGAGCCACGTGAGCAGCCGACCGTCCGCAGGCATGACTGCGGCAGCTCCACTGGAGCCGCGGACCAACAGGCCCTCCACAGGCATGCCTGTGGCAGGTCAACTGGAGCTGCCTGCCACTCCCCTGGCAAAATGCCGCCCCCTGAATAATCCTGGAGCCCTAGGGGATTGCTTAGGCTGCCTAAATGATAGCGCCGGCCCTGGGGAAGGCAGTATGAATACCATAGTAGGAGACCTGTCTTTTAGCCTTCTAACAGGAAATCTCCATAAAGCTTCCCTATGCTAAGTAAATTTCACTGCTAAAATGATGCAAAGGATATGCAAAATACAGACAACAGTAGGTCTAAGATAAAAGAATAATGTCCCCATTGGTATGTGTCATTTTGATGCTTTCTTATTTAAGTTGAAATAACAATTCTAGGACTAGATATCTCCATTTTGAATGATCTCATGCTGTACAGTGTGGTGTCCTAGTTCTGTGGTTTTCAAACTGCAGGTCATGACCCAGTACTGGGTCGCGAAATGTAAGGCACTGGGTCATGGTGGCTCTGGCAATGCTGCCTGACTAAGGCAGGCTAGTCCCTGCCTGTTCTAATACTGAGCTGTGCTCCGGAAGCGGACAGCAGCAGGTCCGGCTCCTAGGCGGGAGGGGGCACGGGGCTCCCTGTGCTGCCGCCTTGTCAAGCACAAGCTCCACAATCCCATTGGCCAATGGGCCATTTCTGGCCAATGGGAGCTTGGGTAGGGCGGTGCCTGCAGGTGAGAGCCACATGCAGCCACTTGCACGCCTCCACCTAGGAGCTGGACTTGCTGCTGGCTGCTTCCAGGGCACAGAGCAGTCCATGGTGCCAAGACAGGCAGGAAGCCTGCCTTAGAACTCCAACTGTGCCGCTGACCAGGAGCCACCTGATGTAAGCCTGCACCTCAACACCATACCCCAACTCCCTGCCCCAACCCTGAGCCCCCTCAAACCCAGAGCACCCTCCTCCACCCCAAACCCCTCATTCCCAGCCCTACCCCTGAGCCTGAACCCCCAGCCCAAAGTCCTGACCCCCTTTTGTACCCCAACCCCCTGCCCAAGCCCAGAGTCCTGAACCCCTCATTCCAGGCCCCACCCTGCAGCCCTCACCCTGTCACCCCAACCCTCTGCCTCAACCCTGAGCCCCTCCCACACCCCAAACCCTCATGCCCAGCTCCATTGGGTGACAGGCATCAACAATTTTCTTCAACTAGGTCACCAGAAAAAAAGTTTGAAAACCACTGTCCTAGAAGGCCTCACATACCAGAGCCTGTGAAGATTCACTAGATGGTGCTGGAACCTGGCAGACATGCAGTTGTGTCCAATAACTCATCTTTTAAAGGTAATGATGGAGCCAGAGGCCACAGAGGGTTCATAGCCAAAGAATTTATGGATAGGGCTGAGGAATAATAGTGGAAGAAAGGGCAGATGGGTTTCAGAGATTGTATCTCTTTTAATGGTGATGTTCATAAAGCAGTTAGATGGGGGCAAAAATTACTATAGGTTCAAAAATTTTGCTTCATATGTTTGAGCCAAAGTTTTCAAAAACAGGAGCCTCGGAGTAAAAATTTGCAAAAGCTCTTAAGTCACTCAGGTGACTCCCATTTTAAAAGTGACTTTTGGTCATTTAGGCTCTTGGGCCCTGTTACTATACCCCAAAGCTATGCTTAAGATGTGCCTGATTTTCTAAAAGTGCTGAGCTCTCAGAAGCTTCCAAAAACACAGATCCCTGAGTTAGTAGCTTAACTTTATGTTTCACCAATAACATGTTTGCAAAACTTAGTTCATATTGAAGAGCACCCCCTTTCTCCCCACCCACATAAACAGCAAAGCTTTTAAACTAAGAATTAGGAAGAACGCACACCGGAAAATGGAGACTACCATTCAAATCTAGCAATTTACCTGTTTCCAAAATTACGATTGCTGAAGGGAGGTGACAGATATTATCTCATAAACCCCACTCTCAAGTGGCCTTATCCTGCAAAGTGCTAAGCACTTCCCGAAAAGCCCAGGGCATGCCTTCAAACTTATCATAGAATCATAGAACTGGAAGGGACCTCGAGCATCTAGTCCAGTCCCCTGCACTCAAGGCAGGACTAAGTATTATCTAGACCATCCCTGACAGGGGTTTGTCTAATCTGCTCTTAAAAATCCCCAGTGATGGAGATTCCACAACCTCCCTAGGCAATTTATTCCAGTGCTTAACTACCCTGACAGGAAGTTTTTCCTAATGTCCAACCCAAACCTCCCTTGCTGCAATTTAAGCCCATTGCCTCTTGTCCCTATCCTCACAAGTTAAGAAGAGCAATTTTTCTCCCTCCTCCTTGTAACAACCTTTTATGTACTTGAAAACTGTTATGTCCACTTCTCAGTCTTCCCTTCTCCAGACTAAACAAACCCATTTTTTTCGATCTTCCCTCATAGGTCATGGTTTCTAGAGCTTTAATTATTTTTGTTGCTCTTCTGTGGACTTTCTCCAATTTGTCGACATCTTTCCTGAAATGAGGTGCCCAGAATTGGACGCAATACTCTACTTGAGGCCTAATCAGCACGGAGTAGAGAGGAAGAATTACTTCTCATGTCTTGCTTACAATACTCCTGCTAATTCATCCCAGAATGTTTGCTTTTTTTGCAACGGTGTTACACCGTTGACTCATATTTAGCTTGTGATCCACTATGACTCCCAGATGCCTTTCTGCAGTTCTCCTTCTTAGGCAGTCATTTCCCATTTTGTATGTGTGCAACTGATTGTTCCTCCCTAAGTGAAGTACTTTGCATTTGTCCTTATTTAATTTCATCCTATTTACTTCAGACCATTTCTCCAGTTTGTCCAGATCATTTTGAATTTTAATGCTATCTCCAAAGCATTTGCAACCCCTGCCAGGTTGGTATCATACACAAACTTTATAAGTGTACTCCCTATGCCATTATCTAAATCATTGACGAAGATATTGAACAGAACCAGACCCAGAACTGATCCCTGCGGGACCCCACTCATTATGCCCTTCCAGCATGACTGTGAACCACAACTACTCTCTGGGAACGATTTTGCACCCACCCACCTTATAAGTAGCTCCATTTAGATTGTATTTCCCTAGTTTGTTTATGAGAATGTCACGCAAGACAGTATCAAAAGCCTTACTAGAGTCAAGCTATACCACATCTACTGCTTCCCGTCTATCCACAAGGCTTGTTACCATGTCAAAGAAACCTCTCAGGTTGGTTTCACACAATTTGTTCTTGACAAATCCATGCTGACTGTTACTTATCACCTCATTATCTTCTAGGTGTTTGCAAACTGATTTCTTAATTATTTGCTCCATTATCTTTCCAGCTTGCAGCTGAACATTTAGACCTACATCCTCAATAGTATTTAGGAACTTAATTCGCATTGAAATCAACGAGTTAAGCACCTTTGAGGATCTGAGCTTTAGGGCCTCATTCAGCAAGGCATTTAAGCATGTGCGTAGTTACGTTGCTGAACCTGGTATACAGAGAGGATTTAGGGGCCATTCTACAAGGTCATTTTCCATCAGAGAAAGGACAGTCCAGTGGTTGGGGTGCAAGCCTAGAATATAGAAAAGAGAGTTCAATTCCCTGCTCTGCCATAGGCATCCTGTGTGATCTGGGAGAAATCACTTCACCTTTCTCTGCCTCAGTTTCCCATCTGTAAAATGGGGATAATAGCACTTCTTTCCCTCACAAGGGAATTCAGCACAAGTAAATTAAAGGCTGGGAGGTGCTCAGATACTGTCCTAATAGGGGAGCTAGAATGAGAAGTGTAGGACTGGAAGGGACCTCAAAAGGTCATCTAGTCTGGTCCCCTGCACTCAAGGCAGGACTATTTAATAACTAGACAGTTTGTGACAGGTGTTTGTCTGACCTGTTCTTAAAAACCTCCAATGACATTCCACAACCTCCCTAGCAATTTGTTCCAGTCCTTAACTACCCTAAGAAGTTTTCCTAATGTCCAACCTAAATCTCCCTTGCTGCAATTTAAGCCCATTGCTCCTTGCCCCAGCTTCAGAGGTTAACAAGAACAATTTCCCACTCTTCTCCTTGTAATAACCTTTTATGTACTTGAAAACTGCTATCATGTCCCCCTTAGTCTTCTCCAGATTAAACAAACCCAGATTTTTTAATTTTCCCTCAAGGGTCATGTTTTCTAGACATTTAATCATTTTTGTGGCTCTTCTCTGGACTTTCTTCAATTTGTCCACATCTTTCCTGAAATGTGGCACTCAGAACTCGACACAATACTCCAGTTGAGGCCTTATCAGCACAGAGCTGAATGGAAGAATAATATTATGTGCCTTGCTTACAACGCTCCTGCTAATACATCCTAGAATGATGTTGTTTTTATTGCAACTGTGTTACACTGTAGATTCATATTTAGCTTGTGATCCATTATGATCCCCAAATCCCTTTTCGTAGTAGTCCTTCGCAGGCAGTCATTTCCTATTTTGTATGTGTGCAACTGAATGTTCCTTCCTAAGTGAAGTACTTTGCATTTGTCCTTATTGAATTTCATCCTATTTACTTCGGACCTTTTCTCCAGTGTGTCCAGATTATTTTGAATTTTAATCCTATCTCTAAAGCATTTGCAACCCGTCCCCGCCTGGTATCTGCAAGCTTTGAGTGTACTCCCTATGCCATTATCTAAATCATTGATGAAGATATTGAACAGCACTGGATCCAGGACTGATCCCTGCAGGACCCCACTTGATATACCCTTCCAGCATGACTGTGAACCACTGATAGCTACTCCCTGGGAATTGTTTTCCAACCAGTTATGCACTCACGTTATAGAAGCTCCATCTAGATTATATTTCCGTAGTTTGTTTATAAAAGGGGTAGGCAACCTATGGCACGGGTGCCAAAGGCAGCACGTGAGCTGATTTTCAGTGGCACTCACACTGCCCAGGTCCTGGCCACCGGTCCGGGGGGCTCTGCATTTTAATTTAATTTTAAATGAAGCTTCTTAAACATTTTAAAAATCTTATTTACTTTACATACAACAATAGTTTAGTAATATATTATAGACTTATAGAAAGAGACCTTCTAAAAATATTAAAATATATTACTGGCATGCAAAACCTTAAATTAGAGTGAATAAATGAAGATTTGGCATACCACTTCTGAAAGGTTGCCGATCCCTGGTTTATAAGGTTATGTGAGACAGTATCAAAAGCCTTACTAAAGTCAAGATATAACACATATACTGTTTCCTCCTATCCACAAGGCTTGTTACCCTGTCAAAGAAAGCTATTAGGTTGGTTTGACATGATTTGTTCTTGACAAATCCATGCTGACTGTTACTTATCACTGCATTATCTTTTATGTGTTTGCGAATTGATTGCTTGATTATTTGCTCCATTATCTTTCCAGTGACTGACATTAAACTGACTGGTCTGTAATTCCGCAGGTTGTCCTTATTCCCCTTTTTATAGATTGAGTCAATAGCGATTATCTTTAAGAACTCATGGAGAATGGGACAGATTCCAGAGGACTGGAAAAGGGCAAATATAGTGCCAAAGATCTCCTCAATCAGCTCCTTGAGTATTCTAGGATGTGTTTCATCAGGCCCTGCACACTTGAAGCCGTCTAACTTGTCTAATCATTCCTAACTTTTTCTTTCCCTATTTTAGTCTCTGATCCTACCTCATTTTCACTGGCATTCACTATGTTAGATGCCCAATCGCTACTAACCTTTTTGGTGAAAACTGAAACAAACAAACAAAAAACTCATTTAGCACTTCTACCATTTCCACATTTTCTGTTATTGTCTTCCCCCACTCATTGAGTAATGGGCCTATGCTGTCCTTGGTCTTCCTCTTGCTTCTAATGTATTTATAAAAAAAATTCTTATTACCCTTTTGTGTTTATCTAGTTTAATCCCATTTTTTTTGCCTTGTCCTTTCTAATTTTGTCCCCACATGATTTTTTTATATTTATCCTTTGTAATTTGACCTAATTTCTACTTTTTGTAGGAAACTGAGTTTCAGATCATTGAAGATCTCCTGGTTAAACTATGGTGATCTCTTGCCATGCTTCCTATCTTTCCTATGCAGTGGGATAGTTTGCTCTTGTGCCCTTAATAATGTGTCTTTGAGAAACTGCCAACTCTTGAACTATTTTTCCCTTTATACTTGCTTCTATGGGATCTTACCTACTAACTTCCTGAGTTTGCAGAAGTCTGCTTTCTTGAAATCCATTATCATAATGCTAATGTTTTCCTTATCATTCCTTAGAATCACAAACTATCAATTTCATAATCACTTTCATCCAAGCTGCCTTTCACCTTCACATTCTCAACCAGTTCCTCCCTAAGTGTCAAAAATCAAATCTAAAACAGCCTCTCCCCTAGACGCTTTCTCCACCTTCTGAAATAAAAAAATGTCTCCAATACATTCCAATGACTTGTTGGTTAATCTGTGTCCTCCTGTGTTATTTTTCCAACAGATGTCTGTATAGTTGAAATGCCCCATTACCACCAAGGCCTGTGCTTTGGATGATTTTGTTGTTTTAAAAAAAGCCTCATCCACCTCTTCTTCCTGGTTAGGTGGTCTATAGTAGACTCCTACCATGACATCACCCTTGTTTTTTACCCCTTGTATCCTTACCCAGAGACTTCCAACAAGTCTATCTCCTATTTCCATCTCAATTCAAATATATACACATCTTTGATATACAAGGTAACACCTCCTTCTTTTTCCCTGCCGGTCCCTCCTAGCAAACTCTACCCTTCTGTACCAATATTCACTGATGGATATTATCCCACCAAGTCTCTATAGTGCCAACTATGTCATAGTTGTGTATATTCACTAGTATTTCTAGTTCCTCCTGTATACTCCTCATACTTCTTGTATTAGTGTACAGATATCTAAGATGTTTATTGGATGTCCCTCTATATTCTCTTTTCTCTTTCCTTTGTCCCTGCTATAATTCCTCT
Source organism: Chelonoidis abingdonii (assembly GCF_003597395.2). Classification (NCBI taxonomy): domain Eukaryota; kingdom Metazoa; phylum Chordata; order Testudines; family Testudinidae; genus Chelonoidis; species Chelonoidis abingdonii. Next base: position 313,429,769 of record NC_133769.1, on the reverse strand, counting down.
CACCAGTTCCAACCCTTCATCCAGAACTCCATGTTTTTGACTTACCCAAGGGCTTTTGTCTCCTGCCCCAGTTGAACCTAGTTTAAAGCTCTCCTCACTAGGTTAGCCAGTCTGTATCCAAAATACTCTTCCCTTTCCTCAATAGGTGGACCCCCATCTCTGCTCAGCAGTCCTCTTTCCCAGAACAGCATCCCATGGTCACAGAAGCCAAAGCCTTCCTGTCAACATCATCTGCACAGCCATCCATTCTCCTCCAGGATGCAGCTCTCTCTGTCTGGACTCCTACCCTTGACCGGAAGGATCAAAGATACCACCACCTGCACCCCTAACTCCTTCACCCTTACTCCCAGAGCCCAGTAGTCACTTCTGATCTCCTCAGCGTCAAACCTCGCAATATCCCTTAGGGCCCACATAGATGAGTAGCATGGGATAGTAGTCAGAGGGCTGAATGATCCTCGACAAGCCCTCCGTAGCATCTCAGGTATGTGCCCCTGGCAGGGAACACACTTCCTGGGATGCCATGTCAGGTCAACAGATGGGTAACTCTGTATCTTGGAAGTACCTTAGATAGATAAATAGTGACCTATGCAGAGAACTGCTGTTGAAGTCAATGGGAGAACCACTTGAAGAACAATCTGTTAGTTCAACTGCAGTTTTGGTTTGTTTTACTCTGACATGGCCTGATGCTTAGAACCTCTCAACATCTCCTGTGCTCCCATAACGTAGGAGGAAGCTCATATTGTGCAGCTGGGGCAGTTCTCCAGGTTTTTGGTTTGTTTACATTTTCAGATGGGCGGTTTTCTCTTTGTTTCTTAGATAAAAGTTTCAGAACTGCCTGACAAATATTTTGCTTTTCATTCTCAGCATCCACTTTCGCAGACTGTTCTCCAGGTCTCTCTTTCCTGTTCAGTTATCAGTACTTCTTTCACTAGGGAGACGCAGGAAACTTTCAGCCTCTGAGCATTTTTAGAAGATTTTATCTCTCTCCTATTAGCTCCATAATGCAACCACCTCAGTTCTTCATGACAGCTGTAAAGCCTTTTTCATATTAAAAAAGCCATAGGAAGTATTGACTGCTAGTGAGCTGTGACATGTGCAGGCATAAAAGCAAACAAATGTTAACTGAAAGTTGCCCTCAAACATGTGCTTATTTTGATAGCACATGGCTTGAAAGAGTGTAAGCACACTTCAATTAACTGTACACAAAATCACCCGTGTATGTGCTATAACATTTAATCATTTTTTATGATGACTAAGCCTTCCATTTATTAAAAGCACTATCAAATTATCAGTGTTAACCCTGCAATGCATATGCATAAAAAAATCCAATGTAGAAAAAAAAGGAAGAAAATTAAGTATACCTGTGAAAAATGTGACAACAAACAAGGTAAGAATACTGTTTTACAGAGAGAAGACACCAACAAAAGCAAAGATCTATGTTCATTCTCTGGGAGACCTTAGTTTCTCACAAATTGCTAACAGGTTCATTTCAGCTAACAGCAGCACTGAATTACAGAGACTGCTGTGAATAGAGCCAGATGCTTAAAACGTTCTGTGGCAGGCCCTGGGTGAGTGCCCAAAGAGCAGGGAACCTTTCCACCACTCCCCTTGTGTGGAGGCCAGATAATCACAGTAGGGAGAGCTAGGAAAACTGAATCTATCACCCCTAGCCAGGCTAACTTCCCATTAGAGGATGCAGTAGGTTGAGAGCAGGACCACTGCCATAGAGGAATGGCCTCTCCTCTCCTATCTAGCCAGGAGTTAGCTGGGACATACTTTCCATTTAGTAACAAAGAAGACAGAGTGTTCATCACCCCCGGTGGGTAATGTCTTCCCAGTGAAAACCTCTCATCTACATTCATACCGACCTCTTGGCTGTGCCAAATGCCCTAAAAAATATCATTTGGCTGAAGAATGTTTATTAGCAAGGTGGTGGCCAACAGGCAGACACTGAAAAGTTAGGTTAACCCAGCTATGTCGCTCAGAGGTGTGAAAAAATTCACACCCCTGAGCGAAGTAGTTAAAGTGACCTAAACCCTAGTGTAGACAATGCTAGTTCAAGAGAATAATTCTCCCCTAGACCTAGCTACCGCCTCTCAGGGAGGGGAAGGAGGGAATACCTACAGTCACAGGAGAACTCCGCACATCACTGTAGTGAGTGTCTACACCAAAGTACTACAGCAGTAGTGTTTTAAGTGTAACTATTGGAAGGGATGGAAGGTGAAGAGATGGCCAAAAGTAGTCAGGAGCGTGAAAGACTGGGGTTAGGAAGGAATGGAAACATTCAAGATGGTGATTCACTTCAAGCAGCAAGAGTAAAAAATTAGCTTTGGAAGGGAACCTGGTTTGGAAAAAAATATGTAGGAGTTAGACTAGGGTTAGTGCTTAGTTTATGCAAGCAGACTGTGTAGCTGAAGGGAAAATACAGTATATGAGACAAGTGAGAGGGTACACAGTTAGACTGCAGTTGTGTGAGGAAATTAAGCTCAGAGGAAGGTGTGTTTCTGGCATGGGTTGACAGCACTATTAATTAAATAGAAGTATAGACTGATACAGTCTTTAGAGAGGGAACAATTAAGATGCACAGTTTTGCCTAAAGTGTCTGTTTCCTCTTCTGGAAGATGTATTTCTCATTTTAAAAAGTCACATTGGCTTTTTCTTGTCTTAAATGCCTCAAAATTTTCTTCCTTTCCATATAACCCTGAAGCTTCTTGACATCGCGGGACACCAAGTTAAACTGATTAGTCACAGCCATAATATTCTGGCATAACTGCAATAAAAACATCCAAAGTTACAAATAAGGGACAGCACTGTCTCTGTGCATGATATTCCCCACCAACGCCACTCCCACAGCTGTGCAGAAATAGTTGTGTCTACAAACAGCTTTTAGCTATTTCTGCACACCTGTGGGAGTGAGGTTGACTGAAGTGTTATAAACAACTTGCACAGCCTCCAAAAATCACTGCCACCACATTGACCATATGTACCAGACCTGTTGCTAAATTACCTTAAATATAACTGCTGTTCTTCTATTTTTTTTAAAAAAAGACATGATCAGGCAACCTATTACCCTTTGGGTTTAAACAGTTTGTGCTAGAATTATCTCTCAGTGTTCGTTACTTTGCCGTTTTTAGAGAAACAATTTTCTGTTATAAACCAACATCCCCACTCAAGAGATATTGTAATAGACTATGCCTTAGGAGTCCTGGTAGGGGGCTACACCTGGAAGTTGCAGCTGACTAGGTCTGTACTTACAGAGTGATTCTGCCCAGACTGCAATAGGTCTGTTTGTTGGATGCTCCTGGACTGTGTCTACATTAGAGGTCTCCATCTCCAACAACCAACTGGGGACACTAAAGATATCCTTTGGATGTTGAAAAAGGCAATCTTATGAGACACCAAACGTGCAATACAATGTATACTGAAGTTCAATACCCTTATCACCACAACTTGTTTAGAATTAGTCTGACAAATTTTAAAGTAAATTATAAAATGGTTTCAAAAAAATATTGAAGATACTTTAGGTTACCACGAAATATTACATGTTGTAATATATGATGTCATTTTATTATAACAGTACATCTTGATTTACTGTCGGGAAACTACATTTAACAAAGACACACACTCCTTCAACATCCTGCACAATTAGATTTTACAACCAAATTGTCTCCTACACAGAAACTACATGCCAAGTACAACTCCCCCTCGTTACCAGCAACATCCATTAAGATCCTTCCCAGAGGAAATCAAAGACGTCAGCTGTCAAGTATTTTGCAGTGTCCTACAGGATCTAGTAGCATCCTGCGCAGTTTGCTATTTCATCTCTTCATCCGTCCCCCATAATATCCCCTGCTGCTCGTATCCCAAGTGTAATCCATCTTCTGTCTCCTATTTCTGCCCATTACCACTTTGTGATTTCATAGTCTTCAAAATGCCTTTCACACTGATTCACAAACAACGTCACAAACATTATGAAGCCCACTATAAACAGACTTTTGCAATGGAACAGTTGTCTTGGCTCTAGGGGTGTAACATAGGCACATCCCTCAAGTGCATTTATTAAAGAAGTTTTATAGTTCATCTAACAAAATTTCCCAGTGAATAGTCAGCGAAGCACATGTCAAGCCATGAAGCCCGATGATCTAGCTGTTAAGAGAACAGTAGCGCCGACATCAAAGCTGTGAGGTGACATTTAGTAACCATGACTCTGCCTAGAAAGTATGAATTACACAAAAGCTGTCCAACAGCCAATTCAAACCCAAACCCTGATTTTAATAGATAATAGTCACAAAGTTCTGTCACATACATAATATGTACCCTGTTCTGAGCCCTATTCATGGAAATAAGATGAAATGGAAGAATGATGTGTGCATATACTCATTATTATTTATACTGTCAAACTGTGGTACCAGAGCTTAGCTGGGATCTGTAGCTATCATCTTAAAAGCCTTATCACCTCTAGGATTCTGATATAAATTATAATTCTTCCCAAACCTCATAAATCCCAATGAACTTCAACTCTGAAGCTTTAGAGGTTCTGGTGAAGAGGATCACAGTATCTGGTGCAGCAGGATCTCTGAAGAAGCAAAGCATAGCATTTGAAGGATAGTTTGATACAGGGTTAATAACCTGACACCTTTCAACAGAAACACAGATCCAAAAATTGTTAAGTGTTTCTCTTCAGTTTTGGAATTAGAAATAGATATAAAAGGAAACATTTACAAAACGGAGCATGGGAATTTAGCAATGTAATTCTCATTAACCTCAGTTATAAAATATCCATGGGTTCTATAAATGTTAGAATTTTATCCCACTGTCAGTTATAGTATAATCCCTTGGAAGCTTGAGTCTGAATTGTTTCTTTATTTTTAAAAGTATCCATACCATATTGACAGGTTTCAGAGTAGCAGTCGTGTTAGTCTGTATCTGCAAAAAGAACAGGAGTACTTGTGGCACCTTAGAAACTAACAAATTTATTTGAGCATAAGCTTTCGTAGGCTACAGCCCACTTCATCGGATGCACAGAATGGAACATATACTAAGGAGATATATACACACACACAGAAAGCATGAAATGGTGGGAGTTGCCCTACCAACTCTAAGAGGCTAATTAAATAAGAGAGGAAAACTTTTGTAGTGATAATCAAGGTAGCCCATTTCAGACAGTTTGACAAGAAGATGTGAGGATACTTAACATGGGGAAATAGATTCAATGTGTGTAATGACTCAGCCATTCCCAGTCTCTATTCAAGCCTAAATTGATGGTATCTAGTTTGCATATTAATTCAAGTTCAGCAGTTTCTCGTTGGAGTCTGTTTTTGAAGCTTTTCTGTTACAAAATTGCTACCTTTAAGTCTGTTACTGAGTGACCAGAGAGGTTGAACTGTTCTCCTACTGGTTTTTGAATGTTATGATTCCTGATGTCAGATTTGTGTCCATTTATTCTTTTGCCTAGAGACTGTCCGGTTTGGCCAATGTATGTGGCAGAGGGGCATTGCTGGCATATATCACATTGGTAGATGTGGAGGTGAATGAGCCCCTGATGGCATGGCTGATGTGATTAGGTCTTATGATGATGTCACTTGAATAGATATGTGGACAGAGTTAGCATCGGGCTTTGTTGCAAGGATAGTTTCCTGGGTCAGTGTTTTTGTTCTGTGGTGTGTTGTTGCTGGTGAGTATTTGCTTCAGGTTGGGGGACTGTCTGTAAGTGAGGACAGGTCTGTCTCCCAAGATCTGTGAGAGTGAGGGATCATCCTTCAGGATAGGTTGTAGATCTTATTGGTTTGTTATGCAAAGGCTGTTGAGGAGCTACATCAAATTGCTCATAGAATCATAGAAGATTAGGCTTGGAAGAGACCTCAGGAGGCCATCTAGTCCAATCCCCTGCTCAAAGCAGGACCAACACCAACTAAATCATCCCAGCCAGGGCTTTGTCAAGCCTGGCCTAAAAAACCTCTAAGCATGTAGATTCCACCACCTCCCTAGGTAATCCATTCCAGTGCTTCACCACCCTCCTAGTGAAACAGTTTTTCCTAATATCCAACCTAGACCTTCCCCACTGCAACTTGAGATCATTGCTCCTTGTTCTGTCATCTGCCACCACTGAGAACAGCCTAGCTCCATCCTTTTTGGAACCCCCCTTCAGATAGTTGAAAGCTGCTATGAAATCTCCCCTCACTCTTCTCTTCTGCAGACTAAATAAGCCCAGTTCCCTTGGCCTTTCCTCATAAGTCATGTGCCCCAGCACCCTAATCATCCACGTTGACTGTTGCTGATCACCTTTCTCTCCTCCAAGTACTTCAAAATGGATTCCTTGAGGACCTGTTCCATGATTTTTCTGGGGACTGAGGTGAGGCTGACAGTCCTGTAGTTCCCTAGATTCTCCTTCTTCCCTTTTTTAAAGATGGGCACAATACTTGTCTTTTATCCAATCATCTAGGACCTCCCCCGATCACCAGAAGTTTTCAAAGATGATGGCCAATGACTCTGCAATCACATCAGCACTCTCGGATATATTGCATCCGCCCCCATGGACCTGTGCATGTCCAGCTTTTCTAAATAGTCCTTTACCTGTTCTTTCACCACTGAGGGCTCATAGCAGCTCAATGAGCCAGTACTTTTTTCTGAAGGCTGCCTTCTTGTGTTCCAGCAGCTGAGCTTGCATTAAAAAGACTCAGAGGCCCACACCTCCCTACCCAATCTGAATTTCTCCTTTGAAAGATAACGTCCCCCAGAATCTGAATTCTCTTTAGCTTTTTTCTAGGTCTGTCCCTTTCACATCCCTAATCCTTATCTGTAATCAATATTATTTTATTTAGAGTGTGCAGAGTTGTCTAGCCAAGCGATGGCATCTTCAGTGGTGTGATGCAGTTCTTCCAGGTCTCCACTGAACCTAGTCAGCAGGCAGGCATTCATCTACAATATGCGTCATCATCTGTGTTGTGCTGCAGCTGCACAAAGAGCTGTCACGGGGACCCCAGAGATACTGGTTGGCTGCACAGAGACCTTGCCTGGTTCGAAACCTGTTCAACAGGGACCATTGGCGCTGGGGCAGGTTAAAACCAGGCGGGCAAATTGCGGGGTCGGCAACAAGGGATTGGTTGGGGATTATAACAGATATCCATTCCTTTCACCAGAGTCTTTCCGCCCTAACATCCTGGTGTGGCAGATGATACCATAATGGGCGATGTGACAGCAAACGTGAAGCTGGTGGTTTAAAAAGGTCATTGTGCAGCAGCAGGCTTGGGTTGGCGCACACTTTCTCCAGTAACTTGCCAGTGGCAACCTCTCATCTGATATGAGGAGCAGCAATATCGCTCAGAACTTGAAGCCATGGGTGGAGTTGGATGCAGGGTGCCGGAGATCATACGCATGGCGACATGTATCTGTGTATCCACCAGTGTGTGACAATTGACTCCAAACAGGTGCACAGCTCTGCCATCAAATATGAGGTGGCAAGAGCTGACATCTGCAAAGTTGGAACACAAGCACCTCATAATGAGCCTGCCAGTTTGCTAAGAAGATTGTTGCCCTCCAGAGAAACTTGAAAACAGGCGCTGTTTTCATCGATCTCACAGTGGTGTATGATACGGCATGGCACACTGGCCTGCTCATGAAGGTATCATGGGTCCTGCTACCTTGGGTCACAGGCATCGTTGAACTGTTTCTCCGCAATAGGCAGTTCAGAGTCCGTATGAGGTAGAAGACGACTGCTTGCAGACGACAGAGCAATGGGTTACCCCAGGGCTCTGTGCTTTCTCCAACCCTGATCAATCATTACATCAGTGACTTGGCAACAATAGAGTCATGAAAGTTCATTTACGCAGACGACATCTGTTGTGGTACACATTCCCAGATGTTTCACGAGCTTGATGCCACCTTAAACCAGGACATGATAAAGTTAGCTGACTACTGTAAGACTTGGCGCCTCCAGCCAAGCGTTATAAAAACAGTCTCCATTTTGTTCTATCTTCATCACACCATCACAAACCAAGAACTGAATGTTTATCTGAATGGTCCGAAGGTGAAGCATGAAGTTGAACTGGTCTATCTAGGTGTGACCTTAGACCGCACACTGAGTTACCATGCCCACCTGAAGACGACAGCATATAAAGTTAAGATGTGCAACAATCTTCTTAACAAACTGGCAGGTTCGTCATGGGGTGTTTGTGCTCCAACTTTGCGGATGTCAGCTCTGTAATCAATATGTTGCTGAATTATCTAGCATAAATAGTTAAGGTCTCATGCCCTATTCTCTACACTGCACGTGCTCTCACACACACACCCATTCTTGAGATTGTTTTTATTCTGCAGTCTTGGAAACCTACCCTGAGAAATATTCACTTTAGCTCCATCTTGCTCCCAGATTATTTGGGAATAACCTCTCTCTAACTCTCTCCTTATGTCAGCGACAGGCTCATCTAATAGTCAGGGACAGTCAGCAGAATAGCTCTGGACCTATACACACAGCATCCTAAAGCTGGACATCTTGCCGTATCTGTCTATTTTGGGTTATGAATACCTCAGAACAGTTACTTTGACTTCTCTCATGTCTGAAGACCACCATATACATGAACAGTAGTCTATGGGTAATAAATAGAACTGGTTAAAAAAAAAAAAGTCAGTCACCTGTTCCCCCCACCTACCGCCTTAAAAAAAAAAATCACAAAAAATTCAAACAAATGTTTGTTTTCTTTTTCAAAAACAAAAGGAATTTTTGAAGTTCCTGCTTCCCCCTCTTTCATTTACTTCCCCTTCCAGCTCCTCACACACACTGAAAAGGAATGGGGAAGACACTGAAAATAGAGGAGCAAGTGGGGAAAAATCACAACTCCTTCCCTCAGACTCTCATTCTGAAAAAACACCACACGCTTTAAGTGGAAAGTGACAAGTGTGAAAAAAGAGGAGGAAAAACCCAACTCTCACTTTACCTTCCCTTCTCCCTTTCCAAGGGAAGAGAGGTATAGAAAGAAACACAGAAGAAGTCGTGTCTTTCCACAGTTTCAAAGATAATTTTTTAAAAATTCAAAAAACATTCAAAAAAGACCAAACATATCAACTCTGACATTAGGACTCCACGAGATGATCACTTCAGGAAACTGCTTCCACCCAGGGTGAAATAGTGGAAAGCAGTGCACAATTTGAGTTTCTACATCTCATGCCCCAGGGTCAGCCTCTAGGTTGTCTGGTGGGGAAAGAATCTTTAACCCCAACAAAGCTAAAGGCTGCTGTGGAGCTGCTCCACAATTGCTACTTCCCTGAGGCTGCAGTAGCTTCTGCGGCTTAAATGCCTCCTATTCACATATTCATGGGTCCTTGACCTCTGCCCTAACTCCCTTCCTGATATTAACCTGCCCTCAGTTCTTCACAGCATGACTGCCCCCTGCAGAACAGATCTTTGTACTGCAGAAGTATATAAAGCTTCTTTAATGCTGCCCCCATTTCTTTCATGAAAACTGTACCCCTTCTGCTGCATGGGTGGACCTCTGCCCCTATGGAAGAGGACTGACTTTGGCCGTAAGGGGGCTGAATCTGTAATCATTAGTGGCACACCCAAAACTTCAAAAGCCATTGAGTTTTGAATGTGCAGCGAACGTGATTTAAAATGCAAGCACCTAATTTCAGAGGTGTTGGGTACCTAAAATGCCAACGAGGAGTTGTGAGTGCTCAGCGCCTCTGAAAAATCAGCCCCTGGATATTCACATTCCATGTTAACCCTCCTGTATTCCATGTAATCCCAGGCAGAGATAGCATGATAATTGGGCCTACAAATTTATCATAATTGTGAGTTCAGCTGTAAAGATTGGAGTGTGAATTCATAAGATATCACAACAACCTATCACCAATGTTGATGGGGAAAGATGCAAAGGCAGATTGAGGGCTTTTCTTCACGTACAGCGCTGCAGCTGTGCCACAGTAGCACTTTAGTGAAGACACTACTATGCTGACGATTCTCCCATCAATATAGTTAATTCACCTTCCCAAGCTGCAGCAGCTGTGTCAGTGGGTGAAAATAGCATCTTCTCATCAACATAGCACTGTCTACACGGGGTTAGGTCCGTAGAACTACGTCACTCGGGGATGTGGATTTCTCGCAGTGCAAGCGACATAGTTATACTGACATAGGTCTGTAGTGTAGACCTGGCCTGAAAGAGTGCATTAGTCCAAACAAAAAGGCCTCCCGATATAACTCAAAGATTGTGTTCTAAAAACTCTCTCCAACTAAGGGAAAAGGGAACCAGGGAAGTTGCTAAAATGAAAGTCTTATCCAATCCTTAATATTTCAAATGCTTTAACTGTTTTTATTTCTCTTTAAGAAGAGGTTTAAAGGATTTTTAGTGGCATATCTGCCATGGTACTAAATTGGCTGAGGTCTCTGTATACCAAATCCTGAATCTTGTTTAACACTGTTTAATGTTGGACAGTGCCTGGGTTATGTTAATATCTTCCCTCTAAGATTAATACAGAGATTAGGTACAATAAAATACATGAACAAGTTTGCACTTCCAGACTCAGTGAAGAAAGAAATGTTGCTGCTTGAGGTCAAACTGACTCCATTTCTCTCCCACTCTACCTCCAGCAAGCTGACATCTGACAACACTCAGTCAAAACAGAAGCATATGGTCTTTTTAGCAAGTGTCAGCAGACAGAATGATGTTTATTGGATTTTTCCTACATGAATACAGGAGTTTGCCAGAATATATTACTGAGGTACTAAAGTAAAATCTGAGATTCAGTTCTATTCTGCCTGAAAAATTCTCTCCAAGTTTGAACTTCTATAGCATTTCCTTGAGGAAAGAAAATGAAGTGATTTTTCTTCAGTTGAGACAAAATACAGGAGTACAATTAAGCTGAGCAAAATAGTTATAAAAATTTGCTCTTTTTGGAGGTTGCCATTTTTTTTTTGTGTAGGGGTAGCACAGCTTGAAAAATTTTCAGTGAAAACTGAATTTTCAAATGTCACTGAAGATGTTAAAAAAAGAGAGTCATGTTTCATATTTTTCATTTTTTCCCTCTTCTTCCTTTCATATTTGATCTGGGCTGTTTCAGATCTCTGTGCCACTTCCAGTACGTCAAACAAGAATGCCTTCATAACTGATCACTTCCAACCCAGTTTGACCTAGTGTGCATCTCTAATACACCTCTACCCTGATATTACGCGACCCGATATAACACAAATTCGGATATAACGCAGTAAAGCAGTGCTCCAGGGGAGAGGGGCACACAACTGCATGCTCCAGCGGATCAAAGCAAGTTCAATATAACGCGGTTTCACCTATGACACGGTAAGATTTTTTGGCTCCCGAGGACAGCGTTAAATTGGGGTAGAGGTGTACATGTATTGCCTAGGCACTACACTATCCTTTCCTGTCCTCATTGCTTTATCCAAAATTGCCAACGTCAGCTGCTGTAGAACTACTGTGCAAAATTCGCAGTCCACAAAATTCTCAATCCACGTAACTGAAAATTTGTTTAATTTTGAACTCAAAGTGAATTTCATAAGCAAATCTGTGATATTTTTGAAGGAAATTATTGGGTCCTTGATACTCCATGGAGAACAAAAGAATGAATAGCCAATTTTTTGCAAATTTTAATGATTTTTTAAAAGCCAATTTTATCTAGCCTTTTTGTAGAACAGCACTAAATAGCACCTGCCATTTTGGATTCAATTACATATTTAAGTTTAATCTTTCAAGTTTTCATCTTTCATATTTTAACATGAGTTTTCATTTTCAAATGAAGACATTGTTCTTAAAGTTTAAGTTGACTATGGACCTGGTTCTTATCAGAAGTGAATCCTAAATGGCAAAGATCCTAAATGAAGATCAGTCAATCAGATGTCACAAATTTCACACAGTACCATCTCGTGGAACCAATACGTGTCACACCTTTAAGGTGGCAGCACTCACTATAAAAGAAGTCACACCTTCCCATTACTTTCCCATGAAGATAACAAGATTAAAAACAATGGTCACATCTTGATTCTCTTCTGATGAATGTTGTTCAAAACAAGCAGATAAAGATTTAGATCCTTGCTGTGTAATATCATTGTGCTATTTTCCTTCAAGTCCATAACAAAAACCACCTACAGTAGAACCTTACAGCAAATACTGTAAAGTACATTACTGTGTTAAATGTAAACTACTAAAAAACAAAAAGAAAGCTAAAAAAGATTTGACAAGGTAAGGAAACTGTTTCTGTGCTTATTTCATTTAAATTAAGAGGATTAAAAGCAGCATTTTTTTTCTGCATAGCAAAGTTTCAATGTTCCATTATAAACTTTTGAAAGAACATCCATAATGTTTGTTCAGAGTTACGAACAACCTCCATTCCTGAGGTGTTTGTAACTCTGAGGTTCTATTGTATATCTAATATAGTGGAAAATGCCATTTGAGTCAGGCTCATGCATGAGGTCATGGTATCGCATAGGTAACAGCGAACCTATCAAATAGCAATATATGCATATAATACAGTTAATGTTCTCAGCTATGAGGCTCTCTGTGATATCCCAGCATGATATGAGTGATTTATTACCAAGGATATTATTAAGGACAGTAACTCATCTCATAAAATGCCAAGATTCCAAGAACCTAGAGATATCCTAGATGCTATATAATGCTAAATAATGTGTTTTCCTAGAGATATCACTTGATGCTATACAATGCAGAGTTCAGTTGTCCATAGTTTCCACTTCTGTTACCAGACTCTGACCTCCTGAATACAGAGATCTTTGCCAGGTCTCTTCGTTGATGGGAAAAAACAGCTGCAAATTTCCTTATCTCCCATTATCAGCTGCTGGTTGGACTTCTCAAACACTGTGAAGAGAAGCAGTTTGACCCCATGACTCCCACCTCCCCAATTTAGATGGCTGAAGCTCCCAACAGCCAGAGGCATTGTATACCTGGAGCATCTACTCTTTAGCTCCATATCTGCTATAGTTTCCCCACCAAGCCACAGTTGCTACACAATCTTTGGTATGCTTCTGTTTTTAACCGCAAATAGCTTTATAATATATTTTTTAAAGCTCCCCTTTCATTCTTATTCAGCAGTTATAAGATGTGTTCATTCACTCTTTGGACAGTTCCAAGAACTGTTCACCTGCATTGTGATTCACTAGGTGAGTTTTCTCTCATAGTCAAGAGATGAGCCAATACCCTAGCAAAATTTTAGGGGTCACATTACTGCTCTAAAATAAACAGTCTTGCTCACTTGTGATCATTAAAGATCCTATGGCATTCTGGTAGGAGTTGTGGGAATTATCCCTTCAGTTCTAGCCAAACTGTCTCCAGTAATTACATTCTGCCTACCTAAATTTCTAAATGAGGTTACTTTGTTAATGTTCATAATGTCTTTGAGATCCTGTATTACTGGTGTGAGCCTATTAACCCGCTTTAATTCCTGAAACAGGAGTGAGAGGAGATCCCTTATATTATGCAGATTGCAAGCCTTTGGTGGCGGGGATCATCTTCGTATTCCATGTTTTTACAGCACCTAACACAGTAGGGTACTGGATCATGACTAGGGTTCCTAAGTGTTACGATAATAGAGATAAGATTTAGAGTGACTAACTCCAACACTACACACTCCAAAGGTGAGCACTGAGAAAAATGAGAGCCCTTACTTGACATGCAATTAGAAAATTTACAACCCAAAGCTTTATGCATAGAGGAAATTTGCAGTATGACAGGAAATTTAAAAAGAGATTTGACTCCCCCATTTCATTGTACATTGAATTCTACGCTGGGCTTTTGCTGTGGTTCAGTCATCTTTTCTGCGCTTCATTCTCCAAACTGGATTTGCTGCTTAGTGATTATGTGAAGAAACGTTTAATTTGCTGTCTCTGCAATGTCTACGTTTTACTGAAGTCCTCTGCACCAACACGCTTTGCTTTGTCAGACTCCATACAAATGTGCATATTGATTTACAACAAATAATTCAGCATTCATATTTTAAAAATAATAATTTTCTTTAGCTAATAAACAACTAATACCTTGGTTTATCAACTTTTACCTGAATCAGCACCTGCTCCACAGCAGCCCTGGTTAGCATATTAATCACCATTAGAAATTAATTGGTAATCAGAGAGAAAAACTAAATACAAAGCACCTTTGGCTTTTAGCATAAGAGGCATTGCAGTTGCAGTAGCTATTATGCAAAATATGTAAACCAACATAAAATGCATAACTATTTTTTGTTTTTAGCAACAGTGAAGCTCTAAATTGTGTTGGATACAGTTCATTATAGTATAGTTCTTTGAACAGAGAATGACGTATTGGCACACGGGCATGTTTCTATTAAATCATCAGCTTTTGACAGAGGCTTCAAAAGCCTGTTTATATAATATTCATTAGCATCTAATAGAAGAATATTAAAGCTAGAAGAGGGTGTCTCCTTTATCCCAATAGGAAATTTCCATCTAATGCTACTTTTGAAGATACGATGAAATGGCATCATATAGCATCTTACTGTTAGTAGCTAAAGGCTTAAATTATGCAGGACCAGTCTACCTGAGGGACCATCTGCTGCTTTATGTCCTGTTGAGATCAGCAGGATTGGAACTCTTATGTTACCTCTCTTTAGGGATGGTTAATTTAGCCAACAGAGCAATGAGACTTCCAACTAAGAACCAAGATATTTTTTGCCTTTTCTTCAGTTTTATGTTTTGTTGATAGTTTCGGTAATTGTATATTGCTGATCACATTGAGGGATTTACACTAGATGGGAACTTCTGAAGCCACGTTGACGTTTTCATTTTTTTTTCAAGTCAGTTTTGATAGGTATCTAGAGAACTGTATCATTAGGAAATCTACTATATTAAACTAATATAGGGTGAATAGCCCCCTACAACAAATATCCCATGGGAAGGGGATACTTGGAAAGCAGTCAGTTCAGTGGAGTGTTATGGGTGTCAAATTAGGCATATGTTTGCAGAGTGATACGGTAGGAAAAACAAATGCAGTTTTGTGTTACATAACAGAGACATTGTCACAGACTATGAAACTGATTGCCCACCTCTGAACAGCACTGCTGAGGCCAGACCAAAGCCTTGATTCTGCAAGCTGGGACAGCTAACATGCTTAAAGTTAAGCACATCAGTGTATGCAATATCAGAGCCCTAATTTTGCAAGAAATGTTGGAATTAATATCTGAAATTATTAATATTAATACAGGAAACCACCAAATACTAATTTAACCACAAATTCCTTTATTAAATCCAAAGGCCAAATGGTATTTATACAATTACTCTAAACATGCATTAAAAGCTTAACACATAAGCAATTGGCTACATCCAAATAGTAACAAAATATTTATCAGTATTTGATCAAGATATAATAAAAGCTATTTTATCTGGTATGTTGTGGGAATGAGGGGTGCTGGTAAGTGAAAAATGCCAATTAACTAAGAGGGAGGGAATTTGGGTGCAGGAGGGAGTGTGGGGCTGGGGTGTGGGAGGGGGCTTGGGGTGCCAGATCCGGGGGGGCACTCACCTCAGGCAGCTCCCTGCAAGTGGCAACATGTCCCGGCTGCTTCTAGGCAAAGACATGGCAGGCAGTTCTGAGTGCTGCCCCAGCCTCGCACCAAGCGATGGCTCCACAGCTCCCATTGGTCAGGAACCATGGCCAATTGGAGCTGCAGGGGCAGTGCCTGTGGGCAGAGCCACCTGCCGTGTGCCTTTGCCTAGGAGCAGCGGGGACAAGTCGCCACTTGCAGGGAGTCACCCAAGGTGACAGCCCCCTGGATCCGGCAACCTGCACTCCCTCCTGCACCCCGCACCTCCTTCCACACCATCTGCACCCCCTCCCATGCCCAACCCCTGCTAGTCCTGCGCCAACCAGACTATAAACCAGACTTTCAATGAAGATCAGAAATGCCAGTTTATAGATCTCTCCGGTTGGTGGAGTGCCGGATAAAACAGCTTTTACTGTACTTACAAGCAGGCTAAACCCAAGGGTGCTTAGACCCAGATTGGTCAGTTCCAAGATGGTCAGGCAGATATTAGCGATGAACTCTTTAAGAGTTCATTTGTATACCCTATAACAAACAAGTGATGTCACTGCCAATTACTGACTTTAGCAAAAATCAGTTTGAGACAGTTCATTCTTATTTCCAGTTTTAATCCAGAAAAGATTTATAGCCTTTCTTCCCGAGGTCTTTCCTCCCTTCCTTTGTGCTACCAACAGTTTTCCCTTTGCACCTTGGTTCACGTAGGTTTTAACATTGGTGGGTAGGTAGGGAAAGGGCCATGTTGGTTCATTTTATGACAGATTCTCTTTTTGTATTTAAAACTACATGCAGTCACCCTCATTGGTCAGAATCCTTCTTTTTAGAAATTTCCCCTTATCTCATTAGATATTCTTTAAACCAGACTTCCTTCCTACTTTATTCCATCTAGACTTATCACTTATTCTCAAGGCCTTCCTTCTATTTGCCATCAGGACCTCTCTTGACAACACTATATATTTTCTTAACTAACCTTAAGCTAATGCTTTAATTTTAAATTTAACCTACAACAAGTAAATAATTTTGCTTCCTATTGGCTGTTCAAACCAACTATACAACTAGGATTTTTTTTTAAACATACTCTCTCTATTCTCAAAAATAGTCTCTTAACTGTTACCCTTTTAGAGCCAGATTGTCATCTGATAATCTGGCCATTAGAAAACCCTCTGGTAAGAGACATTTTCCCTCTCACAAATCACAACAAAAAAATAAGTGCACAACGTTGATGTAAAGACTCAGCTGCTTAAATTTCAGCTAGTGCTGTGGGGTTTGCTGTGAGTGATGAGTAAAACAATCAGTCCACTGGAGAAAATACTTATGAACCTACTGATGAGACATACGGAATTATTCTGCCAGATTAGCAAGTAGAGTGGCAAGAATCTGGCAGTATTAAATAATAAGCCAGATCTTGAAAAGGGCTTTGCAGGATCAGGCCCTAAGCCCATAGGTAGAGCGTCGTGTCAGTATGCCCCCCCTCCCCTTTTTTTTTTAAACATAGAAAATGATGTTTGGCTTTTCTACTAAACTGTGGCAACCTTTTCAACCCCAAACTTTAATACATGGAAAATTTCCAATCTTATTCTGGTCACAAATGTACGCCTTTAACTAGATAGAGGACCAAGCTGCAGAGTTTGAATAAGCCTTTCCCAAAGCTCAGGGGAGGAGGGCTCTGTCATGATTTCTGGATTATTACTTAGCTGCTATTACTTTGTATGCCCCATGGCTAGTGCTAAATGCAGGGTTCTCTTTCATTATTAAGGATTTAAAGCTTTAGACAAATCACACACATAATGCAATCCTCCTATTCTATTAACTTAAGAATGCAGGAAAATTATACGTTACAAAACCTGCTTTTCCTTTAACATTTTTTAAGCGATGAAAATGTTAATTGGGTTGCCACCAAAGCATCCTCCGTGGGGCTGACAGCCCTGAGCCTCCATTAAATTACACCTCTAGAACATATATAAGAATATAAGAATGGCCGTACCGGGTCAGACCAAAGGTCCATCTAGCTCAGTATCTGTCTACCGACAGTGGCCAATGCCAGGTGCCCCAGAGGGAGTGAACCCAACAGGCAATGATCAAGTGATCTCTCTCCTGCCATCCATCTCCATCCTCTGACAAACAGAGACTAGGGACACCATTCCTTACCTATCCTGGCTAATAGCCATTAATGGACTTCACCACCATGAATTTATCCAGTTCTCTTGTAAACGTTGTTATAGTCCTAGCCTTCACAACCTCCTCAGGCAAGGAGATCCACAAGTTGACTGTGCGCTGGTGAAGAACTTCCTTGTATTTGTTTTAAACTGCTGACTATTAGTTTCATTTGGTGAGCCCTAGTTCTTTAATTATGGGAATAAGTAAATAACTTTTCCTTATCCACTTCCTTCACACCGCTCATGATTTTATAGGCCTCTATCATATCCCCCCTTAGTCTCCTCATTTCCAAGCTGAAAAGTCCTAGCCTCTTTAATCTCTCCTCATATGGGACCCGTTCCAAACCCCTAATAATTTTAGTTTGGCCCTTTTCTAGTGCCAGATAATTTTTTTGGAGATGAGGAGACCAACATCTGTATATATTATACATATTAATATTATAATGGGGGCTCCACAGTCACAGCGTGTGCTGTGTGAAAGGGGTCACCAATACAAAGTTAAAAACCACAGCACTAACTCATAGAGACGTTTCATGGTCTGCTATAGAGTTCAAGGTCAGAAGGACCAATAATGATCATCTAGTCTGACCTCCTCTGCACAAGGCAGGCCACAGAAACCCTGCCCCATACACCATTCTATACACAACCCGAACCCATGACTGAGTTATTGAACTCCTCAAAATTGAGATTGAGCCTCAAGCTGCAGAACCACCAGCAAGCGAACCATGCCCCACGGCTGCAGAGAAGGTGAAAAAACCTCCGGGCCCTGCCAATCCGCCACTGGAGGAAAATTCCTTCCACCCAAATATGGCGAATCAGCTAAACCTGAGATGTGGCAAGACTCACCAGCCAGCACCCAGAAAGATTCTCTGCAGTAACTCATGTTCCCATCCCATCTCCAACATCCACCTCACAGACCATCGGAGCAGATTATTCTGCCGGTTAATCCAAAATCAATTGCCAAATTAAACTATCCCATCATAACACCCCTCCTATACTTATCAAAGCTTAGTCTTAAGCCAGATAAGTCTTTGCCCCCACTTTCCCTCGGAGGCTGTTCCAGAACTTCAGCTCCCAGGTTAGAAAACCTTTCGTCTAATTTCAAAGTCTAAACTTCCTAATATCCAGTTTTGTACCCATCGTCCTCGTGCCTACATTAGTACTAAACTTAAATAATTCCTCTCCTCCCTAACGTTAATCCCCCTGATATATTTTATATAGAGCAACGCATATCCCCGGAGGTTTCTTTTGGCCAAGCTAAACAAGCCAAGCTCTTTGGAGTCCTCCTTTCATAAGGCAGATTTTCCATTCCTCGCGATCATCCTAGAATCGCCGTCTCTGAACTGTTTCCAGTTGAATTCATCTCTTAAACATGGACCCAGAACTGCACACAATATTCCAGTGGTCTCACAGCGCGTATATAACTGGCACCCTAACATCCTTCTCTTGCTGGGGGGGGCGGTGGGGGGTGGGGGAGGGGGGGAGAGGAGGGGGGGAGGGGGGAGGGGGAGAATACCTTCGTCTGATGCATCTAAAAACGATTTGCTTTTTTAACAGCCATATACATTGCGGCTCATAAGTCATTCCTGCTATCAACCAATACCAAGGTCTTCTCCTCCTCCGTCGTTTACAAACTGATCGCTCCCCAAAAAAAAAAAAACGTATATCGTAAATTCTTATTATTAATCCCTAAGTTGCATGACTTGCGCACTTTCACTATATATTTCATCTATTACTATTACTCGAGTGTACAATCGTGGTCCAGGTCTCCTGACTAGTATCCCGTCCTTCTCCGTGTACATCCCTCCAGCTTAGTGTCATCCCCAAACTTTATTACACATTCCGCTCTTTGTGCCAAGGTCAAATAAATAGGTTAAATAAGATCAGGTCCAAAAACCGATCCTTGAGGGACTCCGCTAGTAACCTCCTTCCAGCCTGACAGTTCACCTTCAGTACGACCCGCTGGAAGTCTCCCCTTTAGGACTTAGTTTACTTCTTATGCCACCTTGTGACAACTTTCATCATTATCCCCATGCTATTTCCAATTTAAACTAATCATTGTTCGCATCGCGTTACACCGTGTCAAACGCGCTAGAAAATCGAGGTAATTAGATCTCCCACCGTCTATTTCTTTGTCTAGTAAGATCGTCACGGCTCTCTCAAAAAGGAGATCACGGTTTGGTTTGCCGATTCTGACCTCTTGTAATCCATGTTGCAATTGTGCCCAATCTAACCATGACCAATCATGATCCTTAACTTTATTTCGCCTTTAAAGATTTTTCAAGGACCTTACAACGAACAGACGTCAAGTAACATGGCTATAATACCACATACACTCTCTAATTCCTTAGGTTAAAGTAATAGGGAAATTAACTACGTTAGCAATCTCCGTCGAACGGTACAACCGCGCGCGTGTTACCGATTGCTTAAAATTCTCGTGCAACATTGTCCTCGCAATTTCACGCGCCATATCCTTTTAACCATCTCTCGGTGCAGGATTTCGCGGTTCCTCCGATTTGTGTACCAATTAAAGCTGTATCAAGTATTGGCTCTTACCTCAGATGCCGGTTAAATTCCACCATCCTATAATCGACACAGTTCCTGTTGTGTCAAAGTGCGCTACTCTTCGTCCCTAAACTCACTCAGATAGTGTTATTAAAGAACCGAGGCAAGTACTTGTTAGAATATGAGGCCAATGCGCTAAGGTATCCGTTAAGCGCTCGCCGTTCCATCCTGGACTTGGTGATGTAAGCGGCCCCACTTCTTCTTTCTTTTTTTCTTTTCTTATTATGTATGGCTTTGATAGAGAACCATTTTACTATATCGGCTTTGTTCCCTTATGCATAACGATCATTCTACGCGCGCTCTTAGCCTCACCTGCACTTATCCTACACGTTCTGACGTCATCGAAGGTAGCTTCCCTTCTAATCCCGCCTTTCTTCCACTCCCTGTAAGCTTTCCTGCTTTTTCCTATCCCCTTCTGATGTTGCTTGCTCATCCAGCTTGGCCTACACTCCTTGCTCCATGGTTTTTCGCCCTTTCTGGATGCTAGTGCTTCCGAAACAGTTTCCGCAGCTGCGGACTTAAAGTAGAATTCCAGGCTCCTCCACATTAAATCCACAAGTTCCTCCACCAATCCAACTTCCCTAACTAATTTCCTTAACTCTTTAAAATTAGCCCTCGAGAAGCAAAACCCTAATCCCAGATCTACTTTGGTTTATCTTCCATCTTAATTTGAATTGAATCAGCTCATGATCACTCGAACCAAGGTTTGTCCCCTACCACATTTCTTCTTACAGGTCCTCACTACTACAAACAATCAAAATGGCATCCCCCCGTAAGTATTATAACTACTTGATGAAGAAATCCATCCGCTATCACATCCAGAAAAATCTGACCCCTATTATTCTTGCAAGCACTCGTCCTCCAGTCTATATCCGGGAAGTTGAAGTCTCCCATTATCACACATTTCCCCTTACTACTGGAAGGTGCTTAGCTACAACAGTGACAAATGCGGTGTAAGAGCCTGAACATAATGAAACAGAGTGACCGGAAAACATTTCATCCTCTCGCAGCTGAGATGATGTCATATGGCTAGGTAAAAGCCAAATCCAAGACCATGTATGGTATGTTGTTCAATCTGAGAAATACCATGGCCTGAGATTCAACAGACTTTACACCAACAAGATCCATAACTTAGGATGCGAATCCAGCATGAGGAATGATATCCACGTGTTCTATTTTCTGAACTCACAACTCATGAAAGGAATCTTTAGGAGAGAGATGATGGCTGCATAAACTGGAACTGGAAAACTACTCCACGCATAGGAAGCAGCATGGGAAGAGACATGGAGATGGGAATGAGAGGGGTAAATTTATATTAAGGTTGCACCAATTGAGACTGGGAATGAGATCAGGCCCCAGGTGCTAGGCACTGTGCAAAAACAGAATAGGATACAGTCTCTGCACTGCAGAGCTTACAGTCTAAATAGAGATGACAGAGAAAGGGATGGGACTGGAGACAGTCAGGGTTTGTCTACACTTCAGTTAGATACCCACAGCTGGCCTGTGCCAGCTAATTCAGGCCACGGGCTTGGACTAAGGGGCTGTTTAACTGTGGTGTAGATGCTTGGGCGGCAACTAGAGCTCTGGGACACTGCGAACTCACAGGATCTTAGAACCTGGGCTCCAGCCCAAGCGCAAACATCTACACTGCAATTAAACAGCTCCTTAGCCAGAGTCAGCTGGCAGGGCCAGCCACAGATGTCTAACTGGGGGTATGTCTACACTGCAGAGAGAGGTGAAGTGACTTGCTCAATCACACAGCAAATCAGTGGCAGGACTGGGAATAAAACCCAGGTCTCCCAAGTCAGAATCCAGTATCCTATCACCTGGGCCATGCTGTTCTTAAAGACATAAATTGCTCTCAAGCCCTATTTCTATTATGTCTGCTTTGAACGGTGTTGAAGTAATGGTTGGACAGTCAATGGGGCTAAAGGGAACTGGACACTTGAACCCCATTGCATTTGAATAAGATTTGAGCTCCTTAAAAAATTCCCAGGCTAAAGGCAAAAGAAACACATAGTTGAAATTCAGAACAGAAAGAAGCATTTACATTAGTCAAAGTCACGTGTAAAGAGCAGTGTGGCTGTTGAAATCTAATTTTTCTCATATTTTATATTCCTGAGATGAATTATACATCCAATACATAGAGGTATAATGTGGTACTTAATTGCTTTCCAGCATTTGTTGAGAAAAGTGAGTAATATTAAAAAGTGGTTAAAAATATTTAATTTCAATTGTGAATTTTTTTTTTAAGTTGACACTTGCAATGAAGATATACCAAGTGGAATAGCTAATTGGTATCCTTTCTTCATTGTGAATCTGCCTGCACACAGTAAGCATTGTATTGTTGACAACAATACATATAAGTTATACAAAATGTCAGCTGGGGTTATATATGGTGAAAAGTAGGAGTATTCTGTTTGGTTTTATAACATTTATATATGCATTATTGTATGTGCTCTTAAGCACATAAATACAGTACAGGAGGACATAACCCCTTTCTACAGCATAGACATTGCTGCCCATTTTACACTCTCCAGGATTACCTCCTGGGGAATATAATACATTCTCTCCCCTAAAAGAAAAAGCAAATTAGCCACGGTGTTTGTGTTACTGTATGTCTGCAAAAAGAACAAAAGAGCCAAGCCAATTTTAAGCCATATAAACGAAGGCACATTCATGGTAAATTGGAGTGCAAAGATTGTCCTAAGTGGTTGGAGAGAGTTCCTCTAGGATGCTTGTGTTCTGCAGAATTTAAATTCCTCTGCTGGGGTTTGTCTGTTACCTCCCTGGGTCTGGTTCTTGTGATGCACCTGAAACAGTATTTGTTGGGCTCATCCACCGCCCTACTCTGCAGGCTCACCACAAGTTTTCCATCTACACTTTTTATTCATTAAAAATTGGATTTTTGACCAAACAAAAGTTCCTGGGGGAAGTATCAGCCTTGCTCAAAAATGTGGGCGGGGGTTGGAAAATCAGAGCAAATAAATTGGGTTTGGCCAAAAAAATTATTTTGGTTACAAAAACCATTTTTAACCCCCCAAGAAAAAATCAAAGTCAATGATGTCTTCTTCCCCTACCCAGCATCTCATAGGCAGTTTAAAATCATGCCTCGTATACTTGCGTATTTGAGTGCAACACTGACGGCCATATCCTCAAGTGGTGTAAAATCAGGTTAGTTCTATTGACTTCAATGGAGTTACAGTAATATACACCAGCTGACGCCCTGGCCCTGATTTTGTTCCTATGTCAGTTCTGTTCCCATCTGCGAAGCTGTAGGCAGCTAAGGAACTATCCATAGACTGTCTACACTAGGAGCTAGGGGTGTGATTCCCCGGCTTGTCTGCTTCCCCTGCTTCCTATGTCTGTAAATAGCATTGTCGCAGCAACAGAGCACAGGTTAGCCAGGCCAAATATGCACCCCCCTGGTTTCAGGCAGCTATGTACTTGGCATGGCAAAGCCATGCCTCCGCTACCTGTGCTACCATGGCTCTGCTGCTATTTATACTCTCACTAGCTTAATGAGCACTAGCACAAATGTGTGTACACGAGCCGGGGAATCACGCCCTTTGCTCATAGCATAGATGTAG
The DNA here is from genome assembly GCF_003597395.2 of Chelonoidis abingdonii. Lineage (NCBI taxonomy): Eukaryota > Metazoa > Chordata > Testudines > Testudinidae > Chelonoidis > Chelonoidis abingdonii. The sequence goes on along the minus strand of NC_133769.1, from coordinate 313,405,951 downwards.
CCATGCTGGCTAAAAAGGAAGTTGTTTCAATTTATCAATTTTCTACTGCATCATGATGATTCCTATTGTAACTTCAGTGAGTGGCTTCTTGGCTTCTTTCACTAACTTAGTTTAAACTGAAAATGGAACATTGTGAAATCATTTGGCAACAGCAGCAGTAAGATACAATGTGGGGCTATTGCCATGAGATGAAGATTAAACTTCATATGATAAACAAAAGACAACACATTTAGTTGGAAATGCCCCAAACTACAGAGAGGTTTTTTTTTCCTTTTCCCTGCTGGATAAAAAGAGGCCAATGAGCTGCGTGAAATACAGACACAGATTGTACATTTTGGTACTTACTCAAATCAACATGACAGTATTCTGCGAGTTGCAAGTTTACAATGCACAGTGTAATATTATAATTGGTGCATTTTATCTTGAATTCAGCATTTCAAATTCTAACTATGACAAGACCAGAAATACCAGAACTCAGTTTGGGGTGTGTGCTTGCTGAGCCAAATCCTGCACACGTAGGCTTCACTGTGGTTGCAGAGATATAACTGGAACCAGGCTTTAGCCCTCTATGTTTTCATTACTATCATCTGTGATTCTATAATTCCATGCAGAAGTAAGAGATGGAAAATACCTCACAGATCATCTGCTCTAATTCTATGAACTATATTTTCCAATGTCCATCTAGTTTGGAAAGTCCCAAATCATGAGGCTTCCAGCTTTCCCCAAATATCTATTCCACAGCCTACTCTCTCCATTCCTATCAGGAAGTATTTCCCTATATTTATTTATTTTTAGTTTCATCACAGTTCTCCTAGTTAATGCCCTCCCCACCCATCACTCCTAATACTTCCTTTTCCTCCTTGGTATTAGCGTTCTATACACATTTCTAATCTGTTTTGTCCCCACTTTAGCTATTTTGACTAAGAAAAACTATTTAGCTATTTTAAGCTTTCAAGTCAATCCCTCCATGCCCTAATTGTTTTTGTTGCCCTTCTCTGAATTTCTTCCACATATCTACATCTGCCAGAAAGAGTCTCCCCCCTCCCACTCTGGCACTACATCTCTGAACGAGTGGGGAAAGATGAATCTCCTTACAATATCACTTGAGCAGGGGTAAAGAGAAACCAGCCCCATTACACAGGGCCACTTCATCCGAACAGGGGTAAAAACACACCAACCCACTGCTTACCAACTGCGTTAATGGCACCTTGCTCTCACTTCCAGTTTAAGAGAAGGGTCTGGGAGGGGCCTAGCCTAGCCATGATGTGGGCCAAAAATGGAACCCGGCATGTCGGGCTGTGGGCGACATGATCTCACTTGCCCTGCAGGGAGACTGGTGTAGGGAAGAGAATCTCTACTTCTCTGCTCCAATTCTCCCACAAGCTAAAGTTAGTCCACAGCCTCAGCAACTGTGAGGTTAACAGGCCAGCCAGTGCATGTGAAAACCAGCTGCTACCCTTATTCAGCCCTGCTCTAGAGAAGGGATCAGGTTAGGCCACTGAGCTTTCCCTCAAGACAACTGCAGCTGTGCTACCAGGAAGCTTGAGGCTAATGTTTTCATGCCCTTCACCCGCAGCAGCATCAGTACCTCTCCTGGCCTTTTCCCTGTGCTATTTCCTCTCAGGAGCCATGAAACTGACAAGAAAGCCAGCCCTCTAGAGCCCAGCTGACCCTCACATCCCTGAAGAGCTGTGCAGTGGGACCCTGCTCCTGGCTGGGAACCAGGGGGATAATGGAATCCTGCTCCCAGCTGGGAGTCAGGGTGAGAAGCCCCAGCACTTTGTCCCCCACCCGCCAGCTGAGACAAGAAGCCCCAGGGAACCAGCTGGATGAGTCATGAAATTGACAAGGCTGCCCATCTCCCTGTGCACAGCAGGCAGAAGGGCTGAGAAGCCAGGGCAGCTGGACCCCACTCCCCAGGGGCAAGAAGCCCCGGGCAGCTTCCTCCTAGTCCGGGGAACAGTGAGGGGACAAGCCCCAGCTGACTTTCCCTGTTCCTGGTGGGGAACTGGGAGAGGGGGCAGCTCACTGGGAGCCCAGGAGACTGGGTGCTCAGCTCCCTACACCACCTTTCTTAGGTCAGTGGAAGCAATCCTGGTGAGGACACTCACCACCAACACAAGGAAAGTATTGTGGATATGCACCACCGCAATAATTACTGTAGGTTGACTTACATTTCTAATTTTAGACATACCCATTGACTTCAATGTAGTTATGCTGATTTACACAAGCTGAGGCTCTGCGTACAAGCCCACACGCACACCTCTTAAGCATTAAACCAAGTAGATGTGCAGCTACCAAGTATGCAAATACAAGGGTATATACAAATAAACTCATCAGCAGGTTTTGACACTGAACACCATGCAGAATCAGGTTCTTTGCTAACAAATTAACATGGAGGCAATTTGAACATTTGGCCCAGAATGTCCAATTGGGGAAAGAGTTTGTTACTTGTATAGACTTGATGCTAGAAAGCCTTTTCTCTTGGTTACTTCATGGGTGATATTCTAGCTCAGTTTCATATGCGCTTAATGTTCTGAAAAATTTTTTAAGAGGCTTCTGAATGTTAGTGAGCATGGCAGAGCCAGATTATTCAACCAAGAATGCACAACTAAGTTGTATTTATTATGGAACATTTCCATCAGGAAAATCTGAATTATGTATTACAAAGAAAACACACAGACTCTTGGCTAAAGTACTAAGAATGATGAGAGCTGCTGGTGAAATGCTAAAATACTCAGAAAAACAAATACACATTTTTCTGTGGTAACCTGGCCTTGAAAACCTAGTGGGTTGTTTCTGGCTGTTGCTGTCTTATGGGCAATATCAGTTTTAAAAAATTCTGTGCTACCTACAGCAAAATAAAAAAAACAGTTAACACTTGTCACAAACTCGAGCTAATGCAACACTCTAAATATTTACAGAATGCTTGTAACATCAGGAGTAACAAGCAGGATCAATTAAAATGCAGCTCGTGTTTGTGAAAACAACCTTAACACAAGAAACCAGATCTAGAACAGTATGGTTCCTTGGGTGCCTGCCTCACATTAAGTGCAAACCTCCAAAACTTTCCCTGGGGCTCTGCATTGTGTATTCCTCAGGGCATTCTGCACCAAAAAAAATTAAAATTCTGTACACAATATTTTAAAATTCTGCAAGTTTAATTTGTCAATAAATAAATGCAGAGGCTCCAGCATTGCAGTGAGGAGCCCAGGCCATTGGCTGTACAACGGTGGGAGATCACCCTGTAGCATCCCCACCCCCAGTACACGGACTCAGTGGTGAGGCTGCAAATGATCCTGACGCAGCACAGGGTCTGGGCCTGCCCCAGAAACACCTTGAGGCTCTGCCCCTCTGCGCCACGTGCACCCAATGTGGGGCAGGCAGGCTCAACCAGGTAGGATTCAAGTGTGGAAGGATCCAGGTGTGGGGTGAGAGGACTCCATGTGGGACAATCTGAGTGCAGGCAGCTTAGTGGGGAGTCTAGGGGTGGGGGATCTGGATGCACAGAGGGAAGCAAAGAAATCTGAGGGGGGACACAAATTCTGCACATGTGCAGTGGTGTGGAATCCCCCCAGGAGTAATTGTGATAGTGCTATAAGATTACCTTTGCAATACTATAAGTTGTGTATAGGACTCTTTGAACAGGGATTCTTGTGGGTCTGCCAGCTCCGCCGCTGGGAATTTTGCAATTAGAGCTTTATTCCTACTGAACTTTTTATGTTCAGTCACTGTACTATATATACTAGTGCAAATGTATAGAGGTACATAATGACTCATTCTTTCATGTGGTACCTTAGAAGGGGTGTGTTAGTGACCTGTTCTAATTTCAAAGGGTTTGCTGTGTTCCTTGAGCATTGTTCCCTTCTGAGATTACAAATCCAGCTGGGGAGCTGCAGCTCCTCTATATCATCTGCCACTGGACCCAGTGCAGTACTGGGCTGGCATGGAGCTTACCAACTGATGGCATTAGACTGCATGGCTTCTTTCTTTCCTGCTGGCTGCATCTACGGTTCCAAGAGCATCCCCTCTTTCCATCAGTTGCCATCTACTTCTCCCTCTTCCAGTACCCATTTCCCAGCCAATTTGTTCTGCCCCATCTGTACTTTGCCCTCCCAGCTTCTTGCTACACTTCTCTTCCTATCTGCTAACTCCCCACTACTTCTCTTGCCCCCATCCTGCTCAATGATACCCTTTCTCCTAATCACTACCTGCCCAAACTCCACAGCTCCACTCTTTTCAATCTCTAGTTCCCTCCATTGCTGAATCTTCCAAAATAATTTCAGGAATAAGTGGGTTCATAATAAAAAATGGGGAATAAATATTTAATGATGTGCTCTTCAATCTAGCAGGGAAAGGTGTAACACGAGCCAATGGCTGGAAGCTGCTGCAGACAAATTCAGACCAGAAAGGTGATGTACATTTTTCACCATGGAACAATTTACCAAGAGGGCTGTCTTGCAGTCTCCATCACTGACAATTTTTAAATCAAGACTGGTTCCTCCTAGACTTAGAATCTATGAAGAGTAATGAGTGGGCTGGAGGGAGTGATTTATGAAGAAAGATTATAAAAGCTGAATATATACATAGCTGGACTTAACCCATGACTGCAAGGGAGGGATGTAATTGTTTTATCAGTATTGGAAGGATGTGAATAGCACGTGGGAAAGGAATTGTGGACATCTGTGCTGGAGCTAAGGGTGCTGCCACACCCCCTGGCTTGAAGTGATTTCCATTATATTCAAGGTTTACAGTTTGGTTCAATGGCTCTCAACACCCCCACTATAAAAATTGTTCCAGCTCCCCTACTTGTAGAGGTAGAGTGAAGGGGCTACAACTAGGAATAATAGGATGAAATTATAAAAAAGAGGTAAACTTAGGCTGACTATTGGGGAAAACATCTTTTCACAGTGAAGGCTTTTAAGATGTATGTATTCCACAGGATGGTATATTTAAAACTAGATTGCTTACAATACATCATTGATGAAATGGCAGTCTTGCACTTCTTGAGGGATGGGATAGATGAAATATTGGGGTTTTCTAGCTATAGCTTCCAGACTCTGTCCCATGTGTACTTAGTGGAAGTCACTTCATAGATGAAGAACCAGGCAGTGAAGAACATGCCAATGGCCAACAGCACCACGGTGAGGTGTGGGAACACAGCCGGGTTCACCAAGCTAACCAAGAATGTAGGATTTGTGTGTGTTTATTAAACCAATTCAGACTGCTTGGTGGTACTGTTTTCTGCAAGGTGGCATTGCTTTATTTTCTTTACAAGCATCAATTTCAATTATTAATGAAAGACTGTTTTATAAAGTTGTTGCCAACCCTGTATGGCAAATCAGTACCGGAGTTGTACTACTGGGTAGAAGTTGAACATGCTCTAGTTGGAAGCACAAATAAGGTTCATTCTGTGGAATCAGTTTAATGACGATATTTTCTCTGGTTGATGATGTATAGACTGGAGTGCTTCTGATTTTCAAATTGAATAGCTCAATGCTGTTCTCCAGCAGACAGCATGTGCCTGTGAGAACACAAAGCTGCTTACCTTGTACACGTATTGGCAGCAGCTGGTTTTACAAGACCCCAGAGCAGCAGTTCATACTACAAGACACTGGGTGATACACATCCCTGTCCTGAAGGCAGCAATCAGGCCATAATTTGTACATTTGTTTGGATGTTCTAGGACAAACTACTCTCTGTTACTAGTATGCAGTCCCACTGAAGTCAAAGACATTGCAGGAACTTGGCATGCCATATTTAAACATCTGGGCTAACTACTATCATCAGTCAAAAGATGAGGTGAAGCTTTCAAGCAATCCTGCCTCAAACTTGCTGACCATTTCCAGGACTGGCGCTAGTGTTTTTAGCGCCCTAGGCGCACAGCCATTTCACCGCCCCGCGCGCTGGTCCCGCGGCTCCGGTGGACCTGCCGCAGTCGTGCCTGCGGAGGGTCCGCTGGTCCGCGGCTCTGGTAGAGCTGCTGCAGGCGTGCCTGCGGGAGGTCCCCCGGAGCCGCGGGAGCAGTGGACCATCCGCAGGAATGCCTGCGGCAGCTCCACTGTAGCCGCGGGACCAGGGGACCCTCCGCAGGCACGACTGCAGCAGGTCCACCGGAGCCGCCTGCCACCCCCCCAATAATCCTGGCGCCCTAGGGGATTGCCTAGGCCGCCTAAATGGAAGCGCCAGCCCTGACCATTTACTTTTCCTTCTCACCCTAACAAGATCTCCCTTAACATGACATGTCTTTAGTGGGACATTTCCAGAGGAGCTGGTAACAAACCTCCCCCTCACACAATTCAGTAAGGGGAACAGGGCTGTTTGTCTTCACTCTCACTCATTCAGTAACAGCAGGATTTGGAAATCAGAGACTCAAACCACAGCCTGGAGTGGATGGCAGAATACCCCAAATTGTAGCATATACATCTCTTCCTTGGAATTTAGAGCCATCTCAGGCTTGTTTTAAAGTGTAACACCTACTGCTTAAACAGATGTTTTTCCTTCTTTAACAATCCCCTCCTCCTGGTTTGCACACTCACATCCCTACCTCTCTTCCCAACATATCTGAGTCTCAGCTAGCCCCTTTGTCCATTCCCAAACCTGAAGTCTGTAGGAGCCCACCAGGCCATCTGAGTTTTTTAGGGATGCTGACAAGTGAGCTTTGAGATCTAGTGGTCTGAGCACAGAATTAAGATCCAGGAACAACTGAGTTCTTGTCCCACCTCAGGCAGAGACTCCCTTTATGGCTTTGAGCAAGTCATTTAACACCGTCTCACTCATTTCCCCTCTAGCTGGATATTGGAATTATTAGCATTTGTGTGTTTTGTGGTAGCACCCAGAAATCCAAGTCATAGAATGGAGTCCCTCATATTTATTTTCTGTGTTCACCTCACAAGTGTATTTAATACACTTTGAAAAAGCATTACCGGTCTCCATCACCACCACTGCTCACATTCTATGGCCATAATTTTCCACTCAAGCACATGGGTTTAAACTGGTAAAACTCATTAGTTTCTATGGATTTACTCCTTGTATTCCACTGATGGAAATGGAAGAAAAGTGTGACCTGTGTTACTAGTCAACAACCACGTGCTTTTATTTGATTCAAGATTACATCAACCTCAAGAACAGTCTCTCTATTCATGTACCACCATGGCAATGGAGATCAGCTTGAGTACTCCACCTACACTTCCTGCTATTTTAATACCTTGAGGCTGACACACAGCATTCCCAATGAATAGCTGTTGACACTGGAATTAGCTTCCACAAGCCTAGCGGAGTCCAACTTCATTCCTATTCAAGGCAAGGTGCAAGGCTCATCTGTCAGATTTTTGCCCGGATACTTCACTAAATTTTAGAGAGGATTTTTTACTTGGATTTTCCTTTCTAATACCAAATGAATGTAGGTGCAGTGTTTAATATGCCACATAACCTTAAGTAGCGTCAGAGAAGCAGGCCAGTGCAATGCTCACAAACTTCCTGTTTGATATATTGATTCCACTTAGTGTGCACCAGTTATGGCCCAGATAGTTGAAATCTTCCAGCACTAAAGGTTTAGTTTGCACAGAAGTGTTTGGTTTCTGTACTGTGCACAGTGTATTGTCTCTTTTGACAGGCAGCAGACAAATGGTTGTAGAAGACACTAGACTGGAAGTAGCTCTCACAGGTGTATGTGCTACTGGCACCACCATCTCTTTCAAAAAGTCTTTATTTACTGCAGTCCCTTTAAATTTAAACCTGTCACTAATCTCAGCTCTGGGCCTGAGATATCTCACAGGAGGCTTGTGAGTCAGTTAAACTAATAATAACTCTGCCTACCAAGGCAACAAAGAGAGGATGCACACTTACCCACTTGGAGATGAGGAATGAAATAGAAAATTAGTAAGAAAGTCACTTAAAACATCAGCTCCTAACCCACATGGAGCATTCTAATCCAGCCCTACTTGGGGTGCCAGAAGGCTGGCTCTGCAGGCAGTAGATAGCAAATTTCTGCTATCACCACACTCATTTTAATCTATAGTTACCAGTCATCATGATTCTATCCCACCCGTAGTTCCTCCAGAGACTTCTCCTCTTTGTTCCAAGCCTTCTTTTGCACATTAGTAACTTCCTTCACTCTTCCATTTCAGCTCTGGTCTCTATTAGTTTTCCAGTATCAGAGGTACTGAGAATCACTCAGAGCACTCACTACATGGCAGCAGTAGAAACAGCAGGAAATCTCGGCCGTTCCTCTCAGGGCCAGATTCTGCCCTCAGTCATATCAAGGTTAAGGAGAGCAGAACCTGCTCTAAAATTGGCATTTTAGTTCCATACTCAGTGTGGCAGAGCTCCGGCCTTGTCCCTGTGGGTCCCGCACTTCTAGGCGGTTTATGCTAGCCTCAGTGGCTCACTGCGACCCTCCACATAGCTCTTCTCTCTCTAGGGCCAGGGTTACAGTTTACTGAGACCTTTTCATCATAAGCCAGCAAGGAGGTTAGTGAAAGAACTCACCACAGTCTCTGCTGTCCTAGGGCTTATTTCAGAACAGTTTAGCCTCCTGTCCTGACAGGGGTTTGTCGTCCCTTCCCAGGGGGTGTTTCTGTAGTGGCAGGTAGGGGGAGTGGGAACCCGGGCCTGCCCTCTACTCCGGGTTCCAGCCCAGGGACCCTAATGGTAGCAGCTGTTGGCAGCCAACCTTTCACTGCCAGAGTTGCTACATTTCCCTGGGCCACTTCCCCACAGCTCTCCTGCTTCTCCCTTCTTCACCCTTACCTTAGGACTCCCTTACTGATGGCTTGAGGGTGTCTTCATTAACCAGCCCTTCAGGCACACTTCCTCTCCTCTGGCTTTTCTCAGCCTGACTGGAGTGTGCCCTTTTATAGTATGAAAAGGGTGTTAATTAGAGTCAGGTGTTCACATTACCTTAATGGACTCACCTGACTCTTTGAAGGTTAATTGGAGTCAGGTGTTCTCATTAGTCTGGAGCAGCCCTTGCTCTGGTCAGTCAGAGAACAGAAAACTGCTAAACCAGTGGCCAGTGTATCTGCCTTCAACTACTTTGTTGTACCCAAATTGCCTGGGTATATCACACAAGCAATATCCTCTAAAGGGAAAAATGTAGAATTTATATAGTTTGAGGGATATTGTAGTCGCTTGCCAAACTCTGGGACTTTATCCTCAAACTGGAATATAGCTCTAAGTCCCCTGGAGAACAGAGGTGGTGTTTCCCCTGCCCCACATCATCTCCAGGAAAATTAAATAACCCAGGGGAATGCTCAGAGAGAGCAGAGACAACAATAAGTACTAGAGAGTGGTTAGGTTTAAGAAGGAGCTCTCTCTGTAGCCAATAGGTTACAGAGCTAGTGGAAGTCTGAAAAACCCCTGGGGCACATGAGGACCGCCCTATGTTTCCATGTAAAACTAAGTGATAGTGTAATCACTGACTACACCAAATATTTGCCCAGCCAACCCTAACTTGACAGACTTTGCTTCATTCTATTTCTCTCTTCACTCATCCAGCCTCTGCCACTTCTCCATCCTGCCACATATTTTTGCTTGCAGAAGCCTTCTATTCTGCAGTTCCTGCCATTTGGATCAGCCTCCTTAGCTTGGTTGATGAGGCAGAGAGAATTCTGTTCATCTGTTTTCAATTCCCAGTTGAAAACACCTTCTCCTTTGTCTCCTCTCTCCCTATTTTCTTATTTAATTCTGTAAGAAGCGATAACGGATACAGTATGAAAGAAAGACTATACAAAGTAAGATTTGCAGTACATGCTAATGCATTGATAGGAGATATCAAAAGGTATGTTTAAAAGAAATCAGAAGACTTAACTCTCAGACTTCTGGTACTTTTAAATAGGGAAGCCAATTCTTTTAATCCCACTTTACACCAAACAACTGTAAACTTTTGAGCCGCCACAACTGAAAGAGACCGCAGGCTCAGTTCACTTTAATGGAGATACCCCACAAGCCTGGTTTAATGTTTCCCCCACAGTGCATTGAAAATGTCATTACTACTTTACCATCCCAAGTGGAAAGACTATTTGCCTTTTACCAGGATTTTTGATGAAAATGGGAAATCTAATGACAATTTAGCTTGCTCATAAAAAGAGGGTTACTCAGCTTATGAGTCAAATTCATACCAGTTCAAGGAACCTACGCAAGGTCCAGTCACTACTCAGACCACTAAAATATGGTTTGAGTGGGATTTAAATGACACATAGGCCTTGTATGGGCCCTCTGCACAGAGGGGAAGCCCACCCTAGATCAGTAGAATTTTGGAAGGTTGTTAGAGCTACTGACCTCTTCATTTTGACCTCCGTACACAGTTCCAGCATGCAGAGTGGAAGCCAATAAAATGTTGATGTTTTTGGGTGGTTGGTGCACCAGAAATAGGAAGCCATGGAAAATGGAGAACATCATAAGAGGAGGAAGAGGGATATAACCCATGATGATACAAATAAAGCCTCTCACTTGCTTTCTCTAATGCACAATGATGATAGGTCACCACCTCTTCTCATAAAGGGTAGTCAAAAACTGTTGAGGAAGATGGAGAGGGGGCTGTGTAGGGGAGCATCATGTCACCTGCTGGAGAGAAAGGAGGTTGTGAGAGGCAGAGATGAATGATACAATAAAGTCAAATGTTTTCATGGCTATCATAAAAGTCAATGAACAATATTTTAGTGGTTCTCTACTTTTTGCTACAGTCATTCAGGGTTTTAAATAGCTAGACTGATTGCTTCAGGTATTCCAAATAAAACATTTGGATTCCAGCTGTATCCAAGAACTAAAATACAGAGAAAGCACTATATTTGAAACTAGATAATAAATAATTATTTCATGACTGAAGTTTTTAGCTATTATAGCCTTCCCAGGAGGAAAAAAAATCATAGTAGGAGTCTTTAAGGGCTTTCATTTGCACTATAAAGAAAACCTATTTCCAAACTGAAAGATAGGACTATTAAGGAATTTCATTGCTAAACAGAAGAATAAATGTATTATCCTTAGATACTTTGAAGTGTAACTATTATTCTTGAAGTACAACATTAGTATTCTATTAGAATATTGCTAATGAGTAGAGAGGAGTTCAACAAGTGCTGGTAATTCAGAGACTGCTACAGCTACATCACATACTCTTGTATTTGCCTTATCAGCTAGGGTTGCCAATTTTCTAATTGCACAAAACTGAATACCCTTGCCCCACCCCCTTCCTGCCCCTTCTGAGGCCCCACCCCTTCTCACTCTCTCCCCATTCTCACTCACTTTCACTGGGCTGGGGCAGGGAGTTGGGGTGCAGGAGGGGGTGAGGGCTCCAGCTGGGGGTGCAGGCTTGGGGGTGGGGCCAGGGATGAGGTGTTTGGGGTATGGGAGCAGGTTCAAGGCAGGGGGTTGAAGTGTGGGAGGCAGTGAGGGCTCTAGGGTTGGGCTGGGGATGAGGGGATTGGGGTGCAGGAGGAGACAAGGGATTTGGCATGTGGGAGGGGGCTCAGGTAGGGGATTGGGGTGTGGGCTCTGGGAGGGAGTTTGGGTGCAGGAGGAGATTCCGACCTGAGTCATGGGGTTGGGGTGCAAGGTCTGGGAGGGAGTTAGAGTGCAGGAGGGGGTTCCGATCTGAAGCATGAGGTTCAGGCTCCAGCTGGGCAGCACTTACTTGGAGCTGCCTGAGGTCAGCGGCCCAGCAGGGCTAAGGCAGGCTCCCTGCCTGCCCTGACTTCACACTGCTTCTGGAAGTGGCCAGCATGTCTGGCCACTAGGCAGAGGCATATGGCCAGGCAGCTCTACATGGTCTCCACAGACACTACCACCACAGCTGCCATGGACCATGGTTCCAGACCAACAGGCGCTGCGGAGCCAGCACTGGGGGGTGGGGACAGCACGCAGTGCTTCCCTGATCGCCCCTATGCCTAGGGGCTTGACATGTTGGCCACTTCCAGGGAGCTGCACAGAGCCAGAGCAGAGAGGGAGCCTGCCTTAGCACCACTACTGGACTTTTAACAGCCTGGTCAGCGGTGTCACCAGAGCCACCAGGGTCCCTTTTTGACCGGGTATTCCAGTCAAAAACTGCACACCTGGCAACCCTAGTATCAACTGGTGGAGACTTGCCAGCTCTAGGGAGCTCAGCAGGTGAGCACTAAACTGATCTGTTCCCCTGGCTAATCTTCAAATCCCATAGCTCCAAAAATCACCAAGCCTATGCCTAGCAGGACAGGATTACCTGACCACATAAAGGCCAGGGGAGAAAAGACACCAGAGAGAACATAGATGCTTTTATAAAAGGCATATACCAATATTCAGCTTATCATCTACACCTATAGTCTTAGTCCCATTTCCCCATAGTCTCTCTTATCCCTCAAAGAAGGCCAAAGTTTCCACAGAGAGCAGGCTCCAATCAATGCCCAGCTCTCCCCAAAGTCAGTACATTCTTCCCCTCAAGAAGGCAATGATGATGGCAGTTATGGCTATTCTTACTCCCACCCACAATCTTCTTGGAATGGATGGATACACACATACCCCTCATTTCAAGTGAGTTGGGTTACCCTTATATAATGCCCAGACTCCTCCTACTCCCAGCAGCCTCTAAGAGGTGTGGTCAGTTGTAGTCAGCTGCTCAGGTGTTTTTTTCCTCCTCCCAGTTCACACTGTCCCAGCCTACATGCTGGTAGCACAATGTTTTAATATCTTTTGCAGTTCCAACAACCCCCATTTGGGTTATTTTAAGAAACAGGTATAGTTTAACATAAGTACCAAAAGGGATCATGTATGTCAAGCACCACATTTACAGATTATGTGGCATGGTACAAAATCTCATTCACGTAAGTAAATTCAGCATAATTCAGGCATAACGTTGGGTAAATCCCCATTTGTGCCAGATTTGTGCCTTCCTCCCAATACAAAGTTCCCATGTTAGTCTGCAAATCACTGGAAGTGATTTGTAAGATTGTGGATTTCTTCTTATTTAGTTCCCCACAGGATCAGGCCCATTGTAGATAGGCTGCTACAGTAATCTTGAATAAATTTAATTAAATGAAAACTGATAGCACGAATGCTACCTTCACCAGCTAGCAGTGACTCTAACACCAAGTCTCTGGAAATATAACATCCAGTAACAGACATTTATATTGATATACAGTGTATAATATTTTCAATCTCAGTAGATATAAAAAAACAGTATTTAAAATATGGGGGAAACGCTTCAGCAATAAGAAAGAGAAAATATAACTGCATTACCTACCAGGTTGGAGTGAGTGAAATATACATAACAGGCCTGGTCTACAGTACGCGTTTAAACCGATTTTAGCACCGTTAAACTGATTTAACGCTGCACCCGTTCACACAACGAGGCCCTTTATATCGATATAAAGGGCTCTTTAAATTGGTTTCTGTACTCCTCCCCGATGAGAGGAGTAGTGCTGAAATCGGTATTACCATATCGGATTAGGGTTAGTGTGGCAGCAAATCGACGGTATTGGCCTCC
>NC_133769.1:313383412-313390762 GCF_003597395.2 Chelonoidis abingdonii | reverse complement strand
GGGAACTATGGGATAGCTACGGGCTAGCTACCCACAGTGCAAAGCTCCAGAAATCGACGCTAGCCTCGGACCATGGACACACACCACAGAATTAATGATCTTAGTGTGGCCGCATGCACTCGACTTTATATAATCTGTTTTACAAAACCGGTTTATGTAAAATTGGAATAATCCTGTAGTGTAGACATACCCACAGACATTTTTAAGATACCCGCTTCAGGGCTGCAGCCGTTTGCCTTTGCCATATTTAAAGGGCAAGAAAAGCACGCTGGGATAAAAATTCCTACAAAAGGATAACCCGACAGAGGAGAGTTAGAATAGGAACCTGGAAGCTAAAAAAGCATCCTGGAAGGGCTCTTTCTATGTGTTGCATACCACACCTGCATCATGAGAAGAGTCAAATTTCAGCATCATTCTGTCACAAAAATTTGCCACAGAAAAGGGCTTTTAAGCTATCTAAATCAGTGGTTCTCAACCAGAGGTTTGGGGCCCACTAGGAGGCTGCAAGCAGGTTTCAGGGGGTCCACCAAGTAGGGCCAGCCTTAGACTAACTTGGGCCCAAGGCTGAAAGCCAAAGCCCCACTGTATGGGGCTGAAACCCGAGGCCTTGACCCCCACCACCCAGGCAGAAGAAGCCAGCAATGTAGCTTTGCAGGCCCCCAGGCAATTGCCCTGCTTGCTACCCCCCATGCCAGCTCAGACTTTTACATGCAGAAAACCAGTTATTGTGGCACAGATGGGCTGTGGAGATTTTACAGCAGGTTCAGTGGGCCTCAGAAAGAAAAAGGTTGAGAACCTCTGATCTAATTCATCTGCTTATCAGTACAGGATTGTTTCTTGCAGTATCTCAGCTAGTGTTTTGTTCAATCTAGTTTTAATTATTCTAAGCAATATATGTTTCAACAGTTTCCTTAGGAAATTATTTTAAAGCTAGGTAGGGCTCACTGTCAGGAATTCCCCCCCATTCAGTTTAAGCCTTCCCCTTCTTAATTTCATCACATTACTGTTCCGTACACCCCCTTTTTGCCTTGCTAAATAATTCCTCCCCATCCCTGGTATTTACATATTTCCTCTCAAAGAAATGAAACAAAGTTGTAAGAGAAGTTTAATTACAAATGATTGAAGCAACTTGAACACCTGCTCTTCTGGTGGGCCCACAGCTGGCCAGCACAGCCATAAAAGTCATTGGCACCAGTTTGGGAAATATAACTGTTAGGCTGACTTCCCCCAGCAGAGGTGCAACCACCACCTGTGTTTCTACTTCCCATTTTGCAGCCTCCCTAAATCAGCAGGGGTTAATCAAACCCCAGAACTCTTACGTGATTTATACTTTCAGCTCTTTTGCAGGCATTGGAGTTCCAGGTGCAAAATTCCTTGTGGGATGTGCTTTGATTAACCAAGGATATGTTTACACTACCGGAAAATCAGAGAACTATAGGCTACAGGTTGGTAACAGTGAGTAGAAATATTAGAACTACTTTTGTTTGACTATGGTAAGTATTCATCAACCTTGAAAAGGGCAACATTTTAATACTGGCAAAATGTATTAGTGAGACAAATTTCGAAGGAGCATCAGCAAATTAAAAGGAGTTGCAGAAAAATTCAAAACCATTTAGGTAGTTTTCACCGATCAGTACAAGATGAGGGGTGACCGTGGATGTGCACTAACCCTTCTCCATAATGGATAGCAGCTGGGGAAAAACAAACTACATACACACCTCAGAAATGCTAAGTATGAATCCCCACAAATTATTTCAACAGTAGAAAACTAATGATGCTACATTTGCAATAATACATGTAATTCTGATCATCACACTAAAAGAACATTGTTTACTGGAGCACTGCCCAGATGATTTAGGGATGGGAGAAGGACTAGTGTTAATTTGGGGCAGGTAAAGGAGCTGCTACATCATCAGACAATAGACTGGAGCAAATCAAATAGAGAATGATTACTTCTGTTTGAGGCTAATAAAGGTTGTTTAAGAAACAAGAGAGACATTAGCACAACACATTCTGATACCAATACTGAAGCATGGGACTTTATGTCACAGTACTGACAGAGATATATGTCTGAATAAAATAAAATGTTTCCTTCAGGCAAACTGACAGATTTGTAACTCAGATTATAAGAATATATCACTGCATTTTCTATGAACCAGCCAAACTGCCAACCCATTTCTTCCTAAATTAAAATGAGACTGGCTACAGCAAAATGTGTTTTAGTAAATCAAATGTGTGCAGAGGCCCCTGGTCACATGAAAACTATCTTTAGATAGATATTTAATATTTGGAGCCTGAGAGAAAGACATAGCAAAGAGACTGATCCTCCAGTCTTCACTATGGCAAAACTAACGTGGATTTTTAAGCAAGTTTTCCTCTAAATAAAGGATGCAGGATTAGTCCCTAGAGCAGTAAGTGAGAGAGCATACAATGCCTCAGCCCTGAGCTGGTCAGGAAATTTTCATAAAAATGATGTTTGACAGAAAATGCAGTGTCTGTAAAATCAAATTTTCTGTGGAAAATTTTGATTTTGCTGAAATTATTCAATTTCTTGATTGGGAAAATCTAAACAAAGTATTTTGTTTCACCAGAATCCAAATATTTTGTTTATTCATCTGATCTCAAACATTTTATTTTAAGTCAGTTCAACACTGAACTATATCTTGCCATGGTGTTGTGGTGCATCAGAGGAGATGTAATCCAGCTCTGGAGTCCAGTGCACAGAGTAGAATGGGGACAAGTTGCGTGGGAAGGACAATTTCCATGAGGTACTACAGCATTGTAGGCAAGAGTAGTTGAATAGTGAATTAACGCCAAATGAAACATTTCAGTTGAGGAATATTAAAGTGTTGAATTTAGATTTTTTTAAAAGGCAAAATAACATTAAGACATTTTCCAATCAGAATTTTTCATCCTGTGAAAAAAAAAATTGGTATTTTAACTTTTCATCCCAATTTGGGACAAAACCAAATGTTGAGGTACTAGAATTTCCTGCAGAAGAGAAATTCCAATTTTTGTTCAGTTGTACTCTGCCCCAGAGATATTTATCCCAGTTTTATGACAATGCAACTCCACTCTAGTCAAGTTACTGCAGATTAAAACTGATGTAACAGAGGAGAACTTGTCCCAGCACATACATCCAATTCTAAACAAGATATGCATATTACAATGTTATGTCACTCACATGTATCCTTTGTTTGGATTTTACATGCTCAGCAAAGTTTGGAGACCTAGTTGGGTCTTAATGTCTGTAACACGGACTCCACCACACCACACCCCTGCATATCCAGCCCCTGTGCTCTGCTCCTCACAGACTCAGGGACACCCTGAGCTGGTACAACTCCCATATTCTTTATTTGTGTCTGTTTCCCAGCACCAGTTTCCTACTATAGACAGGCTATTTACAATGGCTTCGCCTAACACAGGGCTGATGAACAACAGAGTAGCTGGCTCCTACCTCTCCCTAAGCTTCCCGGTCTCTACCTGCCTACTCTTCTTCCACTTCCTCTGAGCCTTTTAGCTCCTGCCTAATGAGGCTGGCGGGTGCAGTCAGTGATTAGGCAAACCCAGGGCTGCCCTTACCATTGGGCAAACTGAGGCAGCTGCCTCTGGTGCCAGACTGTGGAGGGGTGCCACTATGACCCAGAGTGTAGAAAATTGTGTCTGCTGCTGGTGCATATGTATTCTCTCTGCTCTAGATGCACAGAGATGGTGGAGTGCTGCTGGGCTGGAGGAAGGAAGGCACAAGAGACATAACAGGCAGGCAGAAGAAAAGCTGAGAGAGAGTAACAGAAAGCAGCAGGAGCTGCAGGAAGAGAGAAGAGGCTATGTACCTCTCTAGCACCCCCAGGAGCCTGGACTGATTAACACCAGCTTCTCAGGGAGCTTCTTGTTTCTTGATGCTTCCCTGAACCTGCTTGAGGAGAACAGGCAGTCAACTGAAGTATTAGGAGCCAGTTAGGCCCTTAAGATGCTGATATCTTCCCTCACTCAGGCCCTGCTACTAGCCTGCTTGTTTGTCCCCTTCAACTGAGTGTTGATAGCCACTATAGCTGGCACAGAACAGCAGTCATGAGTGGGTGGGTTATCCTCTTTGCGTATACACTGCGTTTACCCATATGGTAATGATGTGTCTCATTGTTATCTGTCTATCATGTTTTACAATGTGTTATTCCTTTAAGTTTTGTCATCCACGTTTATTTTAAATTATATTGTCTCTGGGTAAAAGACCCTTACATTGATCCCAAAAACTTTGAGTTAGTTACGCTCTCCATGAATGAATATGTGTTTAGCTAGGTACTTTCTGCTTCGGTTCTGGTTAGTGTCTCCCATGAGCTTCTGGTGTTGTGTCTAACAGTAGGCAGGCGAGCTTCGTGCTACTCAGACGCTGGGGGACAGTGTGTGGGGCTCAGTTCCAGCTCCTGCCCCCGCATCGGGCTGGATTGGGGACCTGGGTAGATAGCATGGAGGTGTTGTCCGAGCGCCAACTTGGTTGAGCGGGAGTCATTGACGCTCCATGCTCTTTGCTTGGAGCCCATTTGAGGTCTCACATTCTGTCTCCTTCTGTCTTTTACTCTCTCATGGATACCTGCTTTCTACCCCAGAAGGAGACTACTAACTTAACATGCCTTGTTTCAAAAATTTTTAGCTACACTCTAACTTTCCACGCCGCTGAACGAATGTACCTTTTCTTGTCTGCGTAGTAAACATGCATTTTTATCTGTTTGATAATCAGTGGTGCTCTTGTGCTTCCTTGGATTGCAAAGCTTTAATGCTTCCTGACTGAGGTCCACAGTCTGGGCCAGCTCAGGCTCTTTTGAGATTTGGTGCACGGACCACCTCCTGGGCATTGTGTTAATTATCTTGACCCGTGCAGCCAACAACAGAGACCACAACAAAAAACAAAGGGACCCAACCAACCGGCCACAACCTGCCCAATCCCCGTCCCACCCGTCTTCCGGCCGGCGACGACGCCCCACGAAAGAGCCACAGAAGACAAAAACGAGGTGCTTTGTGCTTCTTGGTTTGCAAGATTTGAACTGTTCCGCTGAAGGTCCAAGTCTGGGCAGCTCGGCTTATTGAGATGGTTGCAGGCTACGCCTTCCTGTTTGTATTGGGCGTGTGGATGTGTTTTTTTAATTCTGTTTGGAGAAGCTGCTTCTTATGGCAACAGTTACAGGAAGTGTTAGACGTATGCACGAGCACAAGCTTTTGGAAGGGGTGGTTCTTTCATTTGTGCACATATTTCCAGAACGGCATTTGGGTGATCCTGCTGAAATGTATCTTGAAAGGGTTTTCAGTTATCCTAATGATCGCATCACTACTTGCGATGTCTTCATGGTTGTCACACCGTCTTAGTGCCCTGCATTGTGGTGCTAGGTCCTTCTTTAGCTCTAGTGAGGCGTTTTTGGAGATATCATACAACGCAAGACTATTTGTTTTTCTGCTGTGAAATTGTTTTCAACTGATTGTATTGCACAATTGACCTGGTTAAATTCACTTTTGATTGTTGTTTGGGTCTTTCGTGGGATTCTCCGTTGCCTTGTATCAAATGATGTATCTTTGGTCGTGATCTTGTTTCCTTGAACCATGGGTGGGAAAATAGTTCCAGTGCTGAATTCTCTGCCAACTTCTGTGCCTCTTCAAACTGTTTTGCATCGTACTGACCGGTAAGGATGTAGGCTATGTACTTTGCTTTGTCAGCTTGTTCATTGCTCAGATATATCACGGTTAAGCACTTGGGCCGTCGTGCTTACAACATTTATTTCAACGTATGTATGCTACCTAAGCCACACAGAATTTTTGAAATTATGTATAGTTCTGGTGTTCCATTCCCTCTGTTTGTTCTCCACGCGTTTCCGGTCATGATTCTCCTCCTCAGTGGCTATTGATCATCTTCTTCCATTTGGTGTATTGATAGGCTTTATCGGCCTCACTCGCTTTTGCTCGTGTTGGCATAGTTGTTTCGTGTCGAGAGGTGTTCCAGATGTTGCTTCAAATTTTGCCATCGCCATGGTTTGAGAGACAAATACATAGATGCTTTGAATTACATTAAAATTCAGCGCCTATCACTAGGTGATGCTGCATCCTGCTCACAAGCTGAGCCGTGAATGCGACTGCTGGGACAAAACGCTTGAGGGTTTAATCTCCTCGTGTGTCACTCCTCTGTTCTTCCTTATTGTTGGGCATTACTAGCCCCTGCCTTCATGTTAGCTATCACATTCTATCTTCCAGCTTTTGAGCGCCTTGCATCGCTCCTTGATATTCATGTCAATATGATAGCAATTCTCTTGACGTCACATTGCATTTTCACTGAGGGTCTTGTTGTTTTTACAAACGCACTTTCGAGTCATTTGCTGTATGGTTGATTCAGGTGTTGCAGTCGATACAGTTGTCGTTCTTGTGATTCAGATCTGCCAATCTTTGTTTTGCTTTTGTTGCCAGTAACTGTCTGATTCATTTGACTTTTTCCAGTAGGTATGTGTACATTCATTGTTATGGTGATTTTCTTGGTGCTTCTGGATACCAGCATACAACTAGCCTCGCTCCACAATTTTTAGATGTTTCCATTGTCTGGCATACAGCTGATCTGAAGTGCCATGCGAGGCTCGTTTTTGTAGAGCTTTCTCAATGGCAGTAGTTGGTCAAAACATTTTGCGTGAAGAGACTCTGATGCAGTCTTTCTTGATTGTTCATCTCAGATATGGTAGCTTTAACCTTATTATATCAAGTTTTCCCCTATGGATGCTTCTGGTGGATTTGCAGCTTCTCATGGCATGCGATTTTGTAGCAGTTTTTTTGCAGTCCTTTGCTGTGAGACCAACGTGGCTGGACCTTAGACTGGAGAGTTTGCAACCAAACAGTATGCGGATTCTGGGTTTTGAGTACACAGCTGGCTCTTCTTTGTCACTTGGGTTGCCGCAGTAATGTGTGGATGAAACATCTATTTTTCATTGTCTCTTGCGGAACATTGAAGTTTGTTCACTTTGCTGTGGCCCATGTAGGCACGGAAGTCCTCGGCTTACTGCTCAGTGGTCCACCAGTCTGGATCTGCTGACTTAGGACTTAACCTCATGGCGTTTTTTTGTGTTCCACCACTCTTATCGTGATTTCCTTATTCTTCGGAGGTGTTGCATTGGTAATCCATTTGCGATGACATATGGATGCTGCAGTAAGCTGCAGGTCCCCTGCATTTGATTACTGGAGATCAGGCTGCCGTCTCATGGGGGCCGGAAGGCTCACCAATTGGAAATTTGTGTCTGGTATTCAGCGAGAGTCCTTCCTGCTGTAGATAGGAAAGTCCTATTGGTTTTTTTTCTGATGCTGCCCCAGGGGGTGTTTTTTTTCTTT
>NC_133769.1:313381069-313383387 GCF_003597395.2 Chelonoidis abingdonii | reverse complement strand
TTTGCTGTTCAGGCGTTTGAAAGTTAAGTGTTACTTAAAATTTTTGAACAAGGCATTTTAAGTTGTTAGTTCTCCTTTACTGGGGTAGGTAGCAGAGCAGTACCATGAGAGGAGTAAAACAGGAAGGAGACAGAATTGAGACCTTTCAAAGTTTTGGCCCAAGCAATGGGGCATGGGAGCGTCATTTGAGCTCCCCGCCTCAGATGCCAAAATGTTGTGGGCTGGCTCTGGACACACCCCAGCTATCTACCCAGCCCCAATCCATTTCCCCTGATTGGGGCTGGAGTGGCAGGAGCTGACTGAGGGCTTCCCCAGCAGCACTGTGCCACAGCGGCTGATGCACTGAATGCTCTCCTGCCTACTGTTTTAGCAGCTGATGAAGTCAGTGGAGGTAACCTGACATAAAACCAATATAACCGAATGCAGAAGTAGGCCTATTATACTTACATGACTTTCTATCATTTTATATCTTTACACTTCATAATTGGTGGCTTTGGGGATATCAGATATAGGGGTCTTTTACCCAGATACATAAGTAATGTTATGAAGAAATAACAGCGTGTATGACAAACTGTAAAGGAATTAACACATTGATGGGAATGAAACATTGATGAGGACAAGATAACAATGAGACACATACATTATCATATGTTTAAACGCAGTGTATTACCAAAGAGGGATAACCACCCCAAACTACCTGGCAGGGTTTTTCCAAAGCAGACCTCACCTGACACCAGTGGCCCCAGATTCTATAAAACTGAGGATGGATGGGAAGTTCACGTCCCCTTACATTCTCAGATCTGCCCATCCTCAGACCACATGAAGCGCTGCTCCTGGTTAAGATCTCTTCCCTTCTTCACCGCTCCTGGCCCATTCAAAGTAGTACTTTGGCTAGCAAGTAGAGCATTTTCAGATACAAGAACTTGCCTGCAAAGGGAAATTTACCAACAAAGTTAAAGCATAACTATTATGCTATTGCTATTCTGATATTACTCACTTGTGTTGACACTCTATTCTGGAATAAAAGTGACTTTATTCTGGACTAATTACTCTTTGTATTGTTCTACAACTTTGCTGGTCAATTTCCTTGCGTAGACAAAACCCAAGAGGCCATAAACAATAATGGAGAACTGAATGTGAAGCTAGCATATAAACATGTCAAGCAAATAATTATAGAAAGTACATACATAAAACTAGACTCACTTCTTTTGCAATGCCCTTTAAAAATGAATTCCCAACAATCGTAATAAAAATGAAAGCTCAACAATACAAGCCCTTCAAGATGTGTGTATAATTACCTAAGTAAGGATATGTTATTGTTTCCTTGTACTCCCTCTTCTTTCTCAACTTTGTTTTTAGTTTAGGTTACTTGTGTCTTGTCTCCTCTTAAATTGTAATCTGTTTACTGCAGGACCTGGTTTGTGGTTTTTTTAATAGTAGTACACCCGACACACTTTTGGAGGTATGTGAATAATAATAGAAAGCGGAACAATCTATCAAACATCACAAATAGTGTACATCAGTCCAAAATGCAGGGAGTAGTGAATCATTGGAGATAAAGGAAGATCTGATCTGAAATTTCATCCATAATTAAATAGAAACTGAACCAAACGTTCGGGGTTGAAAGAGCTTAACTTATTTTAATATGCATTTTCTGCTGCATTTCCTGGTTTCAGACAAAATGGGAAAAGGAGGAGTTGATATCCGATTAGAAAGGGTGTTTCTGGGGTATTTTTGGCCCTCCTGGAAGTGTGACAGGCCAAAAATCTCATTAAAATATTCTTATATGAACTGGAGTCCAATTCTATGAAGAAAAGGCAGCCAAACTTTAAGAGTGCTTATCTGAACTGAAACATCAAACCGTAGATGATCTCCTCCCACTACAAAATAAAGAAGGATTAAGGAGTTTAGGGGTACAGAAACTCCCTGGAGATTATGGTGAAACCAGATCAATACTATTTAATTATTTGTTTTGATTTATAATTACAAGACATCAGAATATAACATAAGAACATAAGAATGGCCGTACTGGATCAGACCAAAGGTCCATCTAGCCCAGTATCCTGTCTACCAACAGTGGCCAATGCCAGGTGCCCCAGAGGGAGTCAACCCAACAGGCAATGATCAAGTGATCTCTCTCCTGACACCAATCTCCACTCTCTGACAAACAGAGGCTAGGGACACCTTTCCTTACCTATCCTGGCTAATAGTCATTAATGGACTTAACCGCCATGAATTTATCCAGTTCTCTTTTAAACGCTGTTATAGTCCTAGCCTTCACAACCTCCTCAGGCAAGGAGTTTCACAAGTTGACTGTG
>NC_133769.1:313302585-313381044 GCF_003597395.2 Chelonoidis abingdonii | reverse complement strand
CATTAACTGGATTTGATTTTATCTAATCCCTTTCTTTAAATGTATTCCCTAACATCCTGTTGCTTTTTTGACCACCACTGCACACTGTATGTGGGAACTTCTTCAGAGAAAACTATCCATGATGCTCCAGACTCTTTTTCTGATTAGTGATGTAAAGCCTAAATAAGGCCCAATCATATTTGTATGTTTCTCTTACAGTGGGGTAAATACCTTCACAACGTGGCATTAACTTTTTTAGAAACCAAAATTTATCCACATAAAATTCATTGCCTTTTTCGTTGCCCAATAACACTTAGTTTTGTGAGATCTTTTTGAAGTTTCTTCACAGTTCTGCTTTAGTCTTAACTATCTGAGCAGTTTAGTATCATCTTCCAACTTTGCCACCTCTGTCACGTTACCCTTTCTCCAGATCATTTATGAATAGTTGAATAAGATTGGTCCTAGGACTGACCCTTGGGGGACACCACTTGTTACCGCCTCTCCATTTAACCATTTATCCTACCCTTTGTTCCTGTCTTTTAACCAGCTTTCATCCATGAAAGGACCTTCCTTTTTATTCCCATGACAAACTTAATTTACGTAAGCAGCTTTCTTGTTATGAGGACTTGTCAAGACTTTCTGGAAATCTAAGTACACTATGTCCACTGGATCCCCCTGATCCACATGTTTGTTGACCCCTTCAAAGAACTCTAATAGATTAGTAAGACATGATTTTCCCTTTACAAAACCTATGTTGATTTTTGTCAACAATTTATGTTCTTCTATGTGTCTGACAATTCTATTCTTCTTATTGTTTAACTAATTTGCGTCAGTACTGACTATAGACTTACTGGTCTGTAATTGCTGGACACTTCAGAGGCCTTTTTAATATTGGCGTTACATTAGCTATCCTTCCAGTCATTGGGTACAGTACAAGCTTGACGTTAAAGGACAGGTTACAAACATATTAATAGTTCCACATACCGGTTTATATTTGAGTTCTTTCGAAACTCCTTGGGTGAATGCATCTGGTCCTCGTGACTTGTTACTGTTATGTTTATCAATTTAATTTCCAAAATCCCCTGTTGACACCTCAATCTGTGACAATTCCTCCGATTTGTACACCTACAAAACCAGCTCAGTTTGGGAATCTCCTAACATCCCTCCAGCCGTGAAGACTGAAGCCAAAGAATCCATTAGTTTCATCCACAATGACTTCATCATTTTTAAGCGCTCCTTTTTGTATTCTCGATCATCCAAGGCCCACTGGTTGTTTAGCAGGGCTTCTTGCTTTCTGATGACTTAAAAACATTTTGTTTATTACCTTTGAGTTTTTGGCTAGCCTTTCCTTCAAACTCCTTTTTGGCTTTTCTTAATTATACATTTTCACACTTAATTAGGCAGTGTTTATGTTCCTTCTATTTACCTCACTAGATTTGACTTTCCACTTCTTAAAAGATGCCTTTTATCCTCTCATGTGCTTCGTTTTACCATGTCTTTTTTAAGCCATTGGGGCTCTTTTTTACGTTCTTTTCACTGTGTTTTTTATTTTTTGGGGTTATACATTCTAAGTTGGGCCTCTATAGAATGTCTTTGAAAAAGTATCCATGCAGCTGCAGGGTTATTTCACTCTTAGACATGCTGTACCTTTTAATTCTGGTAACTAACCCCTCTTATTTTTTCATAGTTCCGCTTTCTTGAAATCTAAACGCCACAGGTTGGGCTGTGAGGTGTTCTTCCCACCACAGGGGATGTAAATTGTATTATATATATGGTCAACTATTTCCAAGTGGATTCCTGTTCTCTTATTTAGTTAACCTCCGTGGACCAGTTCCTGTAACTCCACTCAGGACTAAAATTTGAGAGTTCGCCTCTCCCCTTGTTTGGTTTCCCTGGACCAGCTGCTCCAAGAAGCAGTCCATATTACAGTATCGAGAATTTTTGTCTTCTGCATTTCATCTGAGGTGACTGTGAACATGCTTCCCAGTCAATATGGGGATAATTGAAATCCCCACTATTATTGAGTCTTCTTAATTTTGATAGCCTCTCTAATTATCATCCCTTAGCATTATCGTCACTATCACTGTCCTGGTCAGGTAGTGGTCGATAATAGATCCCTAATGTTATATTCTTGTTAGAGCATAAAATTACTATCCATATAGATTCTATGGAACATGTGGATTCACTTAAGATTTTTACTTCATTTGATTCTACATTTTCTTTCACATATATTGCCACTCACCCCCCCCACGCCTACCCCCTCACCGCACAATCTGTTCTGTCCTTCCGATATATTTTGTACCCTGGAATGATTGTGTCCCATTGATTGTCCTCAGTCCACCAGGTTTCTGTGATGCCTATTATATCAATATCCTCCTTTATCATGAGGCACTAATTCACTCATCTTATTATTTAGACTTTTAGCATTTATATACAAGCACTTTAAAAAATTGTCACTGTTTATTTGTCTGCCCTTTTCTGATGTGTCCGATTCTTTTTTATGTGAATGTTTCTTGTCTGATCTGGCCCCTAGATTATCCTCTTCCATCTCTCCTCTTGACTAAAACCTAGAGAATCTCTATCAATAGACTATCCTCTAAGAGAAGTCTCTGACCGATCCACGTGCTCCTCTGCAGCAGTCGGCTTTCCCCCATCTTTTAGCCAACCATTCACAGCTATCAGTCCTCCACAACAGTTGGAATAGACTGCTCCAACAATCACTAATAAAAATAATAGTGAATGCCAACTAGTAACAACCCGGATCAAGGTTAAAAAAAAATCCTCCAAATGCCACCCACACTATACCTAAATATCAAAGAAAACAGATGGGCTTTGCAGCTGTAGTCAATACTGTAAGTTTGTTACACAGATTTAAAGAAGGAAGTGCTCTACTTTTATCTGAGTGGAGGCACAGGTGCTAGAACTAAGGGTGCTGCTGCTGCACCACATGGTTTAAAGGCTCCCTATCACCTCATTGGATCAGTTCCCATGATTTTAATAAATGCAAAGGAAGCCAGAGGTCTTTAGATAAATAATCTAATTTATCTTTAGATAAACAAAAAATGATGCATAATCTGTTTCCAGTGGCACTTCCAAACAGGGAAGGAGGAATGAAGGATTGTCTTGGGGCTAGAGTACTGGGATATGACTTAGAAGAACTGAGTGCAAAGCTGGGCTCAGCTACAGGCTTCTTGTGCAACCTTGAACAAAATACTTAATCTACTCTGTGCCTCAGTCTCCCTTCTGGAAAATAGAGTGCTATGAGGATAAAATTGACCAGTGATTGCAAGGTATTCACATACTATGGTGATGAAGACCATATAAGAACCTAGGTAGAAGAAGGTACAAGCCCTGGCTGGAGGAGCTCAATCTACAGACAGACAGTAGAAAGGAAGGGATGCTATATGTTAGTGGGGTGGTAATTGGCCACATCAAGTAGGTAGCTTGTTTTATTTTCAACATAACACATAAATTATTCTCAGTTACCCTCAAACATCTCATTATCAGTTAGCTAGTTTCCCCACAGGCATCCTGGTACAAACGTTACAAAGGAATAGGCCGTAATCCTGGAAGAGCCTTTATTTTCACTATTTAATCTAGACAGTGTTTACCTGATTGGATTACTTTACTTGGGATGCTTTTCTTTCAAAGAAGTTATTGAGGATAATTGTAGCTTCCAGCATTTGACAAATAAAAATGACATCAGGGTATATATGCAGTGTTGTCATCAGGATATATATGTTATATGTATTATATTTATTATCAAGATATATATACACATATTACATATATATAATAAATATCTGTTGGCGTGTTGGTTATGACATCACTGAAGACCTGGAAATAAAATTATAAAAATCTAAAAGTTACTAATTCAGTTTAGGGTTAGCATAAAAGCTGAAACCTTTAGGATGGAAAAAGCTGTATGTTTACGATTTTACCAGCATGTACCATTACGAGACTTATTTGTCTTCCTAAAAACTTCACCCTGTAAAATATTATCAGCACATGCAGCTGCTTTACTCAGCATCCTATACAAATGAAAAATGTAATTTTTTTTAAACTAAGCCCTCCAAATAATAAAATGAGAAAGCTGGTATTTATTTAAAAAAAGACCCTATTTGGTCTGCCCTCCTTTGCTGTTGCTACCTTGCAGTTTATGACATCTAGCTAGTGGGAGGTCTGACAAACTGAACAAGGCAGTGAGCAAGAAATTACATTCCTGCTGAAATCAGTAATCTCTTTGTGGAGACTGCTCCTTCTATTGGTGTGATTTCTTTTGTGTCACTTTGAGAAGGGCTCTAATATTATTATCTTAAATGTAGTTTGCCTTTGGGGAGGGAGAGGTGGAAGGGACAAGGAAAGAGACAGCAAGCTGCCCATCTCTCAGAAGAAAAGAACAAGACTCGCAGCACAGGAACTGGCTTCACTCTAATGTACAGTGTAAAAGTCAACAAAACTGTTATCAAAATACAATCATTTTTGAACAGACTGAAGAGAAAGGACACAAAAGTGGATAACACAGTGAAGGATACAATAAAGCAGGGTATAAAGTGACTCTAATGCACTTTGAGTGTGGGCTCTGAAGTACAATGTAAGTCTCACCTTATCTTGTATTTTTTTTTATACTTGTAGTACTTAGTCATTTTATTTCTATTCTGAAGCCACGCTGGACTAAAAAGTAATCATTACAATTACATATTAAAATCAATATGGAACATTACTTGTAATTTTGGTATGAGACTTAAAATGATATTGTAATATGACAAAAGACAGAGACTATCAGCCATAATATTGAAGATGAACTATAAATAAGAGCATATCTAATTATTGTGAGAGTAAGATGCTGAATGGAATCTTTAATCAACTTTCTTAATGCAGAGCACAGAGAGCTCTGCTATTTTGTATGGCAAGCTATTTTCATACTGCTGTGTTTAAAACTGTGTGATTACAGTTACCAATAGCAATTAGGATGTAGCTACAGAAGGGAGTCCTGGTGGTTGCAAAAGTTTTTTGGCCAATGTTTTTGCTCTCTGAAGCCTCGAGTCCACATTTTCTAGCCTGTAAGTTAGTTTTGCTTTTCAACTGGATTTTTAACAGATGCTGATATTGGACTACATGAAACTGAAAACAAAGGTATTTGAGCAACCAGAATAACTTCATCGGTTTTCTCAGTCATATTAATAATGAAAAAACAATCAACAAAAACAGAATCCCTTCTTTCCACCAGCATCAGCTTTGAACAACAGAGGAATATAAAGCCTGATGGTGACAAAGGGTTATAACTTTGTTTTTTCACTGTACATCCTCCCCGGTTTCAGATTTAGCAATGGATATTCTTTGTGACGAGGAGAACCCAACTGCAAACTCCTTAATACAATTAAATCATGAGAGAAGACTCTACAAAGATGTTTTTGTGCCTGGAGAGGTTAACGCATCTCATCTGTTTAACTTGACCGTGGATTCTGAAAACCTAACTAATCTTTCATGTGAAGGTAGCCTGACTCCGCCGTGTTATTCATCACTATTTCATCTTCCAGAGAAAAACTGGCCAGCTCTGCTGACAGTTATAGTGATTGTTCTAACCATTGCTGGAAATATTCTTGTTATCATGGCTGTGTCACTGGAGAAAAAGCTACAGAATGCCACTAATTATTTTCTAATGTCACTTGCAATAGCTGATATGCTCTTGGGTTTCCTTGTCATGCCTGTATCAATGTTAACCATATTGTATGGTGAGTATCACTTGTCTAAGCTATTGCAATGCATTGAGTAGCTTTATAAAAATTGCATGCACACACTGTTATTATTTCAGCTTGATAAGGAAAATGTAAATACAAGCTAGTTTTAAGGTATATTCTTGCCACCTCCCTGTGCAAGATGAAAAATAACTATAAGGGGTAAATGTATGTAAAGAACAGATGCAATATTTACCCATGTATTTAGTTTTAACTTCTAAGTGTGGACATTTTAAACACAGTTCAAAATATCAGTTTGCCACTTTGCCAGTTTGATTCTGATGGAATTGTCTTGTAATTTCTATCAGATATTGTGTCCTTTCTGTTGTATCAGTTTTATCTTTGACACATAATTTTCAGTGTTACTAATAAATAAGTAATGTCCTGACAATTACTTCGCTCTGCAAATAGGCACAGAAGCATTAATGACTTGGTGCCCTCAGAGTTAAAATAGCCTGCCTCTATTTTTTATTTTATTTCATTTTTTAATCAAGCATTGCAATTCTAAATATTTATCTTTCCACTGAGATCCTTATTTACATGTCTACCTTTAAATTTCATTAGCTACCACGAAATGTTGGAATAAGTGCTTTGAAGGAGGCTAAAAAGTAGACAGACTTAATTGTGCCCAATTGTTAGTAACATTTACAAATTAATAATCAAATATCAAGATCTTTTCTATCTACTCTAATGAGTAATGTGAAAGTGTAAATTGAACTGTGACACAGTTTATTGAGATTGGTAACGGAAGTTTGTCATTTTGACCAAAATCCTCAGCAGCCTCTGTTACACAGCAGAGAAGGTTAAAAAGCAGCAGCCTAAGTGTTAAATAAAAATATGTTCCTATTTTTGTGAAATTTTCCTTCAAAACTTAGAAAAATACTCAATACAAGAAGAGAAGAGTCATGAGATGAAATAGCTTCTAGGCTTGTTTCAATAAGCTAAATCATTAGCCACTAAACTATAACTTTAGGAAGATTTTATTAGGAAATAGCAATATAAGAGTTTATTTCCAAATCTCCCTCTTTCACTTTCCCTGTGATCTAGACAAACGACCCTAAATAGTATTATCAAATTAGGTTTGGAATTGGCATGGGTCTGTGACTGATTGTATCAGTAGTATCATTACCTTTGGTAGTGGGGAAGCAAATGAAAAATAGTGCCAGAGAAGCAGTAATTGCTTGATTTGTGAGATAAGTGAAAGACTCAAACCCTGGATGGTTCACTGACACATGCAACAGAGACTCCTGCTGGCCAGTCCCTGCCACTGAGGAAGCTAATCCCTGCCTCTGCTCAGAAATCCATATTAAATTGTGACCATTCATTTATTTTAATTGCAATATTTACATGGTCAAATGCATGGTCAAATGCACACAGCAACAGGAGGGCAGCTGCATGATCACTGCAAAGGGGAAAAACTCCATCCCCTCCATTTGACAGAGGCAGGACTCTCACTTTGCTTCTTCTCTATTTTTTCCTCTCTTTTTTCTCCTTTTCAGTGTGATGTCTTTTGCCAGAGGAAAGATTCCTTTCCAGGATACATGCCTTTGAAAAATCACTCCATCATTCTGGCATGAGCTTTCCTAGAAATGCAGCATCAGCATGATACATTATCAGCATCACAGTGACCAGGAAACTGTTTATTCTAGAGAACCTCCCTCCCTCACCAGAACTAAGAACTTCACCCCAACTACCAGAGGCAAAAGGCCAGGAATCAGCCAGTTTCCAGACTCTCAATAACCTGTGATCATATTATCCCAGGCACCAAAGCACTTCCGGTGCTATTTGCACTGAACTCAAACCAGAAGTCATTATGGCCCAGATCCTCAAAATCAATAGGAGTTGAGCACCTAAATACCTTTGATAATCTGGCTTTATGAGCTCAATCCTATAAGGAGCCAGAACCTTAAACTCCCATCATCAGTGCACTCAGCACCTGGAGAGTTGCTCAGCACTATTTCAGACTTTTAGAGTCTCATCTAATTCCAGATTAAGTCACTAAGAGTTTGGCCTTTGGTTTAAGTGGGAACAGAAATTATCCCTTAGGTCTGAATTCCCCGTCTACATATAAATTACTAGCACCCCACATCAAAAGCCTGGATACAAACACTCTAAACTTTAGAGTGTTGGAGAAACGGTTGAAATGCAGATTTGAATGTGGCTTGGGCCTCAATCTGAAGTGTGTATGTGGGTGTGTATTAATATACGTACAATATTATTTGTATTTCAATATTGGCCAGGACTCAAACAGGGATTGGGTCCCTTTTGTACTTGTGCTATACAACTACCTTCATAAAAAAAATGGCCCTTCTCTGATTTTCTATAAATACATACAAAAAAAATCCATGAAAAGACTGTTAAGGTTGCAAAGTCAAGGATTAAAAAGATAAGAAATGCCAAAAATAAATTCTGCCCAGGCAGCTTTAACTCAACCTCCTTGTGTGTAGTCCTTACAATAACATTTTGTCTAACATCCCTTGGGAAGTCTGTAGCAGAAGCACGAGCGGAATGCAGCTTTCCTACATAGCAGTCCAGTGCCATAAACACAAGACAAAAGGATATTCTTTCATGTGGAAACTTGTTCCTCTACACGTATCATTAGTAGAGTTGGAGCCCAGGACCTTTCAATTCACTGCACAGATCTCTACTGCTTCTGCTGAAGGAGTAACTGGTAGTAGTAGGAGGAGGATGTTACTCTTTATGAGGACCAGCCACTAGAGAAGACTGTGACACGTTTCACCAATGTTATATAACTGTTTACTGGACAGCGGGGAATACTGGGGATCCAGAACCTGGGGTTACCTTCCTGGCTCTGGAGGGGAGTGTGCACAGCCAAACACATATGCTTGGCACATCCCTTCGGAAAAGCATTGTGGCTAAGTGGCTGAAACTTGAGTCTACCATATAGGCAAATTCTGGTCCTCGGTATGGTATATAGCGGCTGTAAAGGATATAGAGTGGCCACTTGGGAAATTCCTCCAGGGCCAGGCCCCCGGCCCTACACTTCACATTCTTGCAGCCCTCTGCATAGGGACGTGCCAGTGGAAGGAGGCAAAGCTCTGTGATACAGCAGTTCTGAGCTCTGAGGAATCCCATGGGCTGTAAATTACAGCAGTCTATGGGACCCCTAGTTTATGTTGGGGATGGACCCAGCTCTTAGAGTAGCCCAGACTCTGGACAGTAAAAAGGTGATTTAAAACCAACTTTCCTCCTCATTTCTCTATACAATACTTACTGAGAAGCAGAGCACAGAATCTGGTGTCTTGGTTCTATTCCCAACGCTGTCACAAAAGACCTTGTGGTACTTCTCAGTTATCCCATCTGTAATTTGGAGGAATGATACTTGCCTGCCTCCTCAGGTTGGGGAAGGCCTTGCTTAATAATAAGGACCATGAAGTGTACAGTGAAAGAGCTGAGACTAGAACTCACTGTCTCCCCCTAGAACTCAGCATACCTTCCCTGGTGGGCAGAGCACATTGAAACAGGAAGGGGACCTCTCACTGCTCCAGCCAAGAAAGAGGGAGAGCAGAGGAGTTCTTCCTATGGTTGTAGTGGAAGGGAGAGCTGTACTCCCTTCAGCTTCCACTCACTTTACGCTCTTTGACCAGTATTTCTCAGACTGAAAACTGAGATACACTTCAGAAAAATTAAGCCAATCACATTCCCCTTCCACCCTGTCATGTTAGCAGGACAACATGCGGAAACTTGCACTGCCCCTATTCCACACACTTCCAGCTAGTCCTTCAAATGCCACACACACTTTAGGAAACTCTGCCCTTGCCAAAGGGGTAGCAGCAGCTGCTGCTATAGCTTCCACATCATCCCCATCTGGTGCTCTAGTTCTCTGCCTGGGACCTTCAGTGTGGTTAGCACTGTGGGACTGGAGCATGCTTAGTGCAAATGGAACTTTCAGAGATTTTAGCAGCGGGCTTCTGATAAGATCTACTGAGCTTGAGTAAGTGGCAATTTTCTTATAACTTGGTGTAATCGGTATGTATTTTCACAGCAAAAACAAAATGCACTTCTCTGCTTCCAGGACCATTCCCCTGCTAAATTTGCTACAAACCCTGCAGGTGCTAGAGCTCTTCAGAGAAAACTGGAGAAATGGGTTTACATTGACAAAAGTGCCTATTTTCCCCTAACATCTTTCTCAGAAATGCCTGTGTATATAGAATCAGCCTGAGGCAGAAAGCAGGCCAACAACGTATCAGCCCCAATGGTTAAGTTTGGTAAAGTTATAAGCAATAGTAAAATTCGTCCATCCATTTATACTCTGCTTAGCTGATGCTACGTTTTTCCTTTGCAGGATATACATGGCCTCTGCCTACAAAACTCTGTGCTGTCTGGATCTATTTGGATGTGCTTTTCTCCACTGCCTCCATCATGCACCTCTGTGCCATCTCTCTGGATCGCTATATTGCCATACGAAATCCCATCCATCACAGCCGCTTTAACTCCAGAACTAAGGCTTTCACAAAAATAATTGCTGTTTGGACCATATCTGTTGGTAAGTGAGGCAACATTTCAACACATAATTATAGATTCCTGGTTTTTGAGAGACTTGACATATATATTACAGATTAAAATTGTATCTCAGGCTGCAAGATTTTGTTTGCCATAATATTAGATATGGTGTAATATAGTAATTATATGATAAAAATCACCAGTGACAATGGCAAGTGGAGAAATATTGAGCAGCACTCTGCAGTGAATGAACACACAACAAAGTCAAAACTATTGTATTCAAGTTTCTCCTATAGATGTGCTTGTTTTCAGTACTGATATCTCCTACTACCTTGACACCATGAAAGAGTAAATGATCAGGACTGAAAAAAGAGCTATCTGATTTTGCTGTAATTCAGTTGTTCCTGACACCTTACCACTATAACTTGTTTACAGTTGAGTTGCTTTTTTTTGGTTTGTTTTTCTTTTGTTTTTGAGGCAAAGCCTATCTGCTCCTCCGTGGCCACCAAGGCCCCGAAACACATGGATCCAGTGCTGTGCCACTGCATACTGAGTGAGCAGGATCTGGGCCTTTGTGCCTAGGAATGTGAAGGATTTCCTCCTGGATCTTGGATGTCACCTATACACCTACACCTGTGTACAGACTGCACAGAAAAGTGTATATTTTAAACTATGTTAATCACAAAATTGCCAGCCTGGTTCAGGCCAGCGATCTATCTAGTCTAGTATTCTGACTGACAGTGGCCAATACTAGTTGCTTCACAAAGAAAGCAATTATAGAATAAACTGCTCACATGGAAAGCTTCTTCTCAATCCCCATTAGTTAGAGGTTGGTTTATGCCCTGAAACACAAGGGATTATGTTCCCTTTCAAAACTCTTGGAGGGTTTTTTATTTGTTTGTTTCCTTTCTATCATGCCGTTTCAAGAGTTATAAACACCCATCGTGGTAATAGAAAGCATTATACAAATAAAAAATTCAGTAGCATTTAACCATCTAGAGTTTTTTCTCCCACCAATGAACATTTGATCCACACATTTTCTGTGTTATGATAATAATAATAATAATAAATAATAATAATAATAATAACATGGCCCTTATTCTCTGTATAACATGATGCCTATGTTTATTAGAAAGCAATGAAGTGTGGCATGACTGAAAATGACAGAATCTTGCTTTATGCAGTGTTGTAGCTGTGTTGGTCCCAGGATATTAGAAAGACAAGATGGGTAAGGTGATATCTTTACTGGACCAACTTCTGTTGGAGAGAGAGACAAGCTTTTGAGCTACACAGGGCTCTTCTTCAAGTCTGGGAAAGATACTTGGAGCATAACAGCTAAGTACAAGGTGGAACAGATTGTTTTTCATAGGTAGGTAGCAAATATTCTAAGAGACCTTTCAAGATGGAGTGGCCTGTTAAAACCTCTGCAGTTACAGGACCAAATGGGGGTGGGGGGGGGGAATTAATGGGTTACAGATTATTGTAATAAGCCATAAATCCAGTGTTTCTGTTCAGTCCATGATTTTTAGTTATGGATTTAAGCTCCCAGACTCGTCTTTTGAAAGTGTTGTGCAGGGTTCCTTTGAGGATGAGGTCTGATAGGTTAGATATATAGTGATTGCTTTGTGAAAAGTGATCACCCACAAGTGATGTGGTGTTTTTGTCTTTTTCATTTTCCTGTGTGAGTTCATCTGAGAGCATAGTGATAGCCTGGTTTCACCCATATAATTGTTATTGGGGCATTTAGTGCACTAGGATGAGGTACACCACAAGTTATGATAGGCATTTGTAGGATCCATAGATCTTGAAAAGTGTGTTATGGGGGTGTTGATCATTGTAGCATTGTAGGTCTGCAGGTTTTGCATCTGTTGTTCTGGCAAGGTCTGGTGCTGCTTTGAGTAGGTGTGTCCTGGTCTGTGGGGAGCTTGCTTCTGATGAGTTTGGAGAGGCTGGGGGGTTGTTTGCAGTCCAGAAAAGGGGGTTCAAGAAAGATTTCTTTCAAGATGGTGTCTCCATCGAGTATGGGTTGTAGTTTTTTGATGATACTCATATGGATTCCAGTATGGGATGATAAGTGACAACTAGGGATGTGGGATAGGAGTCGATTTTATTTCTATATTGAAGCAGGTTCTCTCAGGGTATCTGAGTGGCCCGTTCCATGATGTGATCTATTTCTCTGGTGGAGTGTCTTTGTTTGGTGAAGGCATTTTTGAGTGTGTTACGGTGTATATCCCAGACTTCCTCCTCAAAGCATATTCTATGGGATCTGAGTGCCTGGCTGTAGATAACAGATTTCTTAGTCTGTTTGGGGTCGTTACTGGACCGGTGAAGGTAGGTATCATGATCTTGTATATGGCTGTCTGTAGGGTTCCAATGGTGACGCTGATCATGATATCTAGGAAGTTGATGCTAGTGTGGGAGTGTTCCAGAGAGAGTTTAATGGGTGGTAGATGTTTGTTGAACTTATGGTGGAAATCTATGAGGGAGTTTAAGTCACCTGTCCAGAGAATGAAAATATCATTGATATATCCCTGGCATGTCATTGGCCTCATGGTGCATTTGTCCAAAAATTCTTCTTCAAGGTGAAGAAGTTAGCATATTGGGGAGCCATCCCAGTACCAATGGCTGTTCCCATGGTTTGGACAAAGTGTTTGTTATTGAATGTACAATTGTTATGGGTGAGGATGAAATGGGATGACAATGTATTTGGGGTGGATATCTGAAGGTTGTACAGTGTCTTGAAAACATTTGTAAATATTGCATCGTACACAGACCTATCACAACATGTGGTGTACCTCATCCAGTGCACCAAACCCTTCAATAACAACTCTGTGGGTGAAACCAGACAATCACTCTGCTTTTGAATGAAGTCACATCAGAAAATGATTAAAGACAAAAACAACCTATCACCCCTCACAAAGCAATCACTCTCTATCTGACTTATTAGGCCTCATCTTCAAAGGAAACCTGCACAACATTTTCAAAAGATGAGCCTGGGAGCTTAAATTCATAACTCCGCTAGACACTAAAAATCAGGGACTGAACAGGAACACTGGATTTATGGCTTATTGCAACAATCTGTAACCTACTAACCCCTCCTTTTTGGTCCTATGACTGCAGAGGTTTTAACAGGCCACTGCACCTTGAACGGTCCCTTAGAATACGTGCTAACTTCCTATGCAAAGCAATCTGTTCCACTTTGTATTTAGCTGTGATGCTCCAAGTACCTTTCCCAGACTTGAGGAAGAGCTCTGTGTAGCTCAAAAGCTTGTCTCTCTCTCCAACACAAATTGGTTCAACAAAAGATATTACCTTACCCATCTTGTCTCTCTAGAATCAAAACTCTGTTATGTCTTGATAACAAAACCTGTGATGTAATCCTGGAAGTCTAGTGGGCTGATATGGTGCAACCTGTCTATCTCATTTACGTATCGTACCTAATCATAACAGCTGTTAAATTAAATATATGTATACAAAAATCCAGTTAACAGACTGAGCAGTAAGAGGAATGGAACGGTGCTCAGTTGCCTTGTTAGTACTGTGATAACATGATGCATGGAGAAACAAGCTGAAGGAAGAAGATTCAAGCCCCTGAGATGGTGAATATCTCTTGAATGTGATGTGCTCTGGGAAAGAGGGAAGGAGGAAGCTGCACAATAAGCAGTGGAGTGGCAGCGTGGCATCTGGTTATCCCTCATATCCAAAGTGGAGTGAGTGTGCACCATGGCAGATTGCCACATAAAAGGGACAAAGAAAAATGCCAGCCCCATAAGGAATCTTAATGGTCTCAGCCCTTCAGTGCAACTAACTGTCAATCAATTGTCAATGCAATGTAACCCTGTCATCCTCCAGCACTCCCTTGCCACAAAAATCTGCCGCAGCAAAGTTAGGAAATGGCTTATGAACAAAGAGATGCTTTATCATTTACCAATCACCAGGTGCCCCGTGCTACTTATAGGACTTAGTCTATACATTATTTAACTCTTTGCAGTTCCACGCAGATACAATTAGCACAGGCAGACCTAACAATGCAGTGTAATGTAACTTCAAGGGATTCTGTCAGGAGAGAATAGATTCATCATGTCCCCTGAGACTCTGCCTTCTGGGTCCCATTTTGTTTGTCAGTCTGCTGTACCCCTATTCCTGTGGCTTGCAGTTAGGCCATGACCTCTGTTGCTTTGGAGAGTTTTTGTTATTTCTGTTATGGATGAGCTGTAGGGTATATGAGTAAAGGAAAGAGATAAAGGCCTTGATACTCTCCTTCACTGACCTTTGCTCAGCACAGGTTAGATGGGGGTCATGCCAATCAGAGAGCAGGTTACAGCTTCCTGACTGTCAAGTTACTCTGGCCCGTGGCCCCTGCCCCAGGATAAATTAGACCAACAGCTCTGGCATAAATTAGTGACTGTTCTTATTTATGCCAGCTGACTATGCACCCCAAGGCACCATACATCAGATAAGAATTGACAAAGCTCAGGTGCCATGCCCTCTATGCTGGGGGTGCAGCTGGTGTAGGAGTTGGCTGTGCTGGCTGTATGCCAACATAAACCTTAATCATGCCAAGGAAATTCTCAGCAGGCCGGCTAAAGCCAGATTCCAACCTCTTTGCATCACCTGAATGGTACAGAGTGGTAGGAGTAACGGGAGAGAATCAGGCCCAAGGTGTCTCTCTGCCACTTGCTGTAACCTGAAATCAGGAGTAGTATTGTTGTTTTATGTCAGTTCTGGAGTTCTGCCTCCTTTAATAGCTTGGACACTGTTTTTCCTTGGGAGAGGAAGGTGCAGGCTAGATTGGAGGGGAAGATGAGGGGTTGTTGAAGAGGGACAGCTAGGAAGCTACAGTGTTGGTTGATGAATGGTGTAATGATGTGTTTTATGAATAAAACAAAACCTGAGCTATTTGTGAATTGAACTGTAGTATGTGGAATTATAACAAAAAGTTGTGTAATGAGGCACCAACTCTTCTCTTTTCCTGGAGAGCTCCATAGAGTGGTCACTATAGTACGAGCCAAGGAAGAGAAGGTGCCAGGAGCTTCCTGACTTGCTGATCAGCTCTGCAAGATGAATAACTCTGGATTTTTTCCCTTTTT
Organism: Chelonoidis abingdonii; assembly: GCF_003597395.2. Classification (NCBI taxonomy): domain Eukaryota; kingdom Metazoa; phylum Chordata; order Testudines; family Testudinidae; genus Chelonoidis; species Chelonoidis abingdonii. The sequence goes on along the minus strand of NC_133769.1, from coordinate 313,365,773 downwards.
CTTTTCTATTTTAAAAAGAAGTCTGAGTGTAGGGGCAGCGGGTGTGGGCAGATTTTCAGAAAGTGATGAGCACCTGCAACCAGATTCCTTTAAGGTGTCTCAAATTGGGCACCCAAAAAATGAATGCAGTCAAAATCATTAGATACTTTTGAAAATCTTGGCCAAGGAAATTAAATATTAAAACTAATTCAACAATGAGGTTGAAAAATCAAGCATTTCAAAGTCATAAAATTCTGGAAGTTTTTATCGCCATTATATAATATTTTTGTTCCTGATTTCCTATTTAAATATGAACGTCAGTGAACTCTAGTTTTATTAGGGTCTGGTCCAAACAACACTGATGTTAATTACAGTCTTTCCATTGACTTCAGTGACTTTGGACTGAGCTCATAATGTATTACATAACAATATGGGACAGGAAATGTGACTTACTTGACTTCTGAAAATCTTGATGTTCTCAGCCTAAATTTTGTATTAAAACAAGTTCTTATATTTAACAGCAGAATAACATTAAGCCAGCAGCCTTTATTTCTCTAGACCATGAAGTGCCAAGGGCAATTAGTTTAAAGATAGAATCTATTTACTGTAACAGATTCTAATTCTGTCTTTAATTCTTAATTCAAACAGTACCCAAAGTGGCTGGATAATTAGGTTATGTGTGGCTATTGCAGGGGCAGGCCTGTTATTCTAGAAACCTTAAATGTCTAAACCCTGAAAATGATTCAATTTATTTTAGAGCACAGAGGTGATATCTGAATATAGGTGTCAAAAACTAGACATTATCACTTCTTGAAATGTATTACAGTGGTGTATGTGAAACCCAGTTCAATAACATTCAGCTAGCATATGTGGTACTATAAATAAAGCCTGCACTGAAAAACTCCACAGAAGCTCAATAAAATTAATCTAGTTCACTTCTTTTGAGCAAAATTTTGGAATCTAAGCCTAAGAAACACAATCCCCTGTAAAAGGGCTAAAAACCAGCCTTCTCTCCTTTTAGCAGAACTTTGAAAACAGTACATAAAATAAAAGTTAGAGTAATAAATGTTAAGGTTTCACTCGTATCATTCCTCAGTTCTTAGCCCTCTTTGTTATAGGATTCACCTTCCTATTGTGATCTAAGTCATGTGAAGTTTGATGAAGGCCAAATCCTCTTAGCTGAGTTTCTCTCTTCTCTTATCCTTCCTTCCTCAGCCTACACATCTGTTCACTGCCTTCAGGCACTCTCAGCTCTCCCTAGTCAGTAGCCACATAGATTTATAAAGTAATTTTCCTCCAGAAGGATCCCAAATAGGAATGGGGAAAAATGATGAAAAAAACTTTTGCAACATTTCTCTCAAAACTTTTGCCAATTCCTTTTCCATAGTTTTGAAGACTTCAAATTTGTGATTACTGCAAAATGTAGATAAGCATTTCCCAAAGCGGAAGTCTAGTAAAGCCAAAGGACCTCCCTCCAGTATTGAAAGGGTTAACGCCCCCTGGTGGGCACAGCCAAACCCACCCTGCCCTCCCCCCTTACAGGAAGTGCAAGGGCAGGGCCAGAAGTAGAAGAGCAGTGTCCTAGAGTTCAGTTGTGGCTGGACCAAGGAAAGAAGCAGACACCTCTCCAAACCCTCTGCAGAACCATCACCTGGCTGCTGGAAGCGAACGCACACCTCAGTCACTGGAGACTAAGTAGCCCAGGGAGCAACCAGAGGAAGTGTTGCCTTGCCACTAGATTAAAAAGCCGATCCCCACGTGATGGAGCATTCTCTCACCAAGAGTGGTGGGAATTAGTCCAGGGAAAACAGATCTTGTTCCAGTTGTGCTGCTGGGAAGTGAGGCAGCATGCTCCATCCGTTTTGTTATGCTCCTGCAGACCCAGTGGCAGGACCATCCTCCACTTTTAGGGGCGTGAGCTGGGACCTGGTGGAGTAGGGTGGGCCTGAGTCTCCCTACCCCCTACTACCACCCCACACCTGACGTGTCCGCCAACTCAGCCTAAGCCAGAAGGCCTATACCAGGGACTGGGAAATTGTTTCCTGGCTCTGCCCCACCCACAGGGCCAGAGCCCAAATGACTAGTGATTGCCCCAACAAGGGGCCAAAGCCCAGACCTATGGCCATTCGCCTCACTGAGAGGGGTTGGCCCCAACTCCGAGAGAGGAGATGGCTACAGAAAGGAACAGTCTAGGGGGCATGGACTGGCGGTAATGTGACTTTCCTCTATTCTGCCTAGCCAATATGGCAGGGCTGAAGGGAAGTGTGATTGGTTTTATTTTCCTGTAAGGGAGAGACTCAGCTCTCAAAAGCTAGGGAAGGGCTGATGTAGAGGCTCACAATTTTTCTCAGACCTTGTTGCATAATTCACTCCTCTTTTGAAATTTTTGTGCCAAGTACCATAGCAGCTCTTTCTGAGGAACAGAGCAGTGCTAAACAGCGGCACACGTCAGTGATGTATTATACACACTGGATCAGGTGGGAATGGAAGCAGACAGAAAAGCATTGTCACCTCATTTCACCTGTGGAGCTAACACAAGCATCTGGATTAGGAGCTTTACCCCAAGATCCTGCACCCCATAGTAGAGAGCCAACCTGAAGAACAGACAGATGGAAGCAGGGCATTATCTACCCTCTTATTTTTCAGATCCTTTCTCAATACTACTACTTCCATGATGCCTACAAGTACTCAGCCAACTAATTAAAGGCACATTAAAGGGCAGCTGGGCATAATCTAAGAGCATTGATTCATTTAGTATATTGTTAAAAGTTCCTAAATTTGTATATAATTACATAAACAAGGTATGTTAAAAGACCATTGTTAAGGTTGCAAAGTAAACACTCAAGAGTTAGGTTAGCCAGAATTAAAGCTGCCCATTCAACCTAAACTCAGCCCCCTATGTGTATATGCATTACGATTAGGGCCCTACCAAATTCATGGTCCATTTTAGTGAATTTCACAGTCATGAGATTTTAAAATAGTCAATCTCATAGTTTAAGATGTTTACATCTGAAATTTCACAGTGTTGTAACCATGGGGGTTCTGACCCAAAAGATGGTTGTGGGCGGTCATAAAAATATTATAGGTGGGGGGCGAGGGGGGTCGCAGGACTGCCACCCTTACTTCTGCGCCCAGCTCTAAAGTTAGTGCCACCACCAGCAGCAGCGCAGATGTGAGGATAAGAAGGCATGGGGAGGGTCATCACTGGGGTGGGGACAGGGCCGGACTTTACAGGTGGATGACTGCTCAAAGCCCCAGGGTCAGGGTGGTGTCATGGTCTTCCACCCCCAGCCAGCGCAAGGCTCTTTTAGCCCCTGAGCGCTGGGCCCAGAGCCAGGGAGGGGCAGGGCTGAGGGACACCCCAGCCGGGGGCTTCTACTATGCATCAGGCTCCTGCTTCTAGTCCCGATAGGGCTGGGAAGGGCTGGGACTTCCTATTCCCCAGCACAGGCTGCTCCAGGGATGGGTCAGACCCACCTCTGAGAACCTCCCCCGGCTGCAGGAAGCTTCACCCAGCTGGGCTCTGAACGTAGCACTGAGGCAGAGCTTCCTGCAGCCCAGGGAGGCTCCCTGAGGTGGGTCTGACCCAGCCCCGGGAGTGGCCCTTGTAGGGGAAGAGGAAGTCTCATCCCTCCGCAGCCCAGCCAGGACCAGCAGCTGAAGCCTGGTGCATGGTAGGACCCTCCCCAGCCCTGTCCCTCCCCTACAGTACTGAATCATAGAATATGAGGGTTGGAAGGGACCTCAGGAGGCCATCTAGTCCAATCCCCTGCTCAAAGCAGGACCAACACCAACTAAATCATCCCAGCCAGAGCTTTGTCATGCTGGGCCTTAAAAACCTCTAAGGCTGGAGATTCCACATCCTCCCTAGGTAACCCATTCCAGTGCTTCACCACCCTCCTAGTGAAATAGTGTTTCCTGATATCCAGCCTAGACCTCCTCCACTACAACTTGAGACCATTGCTTCTTGTTCTGTCATCTGCCACCACTGAGAACAGCCTAGCTCCATCATCTTTGGAACCCCCCTTCAGGAAGTTGAAGGCTGCTATGAAATCACCCCCTCACTCTTCTCTTCTGCAGACTAAATAACCCCAGTTCCCTCAGCTTCTCTTTGTAAGTTATGTGCCCCAGCCCCCTAATGTGCAGGGCCCATTAATCAATAATAATTATACCAATATAAAATTCATTACTGTAGTAGCAGACCTCACCAAAATTGGCTACTGATGAATTAATGCCCACTTAATTCATAAATGGTCCTGGGGAAAGTCAAAATTATTAACTGAAATAGTGTCTGTTTCTGTATAGAGTAAGCATATATATTAAGAGACAGAGTTTAATGTCAAAAGTATCCACTAATATGGGGTGCCCAATTTGAGAGAGAGGTCTGTAAAACAGGCACATCAGGATCACACCTAAATCTGCTTTGAAAATAAATTATTTCCCATTTTCCACTTAGGAGACTTCTTTGCTTAGATTTGGTTGATTTCTTTCAGCCCAGAAGAACATATGCATGTCTCATCCACTAGACTAAAATCCTGTCACAAATATCTCCCCCCTCCACAAGAATGTGCAGTATAAAACATTTTTCATTTTAATATTGTAAGTAGTTTTCAGTTATACTAAGAGGTAGCTTTACTGACTTAAAATAAATCCCATCCTGTGTATTGTCCCTTTTAAAAACTGCACAGAGAAATTATATTGATTGAAATTCTTTCCAGAGTCTTTAAATTTGACAACATGGAGGTAAAGAAACTGTAATATTCACGTATAAAGAAATCAAAGGATTTATTGGGACATTGTAAGTAACTACTCCGGCACCACAGGAGGGACTAAAACTTATGATCATATACAAGAATGTAACATCAAAAATATACATACAACTTAGCACTAAGACAAATACAACATCACCTATTGAGAGAGGTGCCATCTATACTAATCATTACAAAACATCATAAAAAATCCTGAAGGCCAAATCTTCAAAGCCACGGACAAAGGGAGAGCAAAAAAAATGCCTGAACCACCATTGCCTGGGGAAAAATAGATAACTGCTTTTGGTTTGCGGTAAGCCCCAGAATCATCCAGATTCTCTTTGTGCAATAATTCACAGTAATCAGTTAAGATAAACATGTTTTAAGGCAAAATCCAGTCATAGTATGGTGCCATGTACTAGTAATTATTCCTCTCTCTGAAAGGCGATACTGTGTGATATAGCAAGATGTGTGTTACATAGGAGAGTCCAAAACGGACTTCACTGGAGTTGGAATAGTGAGTGGAGGCCCCAGTGCAGAAAATTTTATATATAGTATATGAAATGCAGAACGGGTGAACAGTCTACCCTGAAACTGTACCAGTAGATCTATATAATAGTTTATAGTGAAGTGAAACTCCTCTATGGACATAGAAATGTACCAATTATGTGAATGTCTACAATAGGAGAAGTTGGGATTTTTACAGAGCAGAAGCCTCATGAAATATAAATGAACAAAAAGAAAATCACAAGAAACCATCTTGAGGTTTATAAATTCTGTCATCTGTACTTTGTAATTGCACTTTAATTGCCCTAGAAATTAAAAATAGTATCATTAAAGCTGTATGAAGTAACTCTTTTGTATGAAGTAACAATTTCAAGAACACAGAATTTTTAAAGTAAATTTAAAATTGCATAGAGCAATTTCATAGCTTCTCTTATGCACTTTAAAGAACTATACTTCGTTACACTCACATTTTAAATTTTAAGTCATTAAAAATTGGGAAGTTAATCTTAACATTTATGTTATAGAATTAAATCAGTGATTTTACTCTATTTAGCATGAATACTGCAAGCTGTCAAACACACATACTTCATCTAAACTTTCCCCTGTTCGTTTGCTGGTCTGCGTAGCTGGTACTATTTCCATTTTATATATACTGCACAGGGCGAGGGGAGATATCTGTGGTAAGATTTTAGTCTAGTGGATGAGACATTCCCAAGACCAATCAGCTAATAAAAGTCATTATTTTTCCAAAGTTATTGCAACATCTTCCCAGTTACCTATGACAAATTAAGAAATACTTGTCAGCTGCTCCTTACAAAGTTCTTTGGCACCATCAGTGGAAATAAGACCAACAAACTCTTCTGCCTCCATAAAGACAGTTCTTCTTGGCTCAGAATTGGATTCTACACTAACACAAGAAGCTTTTCTGTAACAGCCCTTTAGAGCTGTAACTTTCACAGTACTCAGTTTTAAAGAGCAATTAAATCACATCCACTACACAGTTATTAGAAGGTTTATTTATTTATTTATTTTTATTTTTTGCAGCAGCAGCAAAATGCCTTTTGTTATGAATTTGTATCTAACCTGAGCCTCGTAATGTTCTTTCAAGTTGGGAATCACTCCCATAATCAAGGACTGATTTACTTTATGTTGGGGGGGGAAACACCTCCCAAAAAGTTTTTGTGCAGCTTTATACTGCAGGTGTGTTGTGTAAATATTACAACTCTCATCAAAGGAGATTACATTTCATTCAATGTGTCCAAACTTGTGCCGAACCTGCTCTTTCTTGAACACTTAGCCTTGCCTTGCATGCATTTGTAGAACCAGTGTGTCATGGGGGAGGTCCTTTCAGCAAACATTGTACCCATTTGCTTTTTCCAAGGACAATGAAGTTTTTCAGTTCCTGACTGGTTTGTGCAGTTTAGCAAAATAGATGAGCCTAGAGATTATGATGCACAACCTAAATAACAACACATTGATGTGAACTTGTGCAGGTGTCCGCTGTTGGGGTTCATCCCTCTCTGGGGGTGGCTGGGAGCCAGGCCACCTCACTATCTGGGGCAACAATGACAGCTCAGGGCTCAGACCCTCAGGCAGGGGCTGAGCAACCAGTTCAGTCTATTAGGCCCAGGCCTTCGGTCAGGGCAGGGCTACAAACAACAATGCAGGGCTCAGACCCTCAAGCAGGGGCTGATCAGCCGGTTCAGTCTATTAAGCCCAGGCCCTGGTTCAGGGCGGGGCAACAATAGTTCAGGGCTCAGACCCTCAGGCAGGGCTGAGCAAACAGCTCTGCAAGGTAAGAAGCCAAGGCTCCTGGGCCTGAGCATCAGGGCGAGGGGGAGACTGCCACCCATGAGTGGGGTGGCAGGAGGGACGCAGGCCCACCCACTCCTCTGCGTCCCAGCCTGGGACCCTAACAGCGGCAGGCAGCCTGCTGCTGTGTCAGTGGGGATCCTGGCCACAACACACTGACATTGGCTCTGGTTGTGCTGCAGCCACACTAGGGTCGGCTGCCCCCGGGCTACTTCCAGACTGCTCCTCAGGGCTTACCTGGATCCTGGGGTCATCCTTCACAGCCGGGGCTGGGTGGTAGGTCCGGCAACTCCTCCGGAAAGTCAGCCCAGGGTAGCTCCGGCAGCTCCTCCAGGTAGCAGGCGCAGGGGAGCTCTGGTAGCTCTTCTAGGTAGCAGGTGCGGGGGAGCTCTGGCCACTCTGGGCGGCTGCCCTGGGTCGCAGGAGTCTCCCAGTCCCGAGCTCCTTGAGGGATGTCTGCTCACTCCGGCTGCTGGGGCTTGACTGAGCTCTGAGGGCCGGCCTTTATAGTTCTGTGTCGGTGCCTGACCCTTTGCGGGGCGGGCTCAGAGCTCTTTAGCTCCACCCACTGTGGCCTCTGTCTGGGCTCTTCGTCCTCTGGGGCGGCTGGCAGCCAGGTCGCCTCACTACAACTTTAGGTAGAGATAGTCTATTGTTTTTTTCCCGCCACTCTTAAGTCTTTCATGTTTGACATGTCACTGTGGTAAAGGTAGCCTGGATACAAAGGCCGTTTAATCTGTACTAAAAGTATTATCCCTTACGTAAATGGTGGTGAACAAGGTAGGTAGAATCAGGTGTGCAGCAGCAAAACTCAGCCTCGTGCTTCTCATCATATTTTCTCCTCAAAACAATATATTGTGGTGAGACTTCTGCCACAATAACTAACCATCCACAGGCTTAGACCATTTTCACTCTCGTCATTATAAGCTGGTCACTAGCTTAAGTACATGCTTCTTCAAACAGCCACAATGGGGATTAGAACAATGCAAGGAATGGTGAGGAAGGTACTATAAGAGAATGGAACATGAACTATGAACCAAATAGTGTGATCAGATTCCATTCCATGACTTCTTAGTCCACTTCAGGACCTAGAGAGACACTGAGCAGCACAAGCTGTGTGTGTTTGCCATTGGTCTAGAAGTCTGAAAGAATTACAGGGTCTGTCTGTGTCCCACAGTCTCAATACAAAACCCCTTTTATAATTGTTACAACCAAGTTCTGTCTTTTCTCTACCACTGACCAGTGGTTGGGAGCATGGGAGGGCCATGTGCCCAAGATTAGAACAGTTTCACTCAGGTATCTCAATTTTTAAGTCATGCAATTTACTGAGGATGAGTATACCAATAAGGCTATTAAATGCATTGCTGGAAATTTCTGCAGCAGTGCAATACTGATTTCAGTGTGTACCAGTGTAGTCTAATAGTGGACTGAGAATAACTATTAAACTGCAGTATCGCACAAGGAACCCAGATATACTGCTGGAGAAATTCAGAAAAATCTAGCCCCTTGGAAACCACTATTCACTTCAATCGAGCATTAAACCTGAGCTAAGTACACTGCCAGCATTTAACTCATAATAAATTATAATAATTATAAGACCAGGAGAGGGAAAACTGACATAGCAGGGGATCTTGTGGTTTAGACTGCCTGTGGGAGTCAAATCATTAATTGCTAATGTTACCGGAATATCTAGGGACTTCTAGTAATTTGTTAGGTTGTTATTATTTATAAAACATTGACTGTGTATTGAGCATTGTACAATGCACACATAAATACTGTCCCAGCCCTAAAGAGCCTATAGCAGGGGTCGGCAACTTTTCAGAAGTGGTGTGCCGAGACTTCATTTATTCACTCTAATTTAAGGTTTCGCAAGCCAGTAATACATTTTAACGTTTTTAGAAGGTATCTTTCTATGTCTATAATATATAACTAAGCTATTGTTGTATGTAAAGTAAATAAGGTTTTTAAAATGTTTAAGAAGCTTCATTTAAAATTAAATTAAAATGCAGAGACCCCCGAACTGGTGGCCAGGACCCGGGTAGTATGAGTGCCACTGAAAATCAGCTTGCGTGCCGCCTTCAGCACCCATGCCATAGGTTGCCTACCCCTCGTCTAAAGGCTAGAAGGCAGACACATAAAGTAGGATGTACAGGGAAACCCAGTGGAAGACACTGTCACTGTTAATTGTTTTAGATCCCATTTTGCGTGTGTGTGTGTGTGCGCGCGCGCGTGCTCTGCCGAAAAGCAGCCAGCATGCAAGAAAGATAGAAAAATCCTAGTAAAATTTAAAACTCAATTAAAATAAATTGCTAGAGTAGTAGGACTATGGCAGACAGCTGTTTTACATAAACTAATGACACCTGAAAAACTATAACTACTTCTAAGCAGAAACTAAACCGTTGCTGCCAGGAACATGCAAACACCTAAGCAAGTTAAATAGCATCAGCTGAATGCACAGTTTTTCTTGCTGTTGTTGAAGCTGCATAAAGCCTTCTATCTAACCTTTGGCTTAGCAATAAATGTTACTGGATTTGTCATCATTAATTAACAGCTATAAAATATGTGTATTTCTTGAAGGATTTCAAACTAATCATCAATCTCTCAATTTTAAGGTTAACATTTAATTTTAAAGGAACCAGATAAAGAACCATTGATTTACTAATTGATTGATTATGTGGCCATCATTACACAATATCTGGCTTTGAGAGAAAAAATTAAAAGCATGTGTCTGTCTGTGTGGTAGATTTTTGACAGCAGCCCAGCTCTGGTCAAATCTCTGCAAGCAGACCAGAACTGTAGTTGCTTTCTGACTGCTCTGAAATTCTTTCCCACTCAACCACATAAAAGCAAGCTTCTGGGCCTCATTTCAGGCTTCAAAGGGAATCCTACTATCCCTTATTTTCCCAAGGTTCAAGGAAGGTGGCTACTTCCAATCTGATAATAAACTCTTTATACAAAATGATTAAAGTTTGTTTTAATTATTATAAAAATTAAAGTTTGAAATGTTTCCATGTGTAGATTTTGAACCTATAATTTTGATCTCCACTACAGGCTGCCCTTGACCTGCCACACAGACCTTACAGGGTAGGAAGCAGGGTGCAGGAACACACATGCATGGGAGGTTGCAGGTAAGAGGGCTGGAGCATGGAGAGGGTCAGGAGCAACTGCTAGCAGATGCAGTGCTACCATCACAGTGGAAAGTGCTAGTAGCAGGCCCATTGTTGCACTCAAATGAAAATTAAATACTAGTAGATAAACAATCGGGTTACTAAACTACACCAACCATCACCTCTAATTTCCATCAACCAGCAACAAATCCCACATGCTAATAGCAAATTTCCTGCTGGCTAAAAGTACTGGTTGGGCAGATGTATCTTGGACCATTGCCAAACTGAAGGCTAAAGTTTGCCAAACTCTGACTTAGGTGGATCATAAGGGAAAGCCAATTATTTTTAATTATCTCAAGGGCCATTTTCGGGAAAAAGTCTGATTTAAGTAGTGAAAGAGCCAAAGATGACTACTAATCAAGAATACAGTATCTGTAGCTCAATTATTAAAAAGAATCCGAGTGTATCTGCAACTTTTGTTTATTTTGTGTGTGTGTATGTGTGTGTTTAAAACTTCTGTTTATTTTCAGCCCCATGTATCTTTCGGAGTACTTCACTACAGGGAGTGACAATGCTATTTGAACCCATGTTCTTCCGAGCTAACTTGTGGCGGCAAGCCGTGGGGGGCGCTCTGCCAGCACCACGAGGGCAGCAGGCAGGCTGCCTTCGGTGGCTTGCTTGCGGAGGGTCCACCGAAGGCAGCCTGCCTGCCATGCTTGGGGCGGTAAAATGCCTACAGCCACCCCTGGAGCTAACTAGCCTGTAGCATGTCTGTACAGATCCTCTTTGTGTTGTATTTTATCCTGTCAGATTTTTAAATGTATCTGATGTCAAAATGAAGACAGCTTTTCTTAGACAGGTTCCCCACCCCCCCACCCCACCCCGCTTTGTTTCTTCAAGCAATTTAAAAAGAAATAATAGTGCACCTAGCTGGCTCAAGGGATTGGTAATAGAAGACAGAGCCTGTCACCACTTCAGATCTAATCCAGCCCAAATCAAATCTAATCCAGCGCTGGCCACTATTGGCTGAAAGTTTTTACCATGTGATAGTTATGTGATGGCCTATGTGAAGTATCATTAGCCCAGTTCCCAATAGACATATGTCCATGCAACAAAAAACACCTTCACAGTTCCACTAATTGGAAACAAGCTGGCAAATTCAGTTGAGAAGACAAGGACACCTTCTCACACCATGGGTGGTACAGTAACGTGCTGCCAAAAATACTAACAAGCTGCTCCCTCAGAACTATTCCATGTTAGTCGGCGGGACACCCTCTCTTGTCATGGGCTGAACAGGCAGCTGGGGAATGGGTCACCTGTGGTTTTTCAGGTGAGCAGGTCACCTCTGACTGCTGCCAGCATCCCCTAGTTGGTATGAGAGGTCAAGTAGGGAAGCTTTTATCAGGCAGGTTTTTGGTGTAGGAGTGAGTCACCCATGACTGATGAAAACGGAAGGGAGAGAAACAGACTGCCAGCCTTCCTCCCAATACTGGCTCTTCAGTCTCCAGACTGGGGCTAGACAGGCCGGAAGGCATGTCTTACACCCAGCCTTCTGCTACAACAGTAGAGCCCAGATGGCTGATTGTTTCCCACCCTACTGATAGGTTTACTTTGCTTTCTGTTTTCCCAGGCTACCTTCACAGGGCAAAGAGCTAGTGATCTATTTTTTCTAAAATGAAAGCTGAGACTCTCCTCCACAAGGTCCAGTGATTGGTCCTGCTAAGAGTCCACTCTAGTTCATCAGTGAGGGTGGTATTTCCAGGATATGGCTGCAGCACCATAATGGAAGAGTATAGGGAAATTTGCATTGTTTCTGCCTCTGTTGCAGCTGTTACACAGAAAGAGGTCCATATTTACAGGTGAGTCTAAAGAGGGTCTAAGTTGGTTACCTTACATTTGCTTACATCAATATAGACTCCTTAGACTCACATCTAAATACCAATGTGTAACACATGCACCCCCATTATCTCTGAATTTGGACCACTAAGGCTATGTCTACATTACCACCCATGCCAGCAAAACTTATGTCTAGGGACCTACCAATTTCACAGCCATGAAAAACACGACACAGACTATGAAACAAGTCCTTCCCCAGGAAATCCGATCTCCCCTTGTTCCTACGAGCACCTGAGCAAAGGGGGCTCCTAGCTCCTGCTTGACTGGGGAGGGACAGGACTTGTCCATCTTCTGCACAACTGCTTGGGGCGAGGGGGGGAGGAAACCAGACCCACCTCCGAGTGCCTCCTCCTGCTGCAAGAAGCTCTGATACTGCGCAGCAACCCGAGGTTCCTGCAGCTGGAGGAGGCTTGCAGACATGGGTCTGATCTCCCCTTGTTCCTAGGAGCACCTCAGCAAAAGGGGCTCCCGGCTGCTAGTCCAGGCAGGGCTGGGGCAAGACAGGACTTGCTCTTTCCCTGCAGGGCTGCTCTTGGGTACCTCTCCTGGCTGCAGATAGTTCTGCATTGCCTCATCCCCACTCTGTCCAGCTCTGAAGGCAGCACAGAAATGAGGGTGGCAATTCCATGACCCCCCTACAACAGGTTTGCAACTTTACCCCATCCCCTTTTGAGTCAGGACCACCACAGTTACAACACAGTGAAATTTCAGATTTAAACATGTGAAAACATGAAATTTATTGATTTTCAAATCCTATGGCCGTGAAATTGACCATAATAGATTGTGAATTTGGTAGGGCCCTATCAATGTCACTCACGGGTATGGACATTCCACCTCCTTGAGTGACGTAAGTTACACCAACATAAGCACTAGCTTCTCCCACCGACATAGCTTATGCTGCTCACCGGTGTGGGTTTTTTATGCCAATGGGAGAGCTCTCTCCGTCGGCATAGAGCATCTACACCAGACATGCTGAAGTGGTGCAGCTGTAACAGTAGAGCTGTGCCATTGCAGTGCTGTACATATAGACATGGCCTAAGTCTTACTGCATGCAAGGCTGTCTATGTTAGTGTATGAGACAAGGTAGGCGAGGTAATAGTTTTTATTGTACTATCTTCTGTTGGTGAAAGAGACAATTCTACAAGCTCCACAGAGCTCTTCTTCACGTCTGGGAAAGGTAATCAGAGTGTCACAGCTAAACACAAGGTGACTGGGCAACAAAATAGCAGATGAAATTCAATGCTGATAAATGCAAAGTAATGCACATTGGAAAACGTAATCCCAACTATCCATATAAAATGATGGGGTCTAAATTAGTTGTTCCCACTCAAGAAACAGATTTTGGAGTCATTGTGAATAGTTCTCTGAACATATCCACTCAATGTGCAGCGGCAGTCAGAAAAGTGAACAGAATGTTGGGAATCATTAAGAAAGGGGTTGATAATAAAACCAAAAGTATCATATTGCCTCTATATAAAGCCATGGTACGCCCACATCTGGAATACTGCATGCAGATATGATCGTCCCATCTCAAAAAAGAAGATATATATTTGAATTGGAAAAGATTCAGAAAAGGGCAACAAAAATGTTTAGGGTTATGGAACAGCTTCCGTATGAGGAGAGATTAATAAGACTGGGACTTTTCAGCTTGGAAAAGAGATGACCTAGGGGGAACATGATAGAGGTCTATCAAGTCATAACTGGTGTGGAGAAAGTAAATAAGGAAGCGTTAGTTACTCCTTCTCATAACACAAGAACTAGGGGTCACCAAATGAAATTAATAGGCAGGACGTTTAAAACAAGCAAAAGGAAATATTTTTTCACACAATGCACAGTCAACCTGTGGAACTCCTTGCCAGAGGATGTTGTGAAGGCCAAGACTATAGCAGTGTTCAGAAAGAATGAGATAAATTAATGGAGAATAGGTTCATCAATGGCTCTTAGCCAGGATGGGCAGGGATGGTGTCCCCAGCCTCTGTTTGGATCACAAAATGGTAATGGGTTACAGAATGTAAATATAAGACATACGGCCAGTGACTCTATTGAGTCCATGATTTTGGGTGTCTAGCAGAGTACTGAAATTAAGCTGCTAGGCTCGTCTTTCAAAGATGTTGTACAGGTTTCCTTTGAGGATGAGGACTGAGAGGTCAGACGTGGAGTAACTGTTTTGTGGAAAGTGTTTGCCTATGGGTGGTGTGGTGTTTTTGTCTTTTATCATTTTTCTGTGTGAGTTTTCATTTGAGATGGTAGTGATTATCTGGTTTCACCCACATAGTTGTTGTTGAGGCATTTGATGCACTGGAGAAGGTACATCACATATGTAGGACCCCTGAATCTTGAAAGTTATGTTGTGGGGGGTATTGATCATCATAGTAGTGGATTGGTGTATTGATTAATTTCTTAGACTGCAGTGGTCAATAAGGGTTCAGTCTCCTGAGTGCTACAACATCAGGAAAATTATTTCCAGTATCATTAGAATCTGAGACCTAAAGAGCACATGAGAAACAATTGCAGTTTATCACAAATTCCTTATTAACAAATCCCACAAAGACTGAAATACAATAGCAGATAGAGAGATAGTGCAAAATGTTTAGCCCTATTACTCACATCACTCACATCTCCTTCTGGGGAACCCCAGAGTGCCAGCTATTCTCTTCCTCCTCCTCCTCAACTTTATCATGTCCATTATCACCAGTGGCTGTCATCTTGGCATCTACTAAGATCACAGGCCAAGATAGAACTTTTACAATGTTTCATGCTGACATCCACTGAGGTTCAGATATATTTTTGAAGGTTTCAACTCCTTTTACTTATTTATACTTTCACACCACACTAAATTTGGGGCGTCTTGTTTTAAATGTGCTAACTTGTTATTCCCCTTATACTCATTAACATTTACATCACTCAGTCACCATAGGAACTTGTAGTTAGCACACTGCTGACACCCTATATCTCCAAAAATTCCCAAAATATTTTCACCAGCTTTAACTGATGCATTGCAATATATATTCCTTGAATATCAGCAGTTAACACACCTATTACTGTAACTGTTTCATCTTATGACATAGGATCACTCATTGGTTAGCTATTCATGTCAGCCTATTTTTAGGCCTAAGGCATTGCTTGGTTAAGCTAAATACCTTACATGCCTGAGGCCTGTAGACCTTTGTGATATAGTATTAATCAAAACTTATTTCATACTATTCAATCTTGAATATACCTTACAGGGCCTTCCTTTAACAGCAGTCTGTAAAGAAACACCTTTCTCATTGTTTTCCTGCAGTGACCGCTATGTGAAAATATGTTCAGACTAGGGTGGCCAGGTGCCTGGTTTTCTTATCTTTACTCTCAACTCTGTCTTATTCTAAGCCCAAATGTACCTCAGCCACACACATACTACGTCTTGCCCTGCTGTTATTATTGTAAATTGCTTAAATCATAAAAGCTGCCTCATTAGTTGTTACTTAGTGCAGGGGACTGGACTAGATGACCTTCTGAGGTCCCTTTCAGTCCTACACTTCTATGATTCTAAGAAACATTGCAAAAAAATTATATTTATGATAAAGGATTTAACTGCACTTCATTATAATCTTCCATTAGATTAGTCACTCTGTCTGGGGGACCATATAATACTGTCTTGATACAGATTAGATAAGAATATCCTGAGAAAAATGTAGGCGTTTTATTAACTTTAATGTCTTAGAGCTAGAAGTTCCCACAGTCTCTAGAGTATTAATCCACTTGAACCAGCTAGTAAAAGCTGTTACATAGAAATCTCCAAATTTGTATAGACATGTTCAGAGAGTGGAATATAAAGGAAATATTTATTGAAGGAAATTTTTCATACAGGAATTTTACGCATTTGCTCACTGACCCAAATGAGTTGGATTTAGAGGAGAGAGAATTTAAACTATCCATGTACCTCCTACTATAACAGGGAGGTATGAATCCTTAAATGTAATATACATGATTTTATTCTTTAAAGGAACCATGGATGAATTTTATTTGTTAGGTCATTACTTCATATCTATGCCGAAAAAGTACTATGTGTCAGCAGATATACGTTCCATAGTAAACAAGCATCAGAAAATCAAGGATGCATGTCACTTAGAATGCAAATTGTAAGGCCAGTCCTTCTCTTGGATGGAATCTTCTACTTTCTCAGCAGCTGCAGCTTATCAAGGAGAAACTGTTGTTTCTATTTCTCTGGCTTGGGACATGCAACTGGTAAACCAGGACCACAGGTGTTCAAGTCACCATATTGCTAATTCCAAGCAGTATGTTTTTTTTTTTACCTTCAGAGACTGAAGTGCTTTAGGGCTTCAGTTTTCCAAAGGATGCTGCAATGAAGCAAAGGCTATAGAGCAAATTGCTAGTATCTGTGAATATCTTGAAACATATCGGAGCATAACTAGAAGTATTACATCAAAATAAAGACTTAAAAGGGGTTCACCAAGCGTTACCTGGGAAATTCATCACAATACACCGTTAGTGAGGGCCTATGAGTACACACTTTGGACTAAATTCAACCATGAGGTAACTACACTGAGTTCAGTGGCGTTACACTGGGTATTAAGTTATCCCATTCTGTATTTCTTTTTAAAAAAAGATGCTGTAGCTATTCTCTTCTTAGGGTTTGTCTACACTTTGAGCCGAAGGAGTAATCTCCTGCTTGAGCAGACGTACCTTCGCTAGCTCTGATCGAGCTAGTGTGCTAAAACAGAAGTGTAACTGCGGCAGCACAAGTAGTGGGAGTGATAAGCCACCTGACTACGTACCCAGGGTCTCACATGGTATCATCCACAGGGCAGCTAGCCTATCCAGCTGCTCCCGCTGCGGTGGCTACACTTCAATTTTAGCGTGCTAGCTCGATCAGACACTGTGCCACATGACATTAGCACAAGGAAACAAGAGAAATGTGGTCTAGATGAAATTACTATAAGGAGGCGGCATGAGGGAAAAAACATGCTTAAAGAGTAGATATCAATGCTTCACTGTCAAACTGGGAGGCTATATCTAGTGGGGTCAGTCCTGAGTCCAGTACTAGTCAAAATGAATGACTTGGATAATGGAGTGGAGAGTATGCTTATAAAATTACATAAGAATGGCCATATTGGGTCAGACCAAAGGTCCATCCAGCCCAGTATCCTGTCTGCCGACAGTGACCAATGCCAGGTGTGCCAGAGGGAGTGACCCTAACATGTAATGATGAGGTGATCTCTCTCCTGCCATTCATCTCCATCTCCACCCTCTGACAAACAGAGGCTAGGGGCACCATTCCTTACCCGTCCTGGCTAATAGCCATTAATGGACTTACCCTCCATGAATTTATCTAATTCTCTTTTAAACTCTGTTATAGTCCCAGCCTTCACAACCTCCTCAGGTAAGGAGTTCCACAGGTTGACTGTGCGCTGTGTGAAGAAAAACTTCCTTTTATTTGTTTTAAACCTGCTGCCCATTAATTTCATTTGGTGGCCCCTAGTTCTTGTATTATGGGAACAAGTAAATAACTTTTCCTTATTCACTTTCTCCACACGACTCATGATTTTATAGACCTCTATCATATCCCCCCTTAGTCTCCTCTTTTCCAAGCTGAAAAGTCCTAGCTAATGACACCAAGCTGGGAGGGGTTGCAAGCATTTGGAAACACAGGATTAGAATTAAAACTGACCTTGACAAATTGGAGAATTTGTTTGAAATCAACAATATTAAATTCAATAAGAAAAGTGCAAAGTGCTTTACTTAGAAAGGAAAAGTCAAGGCAAGTCAAGGCACAGCTACAACATGAGGAATAACTGGCTAGGTGGCAGTACTGCTGAAAAGGGTCTGCAGGTTGTAGTGGATCACAAACTGAACATGAGTTGACAATGTGATGCATTTGCAAAAAAAGTTAATATCATTATGGAGTATATTAACAGGAGCGTCATATGTAAGACACCGGAAGTCATTGTTCTGCATTCCTCAGCACTGGTAAGGCCTCAGCTAGAGTATTGCGTCCAATTCTAGGATGGTTTAGATATATTTGGTCCTGCCCCAGTGCAGGGGGATGGAGTAGATGACTTCTCAAGGTCTCTTCCAGCCAGGAGCGGTGCCAGGGTTTCTGGTGCCCTAGGATTCAGGGGACGGCATTTTGTGCGCTCCCCATGGGGCGAGTGGGAGCTTCCGGTTCCACTCCCATCGCGCCGCCAAAGAAGGACCCTTCGCCAAAATGCCGCAGGCGACAGCGGCAGCCATTGAGCTGCTCAATTGCCTGCCGCTGTTTTCCGCGCCACATCGGGAGAAGGTTCTTCTTCGGCGGTGCAACGGAAGCGGAACCGGAACCTCCCGTGCACCCCATGGGGAGTGCACAAAATGCCGCCCCCTGAATGCTGGCGCCCTAGGCGACCACCTAGGGTCACCTAATGGAAGCACCAGCCCTGCTTCCAGCCCTACATTTCTATGGTTCTATGTGTACTAAAGCTGGAAATTTTGCCTTCCAGCTCCAGTGTAGACATGACATTAGCAATACTGCTCCAAAAAGTAGTACTGCTAGGAACTGTGGCACAGCACCAACCAATCAGCACTTCCGATCTCCTACTTCCCTGTCCTGCACTTTAATGACTAGACAGCACAACTTCCTGCAACTCTCTTATTCCCTTGAAGGCTTCCCTTCCAAACACTGACTAAGGCAAATTCTGCTAAGTTTATGAGAAGTGATCAACTCAAATCCTAATGTGTCCATATCAGAAGATATTTGCACTCTATATTTCAACTCCCTAAGGCTACAGGAGTCTTTCCAATTACTTCACTGGGGTTTGGTTCAGATCCCAAATCTGTTTATGCCATGCTCTTATTTCCAATTCACAGAGAACCCTCATCCTTTAAATCCCTTCTCAAATCTTCTTTAAGAGACTTATAAACTTTAGTCTTTTTGTGGATATTTAAAAATTGTAAACCTCAAGATGCATGCATTAGTCATCCCAGTGACTGGGTAATCATATCGCCTTCATTCTTATCTAACCACTCACTATAGGGTTCATCTTTTCCTGGTTTGATCTTGTTTAACACATGTTCCAGTCCTACAAACTACTCTATGCAGCTGCCTTTGTACCTGCATGAAACAGGCTGCAGATCTAAGGATACTGTAAACATTTTGGGGCAGAGACTCAGGCTATATCAGGGGTCGGTAACCTCTGGCACGCAGCTCGCCAGGGTAAGCACCCTGGCAGGCCAGGCCAGTTTGTTTACCTGCTGTGTCAGCAGGTTTGGCCAATCATGGCTCCCACAGGCCACGGTTTGCCGTCCCAGGCCAATGTGGGCGGTGGGAAGCCGCGGCTAGCACATCCCTCGCCCGTGCTGCTTCCTGCCACCCCCATCAGCCTGGAACGGTGAACCGCAGCCAGTGGGAGCTGCGAGCAGCTGAACCTGCCAATGCGGCAGGTAAACAAATTGGCCTGGCCCGCCAGAGTGCTTACCCTGGTGAGCCGCGTGCCAGAGGTTGCTGACCCCTGGGCTATGTCTACAGTACAATCAGAAAGTGTAACTGTAACACATGTAGACATAGTTGAGGTAGATTGGGTAACAATAGCAGGGAAGCAGCTGGCAGCATCAGCTGTGGAATGGGCTAGTTTCACCCATGTGCACCAATCACACTTCCTGATCGCAGTGTAGACACACCTCTGTCTTTGCTTGTTCCATAATGCACAACATCTAGCATTATTTTGCAATAATTTACAATAATTTCTTCAAGCCCCACAAAAAAAAGTAAATGCATATATCTCTTGCTGGGCTAAACAATGTGCTTTCTGAAAGTTCTCATGGACAGCAGGAAACAGTCACTTCAGTAGTTATATGATATAATATTCCATCTGGAATCAGGTTACCCTAGGTGAAAGTTAAAGGGGTGAGAAAAGTCTTAAGTAATTTGCTCCACTAGTAGCCTTAAATGATTTATATGAATTCATAAAATGTTCCAGGTCAGAGTTAGATAAAACGAGCTGTGTGTACTTTTATAGAAAAGTAAGTTATGACTACAGGGAGTAATATGAAAAATTTAGTGAGCAACTTTTTTATTTATTGTACACTCTCCTGTGTAGATGGCGCCTTAGGGGAAGATGTCAGGGAATACTGTCCTATGTCTCCGTAGGGAATATTGAAATATTAAAAGGAAATAGTATCAGGCATTGTGTCCTACTAGCCATATATGAAATCCATTTGTAAGATGATATTTTCTGTGGATTTGTGGAAGAAATAATAATAAACACACACACATTGAAATGCAGCCACTTCCTAGGGTACAGGGTGGCAGCTGGCTGGCATATTATGCACTGTCCAAGAGTGAGTGAGAGGAAATTTACCCTACACTTACTAAAAGAGCCGTGAGATGTTTAAGGTTCACACAGAGCAAACAAAACCTTGGTGGAGAGTTTCAAACCACCTAGAGATTTTGGACACCTGATTCCCATGGGAATCCCCTAGGCAGCTTTGAAAATCTTCACCTCCGTTTTCATGGTCTAAACCAAACATGAACTTCATAGAACTCATCCTTTACAGGGAGGGATGAAGTGGCCTGGATAGGATTAGAACCTGTGATCCCAAGATATTGCCAACCAAGAGCAAAGGGATGCTAAACCACCCCTCTCTGATTACCAACATTAAGCTGTAATTAGTGGGTGAAGAATGGGATTTGGTGCAGTGTGACAGAGGAGCAGAATGGAAGTGCAGCCCTGCTGTCTCAGGCTAGACCGGATGCTTTTGTTCTAAGCAAGAGAAATGCATTGCTGGAACTAGTTAATATAAGGCTGGCAGCATTTGGGCAGAGATGAAATCATAACATACAAGAGAGAGGTTTGTCATTACTAGAGCTGGGCAGGATTTCAGAGAAAAGATTTGGATTCATACAAAAATCCGATAAACATATAAAAAATGCTCATATAATGGTGTAACTTGTGTTGTGTAACTTGCACGTGTCCAGGAGAGAGCCAGAGCCAGACTGTGAGTGGCCCCTGTGTGGGTGTGTAAAGAAAAGTGCACAAGCAGTTTTCCCCACACATGTGCTCCCAATGCTAGCCCCAACCACAGTTGCAGACGCTGCACTCAAAGGAGGACAGAGGATACTTCCTGAGGGCATCCTGTGGGTGCCCATCACTCCAAAAGAGGCACCAGCTGGCAGAGAAGGCCAAGTGTTTTGCAGGGTGCAAATTACACCATTTCAAAAAGTGGTGCAATCTGGGCAGTGCCTGGGCACACTCAGCTGCTTGAAGGACAGATTGCACTTCCCTGAGTAACAATCACTCCCTGAGCTCCCTCCAGGCAGTGCAACTCTGCAGGGTCCCCAACGCTGGCCACAATTTGGCCCATTGCTTGAATATGTCTGAAATATGGTGATGGCCAAGATTTAGGCAGGTGATCATTTTTTTTTTAATTTGGGGTGAGCATAGGGGCAGAATTTTGCTACAGATAAAGTTTAACAAAATTTAAAAATGTTTTTATAGTATGTCAGACAGTCCTTAAATGTATGTAACAGTGCTCACACAGTATAAAAGCCAATTTAAATTAACACTGCTGCCGTGATGAACCTTGAGTTGGTGCTCCCAGATTTAAATGAGAGGGAACTGATGGCAGGGTCTTGACTTTAGAATTCACTCCATTCTCCACTCCTTTATAGCTCAGATCCGTTGATCTTTAGAACATGTGGCAAACTCCAGCTCAGATTTACTGGTACATTCCAGCTGCTTTGTGCTACGCTGGTTTTGCAAAGCAGCTGTAAACTCAAGTTTACTCGTCCAGTTATATTCGGTTTATGATTGCTGGGTGTCTGCAAAGCAACCAGAGAATACCAGTAAAACACGCCCTTTATCAATTTGTTCAGGCTTTTGGGGAGAAAGGCATGATGGTTAGTAATATTTTGAGTTGGAGTAGTTGAGATTTGATATATTGAGATAGGCTTTTTTGTTGATCTAGTTGTGCCATGTGGTTGAGGATTTATCACTTACTGCTTTTGTATGCATTATGTTCTATGGTTTGTTAAAAGCACCTAGAGTTTTGGACAGTCGCTTTTTATTTGTGTTTAAATCATAAATAAATTCCCTTAAACCGCAGGAAGTAGAATATTTAGCGTCCCTTATTTATAATACATATTCTGTTTTCAAAATATTGCCCACCCCACTCTTTGTCAGCTGGTAGTACTGGGTGAGCTTCTGCATCAGGGATTACATCTTGAGCTTTGAAACTGATTTCCCTGATCTTGAAGGTGAAGATTCAGGACGTTCCCTACGTCTTCTAAACATAAATCCACAGAGTCACCAAGAGCAAGGATATGGGAGCAAGAATATTGTAAGGAGTGAGACACTTCACGTCTGGATCATCAAGCATAAATAAATGCATTGGTCTGCATCCTACAGGATAAACTCAGTGAGTTCCTGTAATGAATTATAAAAGTTGAGTCTTTGTTATCAAATACAGATTCATGTAAAGTGTTTGGTCAGTGCTAAGTCTGGATTACTGTAATGTCAGGAAGTTATCCTTGGAGAACCCATGGTTTATACTGAATGAGGTCACCCAGTTAAGGCCCGATTCAAAATTCATCACTAGGAATCTTTCCACTGGCTTCAATGGGCTTTGGATCAGGCCCTTACTCAATGGTGTTCTTCATATGGAGCATAACACACCTGTGCTTTGTATACTGCACTGGTTGCCCATTTGTTTCTGAGGGCAAAATCCTATAAAGCTCTGGGTAAAGTCCAGTTTTATAAAGTCCTGTGTAGTTTGGCTTTTGGTGACCTTAGGGCTTGACCTTGTACCATTTAAGTCAATGGAAGTATTGCTATTAGTTTCAGTGAGTAAGATGCATCCCTAGAGATCACCTGTCCACTGGAAAACCCTTGCTAGAAGTCCCCCAGAGGGCAAGGAGCAAGATATTCTCAAAGGGGGAGCCTAAAGACTGGAATTTGCTTCGCCATTGTTTCCAAAAAGCTTAAATTTGTTGTCCTTTAGGAAATGCTGCATTTTCTATTGTTGTATCAACCAGGCAAGGTCCTAACAACTTCAACAGGACTTTATTTTTACAGAGGAATCCTCTGTACCAAGCTGCTGCTGCACCCTCTGTAACTCTCACTCCTCAACTCCTCCCCCCTCCTTCCTGTTTCTTGTCCTTTCAGACTCCCAACAGCCAGTACTCCCAGTTCTAATTACAAGCACGTCTAAACACCACACCTATCTATTTGTTCAGGCTTTTCATAGTATGCATCCTGCACAGAGTAGATTGGCGGGAGAGGGGATTATTTTTTGAGTTAACTTTTGTCAATTCTGTTTTTAATGTGTGATTGTTAACTTCTATATACACCGGGGCGGCTCCAGGCACCAGCACACCACGCACATGCCTGGGGTGGCAAGCCACAGGGGGCGCTCTGCCGGTCTCCGCAAGGGCAGCAGGCAGGTTGCCTTCAGCGGCATGCCTGCGGAGGGTCCGCTCTTACCGCGGCTTCAGCGGACCTCCCGCAGGCTGCCGTCAAATCCGCGGGACTGGGGACCTCCCGCAGGCAAGCCGCAGAAGCAGCCTGCCTGCCGTGCTTGGGACGGCAAAACACCTAGAGCCGCCCCTGATAAACACATGCATATTTTATAAATCAATCAATAAACGAATGATTAACATTTAGACCAGAGCTGTTCCTTTATGCACTCCTGAAGCATGAGTTTGGATGTCCTTTATAGTTGTATCCCAGTCAGTGTAAATGTGGATGGCATTCTTAATCATATAAACGTGTGATCCTGTTTAAAACACCTACTAAAATAATAGCCTTAGCTGTGAGTTTCACAGGTTAATTATGTATTGATTAATAAAAGGAAATGCTTTTTTAACACATTTTAAATTTGTTGAATTTACTCCCTTTGCCTAATTAGATTCTGTCATTCCACACTTTAATTAACCAGAAAGCTTGCTGTTGAGCAATGTAAGATTTCCTGTGTCTTAATATCTGGCAGTATTTCCAGCCTCTGGCAATGCAGGAAAAGAAATAACAGCACTGGGAATCAAATTTGGGGTCTCCCATACAATAGAACATAGCAGTCATTAGCCACATGGCTGGAGCATCATTTAAAGTGAAGATCAATTTTGCACAACACAGATATAACAGCTATATCTGGCAATCCCAAATCTAGATTGTGAATCTTATTTATTATATTTGGTAAGGGAGCTGCAATGGAATGGGATAACTGCAGTTAAAAACTGAAGATAGTGTCCGCTCAGTCACAGTGATGAGGTTATTTAAAAGCAAGAAATCTGAAATTAAGAAGACGTCAATTCTCCAGAAATCGCCAACAGCAAACAAAACAGATGGATAATAAAGCTCCTTACGAATCACTGAAGCAGTAAACTGTGACACTGGAAATCTGCCAGTACCTTTATCCCAGTTCTCACGAATGAATCTTTGACATTTTATGATGCCCATTTAAGGTAGCCTGGAATGACTGAATTATTTGTTCATGATGTTCTACCTTTTCACAAGTTTGTCTCTGACTTTGTATTTGAAAAAGCCTGCAGTTACGCTGAGAATTTTCAACTTTCTAGGACTATTAACCATCTTAATAGCACTCCTGCTCTTTTGAATCATTATGCTCTGTAGCAGTGCAAGGACTCTATATTCTGTCGATACCGTTTTGCATTTTATCTACACAGCTCACAGTAGTTCCTTGAATCAAATGAGAAAAAGAGAACTGCTGTTATCTATACAAGGCAGAACTGGTATGGTATTGCTCTGATTGGTGTATTTTTGTACATGCCTAAAGCCTAATAGTGAGCTGTTGAGTGCCCTCAACTCTCATTCAATTTGCCAATGAAGTCATTTGGAATTGAGAAAGCTCAGCATCTCACAATAGGTACTCAGCACCTCACACAGTTGGGGCTCTAATTATTCAAAGATCACATGTAGAATTGACTAGGCTGTGGGTCAGAAATATGTTTTGAGTTACATCCCCTGTAACTTCAGTTGGGTTGCATGGGGTTCTAGTCATACTGGTGCCTTGCTGTAAAATTGACGCTTCTTACAATAACTCAGTGTAGGTTCCTTTTGAGTTATTAGGTTTCTGCAACAATACAACAGAAATAGGGCAACACCGCAAGCCGGGCATCAAATTCTGTTCTGCACAGATAAGAGCAGCACTTTTTTTGTAACATGGTGGATGCCATCACTGTGACTCTCAGTTCTGAGCCGTGAAGATAAGTAAATAATCATAGTATTAATAGAATAAAGAGCCTTCTTGTATTACTACAGGCATTGATCATTCCAAACAATGGCATTAATGTTAATGTGTAACATTATGTTATAAATTACTATTATCAGTGTGGACTGTGGTATTGGCTAGGGGCTCAAATCACGCATCCGAGCTCCACTGTGCTAGGCACTGTACACATGTGAACTAAAGAGACGGTCCTTGCCCTAAGGAGCTCACAGTCTAAGCACAGGATGACAGACAATAGATGGACAAAAACAAACAAAAGGAGGACAACGTAACAATCAAGGCACTAACGACAGCAGACAGAGCACACTACCTGCTAGCCAAGAAGAACTTTCCCAGGAGGGGAGGGGTGAACACTAGGGCAGAATTTGTCCCAAAATACCGGACAATTCTTCTTCATCTCAGTTTTTCTACTTGAAGAAGTTGAACATAGAGACTGGGATTTTCTTTCAGAGGAGTTAGATGCACAGCTCCCATTGAAACCCAACAGCAGTTGGGTGCTTCACTCCCTCAGGGCTAGTCTACACTACCACGTGGGGTCAATCTAAGATACGCAACTTCAGCTACATGAATAGCGTAGCTGAAGTCGACGTACTTAGCTCTACTTACCGCAGTGTCTTGACTGTGGTAAATCGACAACTGACGCTCCCCTGTCAACTCCACTTGCGCTTCTCATTCTGGTGGAGTACCAGAGTCGACAGGAGAGCACTCAGCAGTCGATTTATAGACATGATAAATCAACCCCCTACTGGACTGATTGCTGCCCACTGATTCGGTGAGTAGTGTAAACAAGCCCTAGACTCCTTCAGAAAACCCAGGTTTTCTTGCCCAGTAGGGTAAGTTTGCACGTGTGAAATTGTGTGATAAATGTCTTTACATCAACAAGGATAGTAGTGATCACGCCTCTGAAACCTGGGCCCTCTTGTCACTATTTTCAAAATTGCCCTCCACTTCCTGCTGCTCTCTGAAATGCTTTTCTCAGTTGTAATCCACATTGCTTCCTCCCTTCCTTCTGGGGCTGCTCTGGAGAGTTAAGGCTGCAGCGAGGCCTTTTTCAGTTGGAGATTTAAAGCGCTCTGGCTAAGAGCTTCCAACTAGGCTAAAAATACTGAGTGATGTGCAGGGGGGAGGATAAATCTTTTGTAGGAAACTTGAGGGTAACCTCCCATGGTCTTTTTATTGAAATGCCTGCAGTTTTTGGTACAGTTCAAGTTCAAGTCAAGTCAGCCTTGGTAGGGATGATAGTAGTAATCAGAGAAGGGGTTAACTACACTTCTACCCTGATATAGTGTAACCCCATATAACACAAATTCAGATATAATGTGGTAAAGCAGCACTCTAGTGGGATGGGGCTGCGCACTCTGATGGATCAAAGCAAGTTCGATATAACGTGGTTTCACCTATAACGCAGTAAGATTTTTTGGTTCCTAGGACAGCGTTATATCGAAGTAGAGGTGTATATGGGTAATGCTGAGCACTGGGCTCCACTGGTTCACCAGCAATAAGGCGGCCTGGGATTCGTGCATCCTCCAGACCCCTAGGCCAATGGGGCTCCTTTGGAGCACTACAAGCAACTTAAATTTGCTCTCTCCCAGTAGAACCCCTGAGGAGAAAGGATAGCAGTGCAAACGTTAGCTGTCTTTCCTTGAAATATATGTTGAGTTACACTCATGTAATAAAATGCAGAGCCAAGTGGTAAACTCCATTCACCTTGGACTGCTTCACCTCCATCAAGTCCATTTGACCACAGCTCTGTAGGAGAAGCAATATTCAGTCCTGCACCAAGGACAGGTTTTGTAAAGGGGGTTGTGTGGTACAAAGACAACCAAACTGGATCTGTCAGCCAGGAAGAGAGGATGTGGCCCTACCTGGCCAAAGATCACCTCCAACCCGGCATTTGAGAGTCACAGCAAGCACAGCAAAAGTCTCCTTAGGGTCCTGTTCTCTCTCGCACCCCTCTCAACCGGGCCTCTGCAAGAGTAACTGCAGCCGATTTCTAGGATAGTTGTGACAATTTGGGGAATCTGTCTATGTACAACCTATGAATTCCAGTTTGATTTTATAAACTAACTAAAAATTCTCTGTTTTTCATTTTATAAAAATTTTAAACAGCCAAAAACAAGACAAAACAAACAAAAAAATTTGACAAGTGCAAACATGTAAAAGCCAAAAAAAGGGGGTGGTGAGGGCGGCCACATTTTTTTTTGCTTGGGGTGGCAAAAACCCTAGAACCTGCCCTGTGCTGTGAAGAAGCTGGGGCTCAGGATCCAAACTGAGCTCTGGGACCCAGTGAGGAACCCAAAATTCAAGCACCAGGCCATGCCCAGATGTCTACACAATTTTTAGCCCTGCACCTCAAACCCCTGTGAGACCAAGTCAGCTGACCCAGGCCAGGCACAGGACTTTTAGCCCTGTGTAGACACAGCCTGAGAGACTTGGAAGGAATCCAGAAGGATACTCAGAGACAATAGAAGCAGGGACAGGA
The DNA here is from genome assembly GCF_003597395.2 of Chelonoidis abingdonii. Classification (NCBI taxonomy): domain Eukaryota; kingdom Metazoa; phylum Chordata; order Testudines; family Testudinidae; genus Chelonoidis; species Chelonoidis abingdonii. The sequence goes on along the minus strand of NC_133769.1, from coordinate 313,338,024 downwards.
GAGAGGAACAAAGGGGTATGCTTTTGTAGCAGAGGGGTCCTTTTAACTGCAAAACCAGCCACAGAAGAAGAAACCTGACTGCAGCAAGGGGAGAGAGTGAATGAGTGAGCAAGTGTCAGAGAAGCCACATGCTGGAGGGGTATCCTGGACTCCTTAGAGGACTTGACCTAAGCCCAAAGTATGCTCTAAAGTGGTGAGGAAACTAGGCAGGAAACGGTGTACAGGCATTTTATTGTTTTGTCTAGATCTGTATATTTCTTGTGCTAGCTAAAGTAAAAAACTTGATTAGTTTTTGAAACCCTTACAAAGCCTCTGGGTCTGTTTGCGTCCCATGCCCCTGAAGTGGTGAACTGTAAACTCAGAGTGCCCACAGGCCTGGCATTCTGAGAAAGTGTGTGCTTAAACTACTGGGGAGATTAGCAGATCAGCACTGGCCCTGGTGGCCTAAGCCAGCTGGGCTGTGAGGCCCTATTTCCACAAAAGGGTCCCAGACAGACAGCCTGTGCCTACAAGTTGTGCCAGGGAGGCCAGGGAAAGAGACAGTGCTGCAGCCTACTTAGACCATGGGAAGCTTAAGAGTACATTGTGTGATGGGACCCAAACCCAGCAATCTGGTGAGCGTCTGGCTCGGTGGAGCTCTACTAGGGCTGTGACAGTAGTAACACTCCAAACAGAAGCTTCTCTCCTAACTACTACATGCTGATGCTCCAAGACAAAACATACAAACAGCATTCTTTCCCTGTGCTTCCACTGTAGTCCTACCTCAAAGGGTGAGACAGGAATGGAACCAGCAGACTGTTCCACATGAGTTGGAGGCACTGGGGAGTGGTTTCTAGGTACTTTGAATTAGTTTTGGAATGTCTTTTAATCTAACCACTTTGTATCAGTTATAGGTTATGCCCAGTAACTGTATACCGCACTTCATGTTTCGTCAAATGATGTGTATTTTTTGGTATTTATTTATCATTAATGTGCATGAAATTCTCTATTTCTTTTTTCTAACCAATCTTCAGGTATCTCAATGCCAGTACCTGTGCTTGGACTACAAGATGATTCCAAAGTGTTCAAGAAAGGTAGCTGCCTGCTGGCTGATGAGAGCTTTGTCTTAATAGGCTCTTTTGTGGCGTTCTTCATTCCTTTAACCATCATGGTGGTCACCTATTTTTTAACTATAAAATCACTTCAGAAAGAAGCTACCTTATGCATTAATGACCTTGGCACAAAGACCAAGTTTGCTTCATTTAGTTTTCTCCCTCAAAGTTCTCTGTCATCAGAGAAACTCTTTCAACGCTCTTTGAACAGAGAGCTGGGGAATTCAGGAAGGAGAACTATGCAGTCAATCAGTAATGAACAAAAAGCTTCCAAGGTTCTTGGTATCGTCTTCTTTCTGTTTGTTGTGATGTGGTGCCCGTTTTTCATCACCAATGTGATGGCAGTCATTTGCAAGAAATCCTGCAATGAAGAAGTCATTGGGGGACTGCTTAATGTATTTGTCTGGATTGGCTATCTTTCTTCGGCTGTCAACCCATTAGTATACACACTGTTCAATAAAACCTACCGTTCTGCTTTCTCACGTTATATTCAGTGTCGATACAAGGAGGAGAAGAAGCCTTTACAGCTGATTTTAGTGAACACTATACCTGCTTTAGCATATAACTCCAGCCAACTCCAGCTAGCACAAATGAAGAGTTTAAAAAAAGAGGCTAAAATGATGGCCAAGGATTATTCTATGGTTACAATCGGAATACATCCTTTAGATAGTACCTCAAAGGGCAGTATTAGCCCAGTCAGTGAAAAGGTTAGCGGTGTGTGACTCTGCTAGCCTGTCAACAGCTGCCATGGCAACCAATGGTATGTACTCAGAAAACTTCATCTAACTCTGAGAAGCTTTGATAGCTTAGGAACATTAGCCCTGTCTAAGAGAACTTCACTAGCATCACATACTCATGTTATCCAGTTAATGACAAACAGAGTTAAAATGCTATCAAATGTGCATTTATTCATACAGTATTTCAGCTGTTTTAAGCACAGGCTTTATTAAACTTATTTTTTTAGTATCCTAAATAATATATTTCTTAAAGAAAAATGCTATTTATTGTATTATTATACCATGGGCTGTGAAGAAATTAATGTGTTTCTTTTCCTTCTGCAAATGAAAACAAAGCTATTGTTTGGTTTACTTGCTGGTTACCTTTGAATTAATTTGTCTTGCTACAATGTAATTTTATTATCATTAACTGAATGAGCACTTTACAGGATTTTACAGGAAAAGAAAACATCAGTTAATTTATAGATATATATTTAAAAGAAAATAAATATTAAAGAAAATGCTATGAAAACCTGTATAGATCAGCTATGTGAAAAATTTGGTGTTTTTAGGGATATTTTTCCTTTCAAATTACAATTTTGAAATGTTCTGCCATTTGTTCTGTTCTTCAAGTTAGTTCTCTTCAAAAGTAAACTAAATTTGAATGTTCCTTTGTCACTACAAATATTATTGACCTATATTTTCTATTTCATTTTACCTCTATCCTGAATGTTTCACGTGCACTGGTTTAGACTTTAAAATATACTGTTACAAAAAGCCTCTATTGAACTTGGTTCTCTACTACATTATACTGATTTTACAACAGTGTAAGTGAGGTAACAGGGTGGAAAATCAGGACCAACACCGCTAAATAATTTCAGGTTTAATCCTGTTGACATTTCTCTTTACAGCTCCTATAGGTTTCAAATATAATTAACTTCAATCGGAGTTCTGCATGAGTAAGGAGTGGGCTTTAACAGAATATCTTTCCTCATTTCTGCTTGATTAGAAAGGACATTATTATGGTATTTTCCTTGTTTTGTTTTAATGTTTCTATACTGAGAATAATTAGAAAACTGAAAAAGAAGTGTTGTTCTTTTCTTACTAGAATTTGGTTTTCCTCCATCACATATGCAAACGATTTTGCTGTTGCTAGAGGGTTGCTCAGGAATGCTGGGCTGCTTGCATTATTTGGCTACAATATTAATGAGGGATGCCTGCGCAGATCCTTACATTTTGTGGAAGCCCATTGAAAATAATGAGACTCTGCAAATGGTGTAGGATTCTACCTGCACAGATGTAATGGCAGGATAGTTGGATTATTTAAAAAAGCATCAAATATTTTATGTTGATAAAAAGGCCTAATCATGCAAACATTTACTACTAGGTGTAGCATGTATTTCCACTGAACCCAGTAGGATTCTGTGTGGGAGTAAACTTACAGCTGTTGCTACTATTTGCAAGATTGCCTCCAAATATTAGACACTTAGGGCTGGTCTACACTGGGGGGCGGGTATTAATCTAAGATACGCAACTTCAGCTACATGAATAGCGTAGCTGAAGTCGAAGTATCTTAGATCGATTTACCTCGGGTCCTCATGGCGAGGAATTGACATCCGCGGCTCCCCGTGTCGACTCCGCTACCACCACATGCTCCGGTGGAGTTCTGGAGTAGACGGGAGTGCGTTCGGGGATCCATATATCGCATCTAGATGAGACGCGATATATCAATCCCCGAAAAATCGATCGCTACCCGCCGATGCGGCGGGTAGTCTGGACGTACCCTTACATAGACTTTACAAACAGGTATAAGAAAAGCAAGGTACAGTCCAGTTTTAGAGCCAATCAGCTGAAAATAAAGGGTCACTATTTGGTCAAAAGTTATGAGCCAAACCCTAATGTCTTCATTAAGTCACTGAGTTTCACCAGCATAAGGAGTGAGTAAATACTGAATGAGGACTTTAGCATTTGGCCCCAAACCAAACTCCCTTAGATGATGAAAAATGAAACAATGTTAAAAATCTAATTTAGTGCCTATTGCGGCCTTGCACCACTTGCACAGTGGATGAGTCATAGGAGCCTTCCCTGGTGCAAAGAACAAGTCACATTTCAGTCTGCACTGAATTCAGTGCAATCATTACTCGCCACTAGTGCATACTTAGGCGATCTGAGAGCCATGGTATTTACATGAACCACAATATTTTCTGAAGCTCCTGAGTGGGTGAGTGCTTCTGCATACAATCTCCACCCTGGGCTGTGCTTTACAGACATAACTGAGCATTTAATTTCCACTGATTATACTGTTTATTTATTTTCTGTATCTTATTCAGCTTGGCCAAGAAAAGCAGACTCCCAATTTCTAGAAAATTTCATTTTCTGTCTCTAACAACAGTAGTACAATGTTGCTCAGGTTACAAACATTGCTCAGGCTGCAAACTGAAGGGAAGAAATGTTGCAGTCTAAACAAGTGATTTTAATTAATTGTTTTACATTTCATTAAAGGATGCCTATTAATGTACAGTTCTTTAAAACTTATTAAAATAAAACCTATATTTTAGACCTATGCTACCTGACAGTGTCCTTTTAATTAATTAATATAGGTAATAGAATTTACCTTTCCACTGGAAAGCAATGTACAAGACATGGAAATATGTGTGTGTGTGTATATATATATACACACACACCTCTACCTTGATATAATGCGACCTGATATAACATGAATTCAGATTTAACACAGTAAAGCAGTGCTCCAGAGGGGCGGGGCTGCACACTTAGGTGGATCAAAGCAAGTTTGATATAACACGGTTTCACCTATAATGCGGTAAGATTTTTTGGTTCCTGAGGACAGCGTTATATCAAGGTAGAGGTATATATACACATACACATATGCACACACACACACTTGATTTTTAATGTCATTAGCTCTCAGTTGTTTATGCAGGGAGAACAACAGCTTTAGCCCAAGAAGCCTCTTTAAACAAAGATGATGGAATGCATAACAGACAAAGATGAATGTCTGTGGCTCTTCATAAATATCTTTGACAATTTGATTGCTACAGTACCTGATCCTGTAGCCTTACTCTGGCAACATTCCCGTAGACTTCAATGAGCTTTACCTGAATAAGGACCACCCCCCTCTACTTTGCAGTAATAGATTTGCGAGACAGTTAATAAATAGATATCAACTAAGAGATAAATTTTATTGTTGGTAGTCATCAGGGTTTAGCAATTTCAAAACCAGAATTTATAGCGCCCTGCTGATATCTGGCCACTGTTTGAACTGAAATACAATACTGCTTACTAGGGCTGGTGGGGGAAAATTATTCCACTTCATGAAAAAAATTGAGATTTTGACATTTGTTTTGGTTCCACATCAGAGAAAAATGAGACCTTGTGGCATTTTTTGTGAAAAAAAAAAATCAGACCCCACCCCAGGTTAACTCAGCTGCTAGGGCTCTCATCTGGGATGTCGGAGACCCAATTTAAAGTTTCTGTCCTCTGAATCAGCAGGCTGTTGGGCTGTTGGCTATTCTGGGGTGGGGTCTCTCTCCCTCTCTCTCTCTCTCTTCCACCCTGGATCTGAGAAACATTTACAGCAGGGGTCAGCAACCTTTCAGAAGTGGTGTGCCGAGTCTTCATTTATTCACTCTAACTTAAGGTTTCGTGTCTCTTTCTAGAAGTCTATAATAAATAACTAAACTATTGTTTTATGTAAAGTAAATAAGGTTTCAAAATATTTAAGAGGCTTTATTTAAAATTAAATTTAAAATTCAGAGCCCACCGGACTGGTGGCCAGGACCCAGGCAGCCTCGTGTGCTGCCTTCGGCACCTGTGCCATAGGTTGCCTACCCATGATTTACAGTCTAACAGCATTTTTTATGGAAAAAACCTTTCATCTAAAATGTTTCAACCGGCCTTTGCTGTTTATAACTTTTCAACAGCATCGGAAAAATGTCCAGTGACTTTAAGCTTCTGTTATAGAATATTTTCTTAGTTTGTGGCTACTGTGCACATTTTTATATACAGTAGGGCAAAAAATCCTCCATTTCCATCCCATTCATGCAATTGCGTACTGTATGTAATTGGTGCCTAATGGTAAGATGCATTCTATTTTGAATACATAACATATATGTTTATGTAAATACATACAAGAGAAAAATATTTGTTGTATTTTGAAAACTTTAAATGTGAAATTGTGCTCTAATGTTTAATTGTTTTCTTAAATCCCTCTGCTAGCCAAGCAGATTAAAGCACTCAAATGCCATCAGTTCCTTTATAAGCTGGAAGTTTGTCTTAAGTTATTGGGGGGGTTGTTTGTTTGTTTTGGTTAAGGAACTTTATGACCTTAATAAACACATGGAAATTATGATCATTCTACCTTTCCAATGAATGTATTTCTCTACAACAAAAATGTATTTTGTTTAGATGAGCAATATATATCTAACCGTAAATCTCTCAGTTCTAGCAACAAGCTACTTACAATATTAATCAGCCTATCAAATTCATTTGACTCAGGGGAGTGTTACAAAGGTAAGATTACTAAGTGCCATAATAAACTACAATATAAGGGCAGTTCACATATACATAAATTTTACTTCAACTGCATGACCACAGCACCATCTCTTGGTACTTTTTTAAAGTGACTATTATCATAAGAAGAAATCAAAATGTGTTGTCTCATTTAATGCTTTGTTTTCCTGCTATTTGCATAAAATAAACAACTTCCTAAAACATTAAACTGTTAATTGTTCTGTACAGTACATATGATTTTATTAACAACTGTAATGTGTGTTAAAGTAGGATGGTTATTAATATAGTGCCCTCTCAAAACCCAGTGGTAATCACATGAGCTTCATCAGGCTTTGTAATATACAGCTAAAAATATGTACCCACATATTGTTCACAAATTAAGGAAAAAAGGCTCCTTTACTCATTGACCAGTGAGGCACCACTGGGCTAACCGTATCTGATGAAAACCCCGGTTTCAAAAATCATTCCATACAATCCTATTTGTTTGTACTAAGATATTATAGCATCTCTATGTTGGACAGATTCTACTTTCACTTATTCCTGTTTCACACCAATGTAATTCCATTGACCTCAGTGGCATTACTCCTGATTTACACTGCTGTAAGTGAGTCAAGAATCAGACCCAGTACCTGTATGTTCACATATCCATTCTGATTTCTATTGCTGAAGCTGAGTTTAAGTCTTTCAAGCCAGCCGTATCATCATCTTCATTATTTATGTTACAATTGTGCCTAGAAATGCCAATTGGGACCAAAGTCTTAAATAAATCCTGCTTGTTCGCACTATAAACAGTCTGCAGTTTTGTGAAACAAAAGGGTTCTGGTTTAACAGAAATAGAGCCAGCATTAGGCATAACCAGACTAAGCAATTGCATGGGGCCTGTGAGCAGCTCAAGGGAGCTCCCCGTTCACTTTTTATTATGTGTTGGGGGGGCAAAATATTCCTGCTTAGGGCCCCCAGTGGGGTAGCACCACCTCTGAACAGAAGGAAACTAAAGTAGACAATTCAATAAGCAGTAGTAGTTCAAAATAATAGAATCCAAAATCTGAATGAAGATTGCAGTCTTGAATTGTTGCTTTCTGTGTGGATAAAGAGTTTACTCTTCAATAAGTACAATCACCAGGTATTATTTTGCAACTAATCCATCACTGAAAAAATCATATGCACAGTATTCTACAATGTAACAAATGGACAAGAATACTGGTATTTGGCTTTTTCAGTCACCAATAAAAATCAGCTTTTACAGTCCAGCAGCATGGGTTCATTATAATGAACTCGGATGTAGTTAAATTCCATTTAGAATTAAGTAAAAGTCCCAGACTGTTTCAATGTTATGCAAAGTGCATATTGCAACTCCAGTATCAGTGAATGTTTACATATAGTTATGTAGTTCTGTGGCGGTGTGGGAGGAGTGAGATAAAGACTGCTTTACTGTAAGTAGTAGTCATGGTACCAGAATTCCTCTGTGTTTTTCTGAAAGCACCTTCATTGAGTTAACACTTATTATGTAGTTTGCCCTAATTGTTAAAAGAGAATTCATCTGGTTCATCCATCTGGCAATTCCAACTGTAAAACAAGAGATGTCTGGTCTGCAAGTTTATCACTGCATGATTTGAGGGGATAATTGAATTCTTGAACAGCTGAAAATATGGGATATATCTGGCAGGTTTCTGTGCTGCGATTATGTTCTTTGGGGTGTATAACCAATTTGTTACAGTACTTACCACATGGCACATAACTGTAGAAGACTTTAGTATTGGCATTATATATCTTCCAAACAGAACAAGATTCCAGGAACAATCACTTTAAGGTGTGCTTCAACCTCAATCTATTTGACACTGATATTGCTACTTTAGTCACAGCCATTTTATCAAAGAGGCCTTTATTTCACCTGAAACTGTAAACTGTTATAACAGTGATTCTAACACAGCATGATAAATTATGTCCAAAAATTTATTAATTCAATAAAATCTTCACTTACTTCAGTATGACCAGGAACCTTAAATTCATAGGTTCTAAGGCCAGAAGGGACCAAATATAATGAAAAAGTTGAGAGACCAGATTCTTTCATTTGAACTCAATGGGACCGCTCACATGTAAAGTTATTCACATGCTTAAGTATTTGCAGGGTTGGAGCCTTACACTTGTGAAAGTCAGGAGTAACTCCATTTAAGTCATTGGGGTTACATCAGTGTAAAACTATTTCTAGACTAGGAAATTGCATCATGTTTAAAAATGTGTTAATTAACATGTTTTAATTAGATAAGGTGAGTGAGGTGTTATCTTTTAGCTGACCAACTGCTGGTGGTGAAAGAGACAAGCTTTCGAGCTTACACAGAGCTCTTCTTCCAAGACCTGGGGAAGCTCGAAAGCTTGTCTCTTTCACCAACAGAAGTTGGTCCAGTAAAAGATATGACCTCAGCCACCTTGTCTCTCTCATATCCTGGAACCAACATGCCTCCAACAACACTACAAACAACAGTGTTTTAACTAGCAATTTTGTAATACTAATAGAGGTGATCAGGGGAGTATGGGAACTACTCTGCATGTGCCCATTGGAGCAATAATCACCCAAAGGAGGCAAGGAGGGATGAAAGGGAAGTAGAACATGACCCTGTCTCCCCTCCACACCAGGTGACAGAACTTGTGTGCAATCTCTTTATCATGAAAGTGTAACTTAGAAATGTAGATTTTTTTGGTTACATAACTGCACTCAAAAACAAAACAATGTAAAACGTTAGAGCCTACAAGGTCCACTCAGTCCTACTTCCTGTTCAGCCAATCGCTAAGACAAACAAGTTTATTTACATTTACGGGAAATAATGCTGCCTGCTTCTTATTTACAATGTCACCTGAAAGTGAGAACAGGCGTTCACATAGCCCTGTTGTAGCCAGCATTGCAAGTGCTTTGGGGTGGGGGGGCACACGCTGCCCAGTGCTCTGGGGTTAGGGGGGAGGCCACACACCTGTCTGGCGCTCTGGGGGGCTAGGCCATGTGCTGCCCGCCCACCCAGTGCTCCTGAGGCTGTGCACCTGCCCGGTGCTCTAGGGTGTAGTGGGGGCTGCCTGCCTGCACGGTGCTCTGGGGGTCCACAAGCCACTGCTCACTCAGTACTTGGGGGTTGGAGGCCATGTGTCACCCCGTGCTCTGGAGGGAGGGGGAATGCACACCTGCCCGGTGCTCTGGGGGACTGGGCTGCACGCTGCCCGCCCACCCAATGCTACAGGGTGCCACCCGCCAGCCTGGTGCTCCGGGGGGCTGCGCACCTCCCATCAGGTGCTCTGGGGTTCGGGGGGGCTGGTGGCTGCGGGGTGGGGAGGGATCTGGGCTTGGGGAAGAAGGGGGAGAGAGGAGTGGGGCCTCAGGTGGAAGGGGTGGGCCAGGCCAGGGTCTAGCCTCTCCAAGCCGGTGGTTCTCTCACTGGCTCATGTGCCAGACATGCTAGACATTCGTATATCCCTTCATGCTTCAGCCACCATTCTACAGGACATGCTTCCATGCTGATGATACTCATTAAAAAAATAATGCACTAATTAAATTTGTGACTGAACTCCTTGGGGGAGAATTGTATGTCCCTTGTTCTGTTTTAACCGCATTCTGCCATATACTTCATGTTATAGCAGTCTCGGATGATGACCCAGCACATTGTTCATTTTAAAAACATTTTCACTGCAGATTTAACAAAACGCAAAGGTGGTACCAATTTGAGATTTCTAAAGATAGCTACAGCACTCGACCTAAGGTTTAAGAATCTGAAGTGCCTTCCAAAATCTGAGAAGGATGAGGTATACAGCATGCTTTCAAGTCTTAAAAGAGCAACGCTCCAATGTGGAAACTACAGAACCTGAACCACCAAAAAAGAAAATCAATCTTCCGCTGATGGCACCTGCCTCAGAGGATGAAAATGAACATGTGTTGGTCCGTTCTGCTTTGGATAGTTAGCAGCATGGACGCATGTCCTCTGGAATGGTGGTTGAAGCACGAAGGGACATATGAATCTTTAGCACATCTGGCATGTAAGTATTTTGCAACGCTGGCTACAACAATGCCACGCAAATGCCTGTTCTCACTGTCTGAGCAATTGACTGAACAAGAAGTAGGATTGAGTGTATGTGTAGACTATAAAGTCTTACATTGTTTTATTTTTGAATGCAGTTTTTTTTGTACATAATTCTACATTTGTAAGTTCAACTTTCATGATAGAGATTGCACTATAGTACTTGTATGAGGTAAATTGAAAAATACTATTTCTTTTATCAGAGGGGTAGCCAGGTTAGTCTGGATCTGTAAAAAGCGTCAAAGAGTCTTATGGCACCTTATAGATGAACAGACGTATTGGAGCATAAGCTTGCATCTGACGAAGTGGGTATTCACCCACGAAAGCTTATGCTCCAATACGTCTGTTAGTCTATAAGGCGCCACAGGACCCTTTGTCACTATTTCTTTTGTTTCCTTTTTACAGTGCAAATACTGGTAATCAAAAATATAAAATGAGCAATGTACACTTTGTATTCTGTGGTGTAATTGAAACCAATATATTTGAAAATGTAGAAAGCATCCAAAAATATTTAAATGCTATCTATTATTAACAGTGCAATTAATCACACAGTTAATCACGACTAATATTTTTAATCACTTGACAGCCGTAATATTTAATAAATGTATTATAAGTGATCTTTGTGAGATGCCATTAATGTATTTATACTCACAGCACTCTGGTGAAATAGGGAAGTGTTATTGTCTGCATTTTCACATAGGGGCTCCAGGCCAATGGGGGTGGCAGGAAGCCACGGCTAGCACATCCCTCACCCATGCTGCTTCCCACCACCCCCATTGGCCTGGAGTGGCAAACCATGGCCAGTGGGAGCCGCGATCGGCCTAACCTGCTGACGCGGCAGGTAAACAAATTGGCCCGGCCCACCAGGGTGCTTACCCTGGTGAGCTGCATGCCAAAGGTTGCCGACCCCTGCTCCAAAATATCTTTCCAAGACAAAAGTCTCCATTAGACATTTTTCAGTGCAGTGAAATTCATTTGTTTCCAATTCTTACAAGCAGTTAGACAATCTAACACTTATATTCTTGTATCTATGATTCTTCTTTTTATTTGTTGTTCTTCACAATTTGGTATCCTCTTGAAACTTAGATTGTGATCAAATAATATGACCTCCAAGTCAAAAGGGACAGGGTAAACTTGGGTACCAAAATAAAAATTGTACCTCAGGAGTACAGTTTTCAAGAAGTTTAAGTAGTGGGGCATGACCTTCCTTTTCTGCAGTCATGTTCACAATATTTAATGATTTTGTACTTTTCCAGCTATTTTATATGACTATACATTAATTTTCTCCTGAAAGATTTCAAAATAAGACCATCTTCAAAGAAAAGTTAAGGATTTATTTTTAAACTTTTGATACTCTTCAAAACAGTAAAACATTTACAAATGTCTGCTAATTTCTCCCCTAGTCATATAAGCCATACATCCCGGTAATGAGAACAGAGTGTAAGTGATTGGCAACTTTGTCATGGGCCAGATCCTGATACACATATTGTAATGCTTTAAGGAATCTATGTACAACTTATGGATTCTGGTCAATCTTATGAAATTGCTATACCATTGAATGCCTCAGGGAGATTCCATGATTTGGGGAAGAAGTCATGTGCAGGAAAGGGGGATCCTGGATTCATTGGAGGACTCTGACCTAAGCCCGAAGAATGCTCAAGAATAGCGAGGAAACTGATGCAAGGCAATGTATATACAGGTGTTTTATTGTTTTGTGTAGATATGTATATTTCTTGTGCTAGCTAAGCTAAAGTAGAGATGATTGGTTTCGGAACCCTTACAAAACTCCAGTGTCTGTTTGCTTCCACTGTCACATGTCCCTGAAGAGGTGAACTGCAAACCCAGAGTGCCCACAAGGTTGGAGCGCTGAGAAATGGTGCGCTTATACTGTTGGAGAGTCTGGGGACTCAGCACTGGTCCTGTGGGCCTAGGGCAGCTGGGCCATGCAGACCCATTCTCGTGAAGGGTGTCATGTTCTTTGAAGAAGCTCAAGACTGTGAGTGCCTACCTCAGGGTAGACTGTCAGAAAACATGGCAGACATCCCAAACTAGTGGTGTGCTCTGTAATGACATTTTACCAAGCCAGTAACAAATGTTAACTCCTAGATCACAATTCCAGTCTCACAGACAGTCCCCTTAGACTCTCCAGTCTATCTTGCCTCCCACACAAACTGGACTTTGTGATAAATAGACACTTACACTAAAAATCACACTACATTCAGGTTGCTCTCAGTCCAAGAGACCAGTCACTTACTCCAGGTCAACTGGTACCCTAGATCTTACACCAAAGACAATGCTGATAGCCATTTCTATAGTAAACTAACTAAAGGTTTATCAGCTAAGAAAAAGGGCTGAGGGTTATTGAGAAGTTAAAAGCAGGTAAAATATACATAGAGGCATAGGTGCACAACTAGGGGTACTGACGGTATTGCCGCATCCCCTCACTTGAAGTGGATTCCATTACATACAGGGTTTATGGTTTGGTTCACTGGCTCTCAACACCCCCATTTACAGATTGTTCCAGCACCCCAGCATACAGATGAGTCACAGTCCAAATGGTGGCAGAGCTGGAGGTGAGCAGACCTGCAGCCCACAGTTTCAGCAGAGCACAGCAGAGGGAAGCCTAAGACTCTGACACACCTGTCCAAAGGGACCCTCTAGAAGGGAAGGAAGCACCCACCCCAGAGGCAACCTGAGAGGGAAGTATCCTGTGGAACTTGGATGTTGGTAATCCCCTTTACTTATTGTGGTTTGGGTTTCTGCACAGAGGAAAGCCTTAGACTAAGCTAACCTGGGAGGGAAGAGGTGGGGGGGGGGGTGAGAGGAAGAGACCCAGAGAGGACAGTCTTAAGCAGCCTTGCTTGCCAGACTACTGGTAGCCCAAAGCAGCGCCGGCTTTAGGCCTATTCCACCAATTCCCCCTAATCAGGCCCTGCACCCAGTGAGAATCCCTTCCCTGGCTCGAAACGCCTTTTTAATTTTTACTTACCTGGCGGCACTCCGCGTTTTCAGCAGCACTTTAGTGGCGGGTCCTTTGCTTGCTCTGGGTCTTCGGCAACACTTCGGTGGCGGGTCCTTCAGTGCTGCCAAAGACCTGGAGCGAGTGAAGGACCTGCCGCTGAAGTGCCGCCAAAGACTCGGAGCACCGCCCGGTGAGTACAAGCCCCATGTGTTTTTTAGTCATCCCTGCCAGGGCCCCATCTAAACTGTTTGAATTGGTCCCCATACTTCCTAAAGCCAGCCCTGGCCCAAAGGGCCCTGTACTGGAGCCTGATAAAGTGGGAGGGCCCAGGCTCCCCTCCCCATAACCCCTTTGGCAGTCAGGAGTTGTAGCCATGACCACTAAGCCATGCTCCCCAAGAGAGGACCCTTAACAATGCATGCAACATCCCATTAGTTTTCATGAAGTTTAAACATCAAATACACTCTCATGCATTTAACAATTACTTTGATCTATACTAATACACAAGGGAATTAGCCTAGGGCTTTGGCAGGACCTGGCACCTGGTCTGCCAGCATCACAGAGAGGTAACACACGAACAGGTTGTTCCCAGGAAGTGTGCCAGACAGGCCAGGGAAAGAAATAGTGCTACAGTCTATCCAACTTTTGGTCAGTGCTTAATTTTAGTTAGTTGGATTTATGTTCAGTACTTCACTACTACAGCTGCTTTTCAGTGATGTAATAAACGTACAGTAAGTAGTTTCAACCCATTTATCTATACACCAGCTCTGCTCAGGGACCATAACTGATACTAATTAAGAAGGAATGCACATAGAATCATAGAAATGAAGGCTGGAAGAGACCTCAAGAGTGCATCAAGTCCAGCCCCGTGCGCTGAGGCAGGACCAAGCAAATCTAGACGATCCTTGACAGGTGTTTTGTCTAACCTGTTCTTAAAAATCTCCAATGACAGGGATTCCACAACCTCCCTTGAAAGCTTATTCTCAAATTTACCTATCCCTAAAGTTAAAACAGTTTCCCTAATACCTAATCTAAATCTCCCTTGCTGCAGATTAAGCCCGATTACTTCTAATCCTATCAATTGGTCACTGTCCTCTTTAACAGTGTGACAGTACATACTTACATTCACACAGTACACATTGTTGTAATAGTGTTTGTACAAGGTATGCCTGGTGAGATATCATTTAAAAACTCAATTTGCTGATCAATAATATGGCACATTGCTTGTAGCAGCACTACATGTGAAGTTATAAACATAAGATGAAATCATGACTAAGGCTAAGATTTTGTCGTGCACATTTTTAGTAAAAGTCATGGACAGGTCACAGTCACTGAAGAAAAATAAGCAGCCTGTGACCTGTCCATGATCGTTACGAAAAATATGCGTGACAAAATGAGGAGCTGCTGAGGCACCCACTGCCTATCAAAATCATAGCCTTAGTCATGACTAAACACATTTTCCAGATAAGTGTGGGGCGTGGCCAAACCAGTTCCTTAGAGGCAAAGGTCTTGCTCCCAGCTCAAAATGCTTCTCAAAGGCAGGATAAGACTATGAAAAGAAGGGGCAGATACCAAGACACCCTCTCTCTCCTTGCCCATCGCATTCACTGCACTGGAAGAGACAAAGGAAGCAGCTGTTGGATTCTGAGGGAGGAGTCCTGACCTAAAGAGTTTGGTCGCCAGGACTGCTGAAGGAGTGTAGTGAGAACTTTGCTTTGAATCTAATGAAGACTGTTAAGTTAGGCACCAGTAAGCATTTTATTTTTATTTTTCTTGTAACCATTTCTGACTGTTATGCTTCATTATTTATACTCACTTAAAATCAATCTCTTTGTAGGTAATAAACTATTTTTGTTGTTTTATCTAATCCAGCATGTTCAAGTTGGGGTAACTCCATTTGGGGTAACAAGTTGTGTGCATATTCTTCCCTTAAAGGAAGAATTGACTTAACATATTTGCACTATCCAGGACGGGGTGGACAATACAGGACATATGTTTTGGGGGAAAATCTGGGACTGGGAGTGTGTTGGGGTCATCCTATGATAATCTTTAAGGCTGGTAAGAGCCAAGGTGTGATAAGCTGGGTGCAGGAGGGACTTACATGCTGTTTTTGAGCAGTCCAGGTTGGTTGCACAACAGTAAGGCATTTTAAAGGGCACTCCAGGTCACAGTACAGGGGTGACAGCTATTCCTTGGTCTGGATTTCACCCTGGTATGTCACAAACAGCCCTTAATGTATTTGAAGACTTATCAGATCCCTTCCTCAGGTCTTCTTTTCTCAAGACAAAACATGCCCAGTTTTTTTAACTTTTCCTTATAGGTCAGATTTTTTGAACTCTCTATCATTTCTGTTGCTCTCCTCCGGACTATCTTTAATTTGTCCACATTGTTCTTAAAGTGTGGTAGCCACAATGGGACACAATACTTCAGCTGAGGCCTCACCAGTGCAGAGGAGAGCAGTACAATTATCTCCTGGGTCTTACATATTACTGTCCTGTTAATACACCACAGGATGATATTAGCCTCTTTTGCAACCACCACATTGTTGACTCATTCAATTCGTGATCTACTTTAACCCCCAGATCCTTTTCAGTAAGATCACCACCTAGCCTAGATTCCCCATTTTGTAGCTGTGCATTTCACTTCAACACCGGTAACAATTCCAGGAGTTAGTGGTCTAGAAGTTTGCTAGCTCTATTCAATTAACTGTCAATCCGAACCCCCTACTACACAAGATGGACCCTGAGTGACCTAGGAGCAAGTGGGTAGATCATCACATCAGTTCTGTGGGTTAAAAAGATATAGCTCATTTTTAGATAGACAAAATCAAAAACACTTACCATGCCCTGGATGATTAATTTGATTGAAATTACAACTGTTATAGAGCTACTGTGATGGATGAGCTAAGGACCTCTTCCAAGAGTCACTGAGGCAAATTCCAACTGGAAATTCCTACTTCAATTTGCTCATGCTCTGGCCCAGTATCTGAAGGGTTTTCTTTACTCTCTATTTGATATTAATTATTCTGTCTGAAATCATTTATACTTGTTCTAGAGAAGAAGAAGGAAAGAAAAAAAGTTAACTGCTGTATCCAACAGACAAAAACAAATCCATATAGGACAAAAAAAAACAACTATTTTGGATTGCTACATTTAACAGTTATGTCAACATAGCTATATTGGTCAGGGGGTGAAAAAAAAAACCACACCTCTGATGGACATACCTATGCTAACAAAACCCTCAATATAGATGCAGCTATATCAAAGAAAGAGGTATTCTGTCAATGTAGCTAATACTGTTCAAGGAGATGGTGCTCCTACACCAACAGAAAAATTGCTGTTGGTGTAGGCTGCCTCTACTCTGGGGGGCTATGATGATATAGCTATGCCAACATGGCTATGCTGGCACATTCTCCATAGTGTAGACATACCGTCCATCACACCATTCCTGGCTTCAAGGAAACCCCTCTGTGATGAAGTGAAGAAACTGCCCACCAGCGCAGCAGGGGTTAGAGAGCTTTTAGATCCAGCTAGCCCCACCCTGTTATATCTGTAGCCAATGCTAAGCCTGGAGGGGGGAAAAAAGGAGAAAGTCTAACTCAGTTCAGGGCTGACTGGTGAAAAGGCAGGAGCTAGCTGTCTTCCTTCCTGAGGGGACAGGTCACTAGCTTGGCAGCCAAAGTAGCCACCAGGGAATAAGCACTGTCTCCCCACCAAGGGAGACTGGGGAGGAGACCTAGAAGCCTCTGGTAACTGGGTGACTGAAGCACAGAGATATTGTGGGGTTTGGCTTCACCAAATGTCTGGCTGCCCTGCCTGAAGAAACCTGGAACTTGCAGGGTGCCACCCAAGCTCCACAAGGGGGTGCTACTGGGGGCAAGCCACTCCAGTGAATTGGATTATAGGGTCCACACCCCAAGCTAAAGGGACAGTGGTAGGAAGTAACCCAGGGCAGTGGATTTAGGCCACATCTACACAACAAAACAATGTCGACCTAACTTACCTCTGCATACAGCCATTGCAGTAATTAAATTGCTTTGGTGCATGCACACTTGGCTCCCTGTGTCAGTGGTGCACATCTTCACTTGGAGCACTTGTACTGATTGTATTGATGGTGTGGGGCATTGTGGGACAGCTTATGAAGGCCAGTAACAATCAGTGTAAGCAACACTGTGTCTACACTGGCACTGCACCAACCTAATTACATGGACCATGAGTTTATGACACTCGGGGATAGTGTGTTACTAAATTGGTGTAGAGAGGCACTTATGTTGGGGAGTCAAATTTAAGTGAAGACTCTTCTACAGCTTAAGTTGACCTAACCATGTAGCGTAGATCAGGCCTTATACTCCTGGCTGTGAGTGTCCCCTGTTCAGATGTTGACTCACCCAGGGCTGGATTAATGCAGGGGCTTTAGGGGCTGCAGCCTAGGGTCCCAGGGTAAGGGGGCTCTGGCACAGCAGAGTTCAGACAGACTGCCTTCATGCCGTGGCCCCATGCCGCTCCCAGAAGTGGCCAGCTGCTGGCACATCTCTGGGGCCCCTGGTGGGGGTTGGGGGGGAAGGTAGCTCTGCATGCTGCCCCCACCCCCAGAACCATCCCCGCAGCTCCCATTGGCCGGGAACTGGCCAATGGAAGCTGCGGGAATGGCACTTGCAGGTGAGGGGAGTGCATGCAGACACACTGTACTCCGGGGGCCACAGAGACGCCCTAGGAGCCAGCTGGTTCTGGGAGCAGCATGCGGCTTTGGCAGGCAGGCAGCATGCCTGATCCCTGCTGCACTGCCCGCCGGCCAGCTGCGAGCCACATGTGGTAAGTGCTTCCAGGCTGGAGCCTGTACTTTGCACCCTTTCCTGCACCAGGTCAGAATCCCCCCCTGTACCCAAACTCCCCCCCCCAGACCCCACTAGCCCCTGCCCGCCGCAATCTCCAGCATACACCGCTACTAACTGGTCAGAATCCCCTTCGCAGACTCCTCTCTCCTCTTAGAGTCAGCACTCCCGCCCCACCGCCCCCCCCCCCCTCCCCCCGCCCCCCCCCCCTCCTCCCACCCCCGACTCACCTTGCACAACCAGCCCAAAACTCTGCCCAGGCCTGGAACACCCTCCTGCACCCAAACTCCTTCCCAGAAAGAAACTGATATAACAACTGTTTTGAGGTAAGAAGTAGGCTATTTTGAATTAATCTAACTATATTCTATATTTTTTAAGACTGAGATGTAACCACAGAATGGCTTTATGTTAATTAAAAGGCAAGTTTAGTATACTGTTAATAGCCTCAATGCTGTAATTGTGATCATTTTGTTTTAAATTAGGAAAAAGACTTGTATACAGGGGCCCCACAAAATCTAATAGCTCCAGGCCCATAGGAGAGTTAATCTGGCCCTGGACTCACCACAGGGCCTGGGCTGGGACCTGGAGGGCTTTGGTTCCCCAACCCACCACCTAATATATTGAGGCACCTCAACCAAGGAAGCAAGGGGCCTGAGGTCAGGCGGGCCAACCACTAAGCCACCAAGCCCTCCAAACCCCTTGTTACACCCTCATTCTGAGATTTCCTGTGCAGAGTTTGTTTTAAAGTGATGGATCACAATGGTGCGGTTCGCAGGTCTGCTTCTCCAATTGTGTAGTCATTTATACATGTACAAATTGGGTGTCAAACACTACCATTCTGATTCAGTACCATTTTAAACCCATTTTGCCCATGTATAAGGGACCATACAAGATACCAGACAGCGTGAGTATCTGGCCTTCTGTGACATACATAAATGGTGGTCAGACCTGAATGCAGGTGCAGCCATGTTAGCACTTTAAAACAAGACAAGAGCCATGTGCCAAAAATCATGGGTGGGGAATAAAGTGAAGGAGAGGGTTTAAAGGAGGAAAAAGGAAAGAGAAACAAAGCTAAAAGGGACTGTGAAGAAACAGTGGAAAGACCAAGGATAATAACTCCTACAGATGGAGGGAAGAATGAAGTTTAAGTTGGGATAGAATCTAATGAGCCATACATTTTACAAATAACATGTTTTTAGAGGTCTGCAAGCCAAATAGCCTATTTATTTTTTCTAATAAACACTGTTGATTTAAGACTTATTTGTAAACTCTTCAGTGTTATTTACTAGCAGTTTGCTTAGTGCCATAGAAAGTGAATCATGACCCAGAAGACTTGCGTTCAATGATTGTTACTTGAACCTCTATGTTATGAGCTTTGCTGCATGTAGATTCCACCTTGCAATTTACCTCCTGCTGAACTCCGTGGATTGGTAGGGCTTAGAAGTTCCACTGAACTCCACACCTACCCACTGGTCTTTTGATGCCATAGGTCACGTTGAGAAAAAATAAGTTATGAGACTCCTCCAAACTCCAAAATGAGATGCCACTCAAAGCAGATTGTGTTCATCTTTCATTATAGGATGTCTTTCTTAGTTCCAACATGCTTTGAGGAAGAACAAAATAGCTAACAATGCTGACATTTATCACCACTGGGGATGTAAGTTAGTGTCCATTTAGATGAATGAAGCAGTTCACAGGTCTCAGCTCTATTGTTTCAGACTCTCTGCAGACTCAGGGAGGTGTTCATAGAATCATAGAATCAAAAGGTTGGAAGGGACCTCATGAGGTCATCTAGTCCAACCCCCTGCTAAAGGCAGGACCACTTTCCCTAAATAATCCCAGCCAGGGTGCGTCTGCCGGCTTATATCTCTAAAGATGGAGATTCTACCACCTCCCTAGGTAACCATTCCAATATTCACACTCTCTAGTCAGAAGTTTTTTCTAATATGCAGCCTCGACTTCCGCACTGCACTTCAAACCTTTGCCTTGTTCTGGTCCTCCGTCACCACTGAGAACAGCCTAATCCTCCTCCTTGGAGCACCCCTTCAGTAGTTGAAGGTTGCTATCAAATCCCCCTTAGTTCTTCTCTTCTGCAGGCTATAGCCTAGTTCCTTCTGTCTTCTTCATAAGTCATGTGCTCTAGTCCTCTAATCATTTTTGTTGCCCTCGCTGGGACTCTCTCCATTGTCCACGTCCTTTTTGTAGAGTGGCGCCAAAACTGGACACAATTTCAGATGTCGGCCTCACAGTGCCGAATAGAGGGGATTAACACCCTCGATCTGTTGGCAACACTCCGATAATATGCCGCAGTTTGCTATTAGCCTTTTTGGCTACAAGAGCACACTTAGTTCTCATGTTCAATTTCTCTACGTACCCAAGATCCTTTTCTTCAGCACTGCTACTTAGCCAAACAGTCCCCAGCCTGTAGCAGTGCATGGGGTTTTTCTGTCCTAAGTGCAGGACTTTGCACTTGTCCTTGTTGAACTTCATGAGGTTTCTTGTGGCCCACTTCTCCAATTTGTTTAAGTCTCCCTGAATCCTATCCCTGCCCTCCAGCATGTCCACCACTCCCCCCAACTTGGTGTCATCTGCAGGTGTTGCTGCATCAGTCACATTTGTTTCACATTTTGAAGGTTTTCTTTGCAACCCTGAAGGCTAGAGATTAACTCTTTAAAAGATGAAATCTGAGATTCTAAAGGAGACAGAAGCACTCAGAGAAGGGGTCAGTCCAGCACAAATTGGCTCTACTTGAGTCCTAAGTAAAAAAAGATTCACAGGGTAGGGTTAGGAATAAGGCTACACTTATTTATTTCAAATTAAGTAATAAAAAGATGAGTATATGAGGTTCTAGGCACCGTCACATGTAATTAATATTACAACATAACCCCAGAAGCACTTAGCCAGCTTTGAACTTGTAAGTGAACTAGTAGCTGAAAGCTTGTGTTGTACAGATGTTATTCATAAAGTCAAAATGGCAAAGCTCTTAAAAATTGAACACTAACAGACTGAATCCCACTAGCTTCAGTATGCTGGTGATATTCTAAACAAAAAGAGCTCTCAACCATGCTTGCAGTTGTTTCCTTTGTTTCACACTGACAGACATTCTAGGCTTCAGAGTGACATTCTTGGAATCTTATTAAATAAACGAAAGGCCTGAATTTCAACAATTTTATTTGCATCAAGTAAAGGGAAACTGGAGAAAATTCAGGGAACACAATGTAACTGAAAATGAAAACTGATCCACAAGAAGAACTTTCAAAACCTTTTGTACATGCTGCTCCTGCTTCTGGCCATTGTAAAATGTTTTCAGAAAAGGGTATCTGAATAAGCAGTTTTTCGTCCTCCCCCTCAATTTTTAATCGTCTTATATCAATCTAGAGTTCACCTTTATTTTTCGCTAAAAAAGCAGACAAAAACCCTTACAAAACTTTTATACAAAAGATACAGATAGAGAAAACAAAATCCAAAACCAGCAACTCTGACCTACAACAGAATATTTAAATTTCTCAGTTCACAGGCATTAGCAGTCAATTTTCCTGTGTTTACTGCAAAGTAGCAACTCCCACATATGCTCCATTTTGGTTCTCAGGCTTAAAGTGGGATATAGGGCTTTTTCCTCTCAGTATTTATTTACTGATTGTACAGTAGCTGTGCATGCTAAGAACATTACATACTGATAATAAAATTAAGAGGTTGCCCTTGGGAGCTAGATGGACAACAAACTCAGGGTTACATTGTGTCTGACCTTAGAATGGGCACATTAGGAGTAGGGTAAAAAGGCCAAGTATAATCTTAACATCAGCAATCAGAGCAACTGTTATAATACTGATGGACAACATTATTCAGTTAGATATTGGGAAGTGATGTTGAATATGAAAACTTGATTAGGGAGGTCTGTGAATACACTCTGCCGGGAATTTTTTTTTTTTAAATGCCTGGCATTTGGTGCAATCTGGTCCATTCCAAAGGCATTTGCTCTTCAGAATTATTTATGAACCGCAGGGATAAGTCTTCTTAGGCAGGGATGTTTTAGCAGTTTCAAAAAGAAACCTAGCTGAATAAGAGGCAAGAAAATCCTCTTCATTTTACAGAATTTAGCAGAATTTTAAGAAAGCTTCTGAGAGTCCTTAAGTGCCCCTTGCAGCCCAGGGCACTAGTCAGGGCTGAATTTAGGAGCAGGCAACCCACGTAACTGCCTGGGGTGCCGGGCTTTGGGGGTGCTGGGTGCAGGGTGCTGTTTTTGTTGTTAGCGACAAAAGGGGAAAACAGAATGTTTGAAGTAAAATGTTTCAGGTATTCTGTATGTGGACTCATTTTCATTAACGTCCTAGAATGTTCTGAACCTTTGTAGAATCTCATGGAACATTCCAGACTTTGAGTACTATATTTTCCTTGAATCTCCTACAGTATTGTTAGCCATGCCCTTGCAGGTATTTGGCAGGGCATCACCAGTCACTGAGCTATAAGAACAAAGTGAGAGCCCAGTTGCAATATTGTGAACCTTATCTTATTGTGTAATTGTGAAAGTGTATTTGTGTTTTAAGACTTGAAGAGTAAGTAGCAACCAATAAAGGACATATTTAATTAGATGCCAGAGAGATCTATCAAACCTCTAGCTATGCAACAGCATGAAAGAAATACCGTTACTTCTTTTGCCATGCTTAATATGTAATGTTTGATATCTTTCTAAGACTGCGGAACATAGACTTTTGCTCTCCCTAATACTGTCTGTTTTTTCCTAGAAGAAAACAAAAGATGCCCTTCAAAAAGTCTTCAGGAGCTCAATATAGTAAGCAAAAAGCGTAATTGTATCTAGTTTGCAGCAAGCGGCAAATTTTATGGCAAAATATCTGAAACAGACCAGGTTTTAGGCAGTAGCGATCATCCCCGTGCAGAAGAAATTGAGGAGTGAAGTGTAAATGACTGAAGTCCTATTACAAAGGAATTAGCAGATTTACCTTAAGATAAGGAAGGGAAATGTGAGAAAAGTGATGGAGAGTAGTCCAGTTTTCCTGGTGGTGTAAAGGAGAGTAATGATAAAGAAGAATCTGGTTTACATGAACAGGAGAGAAATGACAAAGAAGAATGAGCCATGCATGATGACAGAAGACAGCAGTGAGAAAAACTGCACACCACAAATTGATATAGCAGATCCTGCATTCGGGCTAGCAATCATAAACTTTGTCAAAATTGATTGTACAATTTTGAATGAGACAGGAAAAATCAAGGATATGACGTTTCCAATAAATGAGCAGAAGCGACACTTCTCAAAGTCACTGCAAAAGGGTGCCGAAGAATGGTGAGAAACTGAATCAGTGTTGGGTAGTTTATTCAAGATCAACTGATAAAGTATTCTGTTTTTGTTGCAAAATATTTGATAAGAATGCCAAATCATTGCGCTTTCTGGGTACAATTACTGGTATAAATTAGCTGATGCTCTGAAGCAACATGAAAAGTCACCCAGCCATTTTACAACCTCCTCCAAATGGATGGAGGTCAAGTCCAGGATCATGCTAATAAATGCACAGATGCAGAAAACCAGCATGTTATTAATGTAGAAACCCAGCACTGGGGGAATGTGCTCGAGCATCTGTATCTTAATTACTCGCTTCCTTGAAAAGAATACTTTGGCTTTCCAGGGCTCATTGGGTAAGTTGTTCAGTGAACAACTACTAGTAATTTTCTTGTTTTGGCAGAGTTCCTTGTGATAAACGAGGATGTCATGCATGAACAACTACGTCAAGTAGTTCATAAAGAAGCTGTGGACAATTACTGTATCATAATAATTCAAAACGAATTGACTGACCTTATGGCAACGAAGGTACTTGATAACATATTGATGTGGCTCATCAAAGTGAAGTACTACGCCATAATAATGGACTACACTCCTGACATTAGAGTGAAAAGATGTCAACAAATCTTACTGTAAATGACATGGATGGCTGTATCCAAGTAAAGGAACACTGTTTCTGCTCTGTGGAGGACTCTACTGGAAAAGGTCTATAACACTGTTTATGAACATTTTGAATTACAATAAAATAAAGCTTCAGGACTGCTGTGGCCAAACCTATGACAATGGCGCAAACATGAGGGTAAGAAACAGTGGCATCCAGGCAAGGATCCTTGTGCTGAATGCAAGAGCTTTCTTCATGCCTTGTGGCTGCCATTCCCTCAATCTGGTTGTGTCAGATGCAGCCTCATCTACTTTGGATTCAGTATCTGAGTACTGCAAAGGACATACGTTGTATTTTTCAGCATCAACTATCAGGTGGAAGATCCTCACAGACAATGTTACAAATCTGACCGTGAAGCTGCTGACACTCACTAGAAGAGCTGCATTGACAGCATAAGACCAGTGAGGTATCAAATGATTGAGGTTTAAGATGCCCTGATGGAACTGGCACAGTCAAGTAAAGCTGAGGCTGGAATCAGGCACAAGGCCTGGCAAACCAGATCATTGATTTCAAATTTCTGGTCTCAATTGTGGTTTGGCATGATATCCTGTTCCAAGTAAACATTGCAAGCAAGGCATTATAAACTCAGTTGATTAACATCATAACCGCTACTACTTTGATGAGAAGCTGCCTGATTTTGTTGCGGCCTTCAGAGACAATGGATTTGAAGATGCTATCACTGCAGTCAAAGAAATGGCAAAAAATGTAGGAGTGGAGGAAACTTCAAGGAAACTTATTCATTTCAAGAAGAGACAGTTTGGTTACGAAGGTAGAGATGAGGTGATGGCAAGCTCAGAATAAAAATTCAAGGAGGAGCTTTTTTTTGCTCTCACTTGACACTGCTCTAGTGTTGATCAAAGAAAGTTTTGGACAAATGAAGCAACACAAGAAGACCTGCTAGGTTTTGTATGACCTTAGTAAGCTGCTAGTGGAGAGGAAAACTCTTGAACAATTGTTCGAACCTTCACCTGACGCTGACACATGGGGAATGTTTGGACTAGGGCAGTGTTTCTCAAACTGGGGTCGCCACTTGTGTAGGAAAAGCCCCGGGTGAGCCTGCACATCTGCAGGTCTGGACGATTGCAGCTCCCACTGGCTGTGGTTCACCGCTGCAGGCCAATGGGGCTGCTGGAAGCAGCAGCCAGTAAGTCCCTGGGCCCGCATCGCTTGCAGCAGCCCCCATTGGCCTGGAGCAGCGATTCACGGCCAGTGGGAGCTGCAATCAGCCAGACCTGCAGACAGGGTAGGTAAACACACCGGCCAGGCCTGCCAGGGGCTTTTCCTACACAAGTGGCAACCCCAGTTTGAGAAACACTGGACTAGGGTTCATATTCTAAGGCTGTTGTGACAGATTTTTGTAACCAATCTGCCTGAGGCATCAGGTGATTAGGCTGAAGCCACAGGATTGTTTGGGGAGGGGATGAAGGAGCACATCAAGTGTTTAGGTTTTAAAGCTTTGCTAATAAAAATAATACAACAACAGCAGAGAGTTATGAGGGGAGGGTTATGTTACTTAGAGGAAGGAAGAAAGTGTTAGTGCCTAAGCCCTAACCCACTTTTACACTTACATCCCTACTACCCGAGGCTGGCCAAGCCTGGGTATAACATAAGAAGAGGGGGAGGGATGGACAGGAGTTTTTGTTCTGGGCCCAGGTTGATTGGGATTTGCTGTGATTTTTGAGATGCTTTAGCTTCCAGGAGGGTTTTAAGTTTTGGGGATTTGGAGAAGTGTTTCATTCAGGGACCTCTGCTCTTGATGCTTTTTGTACCAGTCAAAACTGGCTTTTTGTGGTCTTCTCAACTTTTCCAAAACACACTGGCTAGACTTTGTTTTCCTCCATGTTGGCCTTTGCTTGTCTCGCTCATTATGGGCTGCCTCTGCAGGTCTGTTCAGCTGCATCTTCCTTTTTCACAGCTGGTCAGTGGATTTCAGGTCCCGTCTTTCTCAGCAGGCAGCCAAGCATCATCTGTGAGCTGCGGCTGAAGGCTGGAGTCAGTGCCTTATCTTTTGACTGAGTGAGCTGGAGTGTCAAATTAACCCATTCTCTGCTTTTTTCCTCTTTTTTCCTCTGGCCTCTGAAACCTGCAAAGGAATCTTTCATTCCACATTCACACCTTTAATCCTTCCCCAAAATGCCTTGTGATGCTTGCAACAGCGTTAGCAATATACAATGCTATTTTGCCTCCTCAGGGGATCTATGGGAGGGAGGGGGCTGTTAAGGTGCGACACTGTCACCTACTCTAACACTACTTAATACTGTTCCAACCAATGTTAGTGCATAGTTCAATTTCTTGATATTAGTACATTTCAGTTATTCTTAAAATTAAAAAAAAAGTTTCTTTAAGCTTAGAGGAAACAGACTTTATTTACTTTTATATTGCATGAATAAATATAGATTTACAGATCCTAGCATGAAAATTTATCATCTTATGAGACAGGGATAAACCATGCATGCAAATCGTGCAACAAAGTTGTGAAATGGGCTACAAATGCAATAAAGAATAAGTTATTTCAAAAGTTTAATAAACGGAGAGGGGGTGCTTAAGACTCTCCTCGCCTAGGGCGCCATTTGGTCAAGGGCCAGCCATAGCTCTAATAAACTGAAATTTCTCAATTCATATTTTAATTTTATTGCTCTGGTTCTTCAGACATATTTCCCAAGAAGTTTTCGCATTTAATTCTGAAGATTAGTTCATTCAAGGAAATGGCTATAGAAAAACCAAGTCAAGTATACAGTTTTACAGATAATAGTCAAAAGCATAGTGATAAAATACAAAAGGAAAACCATGGATTTCAGCATAAACTGAGAAACTACAAAAGACAGTTCTATTGTTTCCACTGAAACACCATATGTAAACTTCACAGTAAGCTTGAAGTAACAGACTTATTGTTCTTGCTGACAGTTAAATGTCATCTGGGTCTCAACATTTTTTTCTTATATTCTTGTCATTATCAATAAACATTGCCCAAGAACAGTTTGTTGTTTGAAGCACAATATAAAGAACAGCTCAAGGTCTATACTTCTAAGGGTAATACTGGTAGATTTCTTGACAGCTAATTTATTATATCTGTCCAGAAGTATAGTTGCTTTACTGTTGACAATGAGAGTGAAAACAATCTTCTTTTGGGGTGAGATTAAGAAGTTTGAGAAATATGGTCTGAAGTGAGACTACCTAATGCTTGAAAACAACAACATTTAAATATCTCACAACCAAATAAATAAATAAATGAGCAGAGATCATCATGCTGTCATCTTTCCTCAATGCCTTGGAATTTTCTATTGACTTTAACTGGACTAATGCCTTCAGAATACTATGAGTAAAGCTATTAGTTCAAGTTTGATACTCACATCTCAATATTTCAAAAGTTCTTCAATTCTTAACATGAAAACGCTGGAGAGAAAGTCTAGTAGTCATTGCTCAAAATATTTCATCCCTTCTCCCTGAAAAATTAAAAATGTAATTTAAAAACAAAAGCCTTTTTGATTATTTCCTGTTGTAAACTATCTAGTTAACATTTTATAAAATTGGACACTTGAACTTTTTCCCCACTGTATTTAATGCAGTTTATAAAGCAGGATTTCCAATACTTCATTTGGCAGAAGGTTGAGGTCTAGATAATAACCTGTGCTTGGCTGAGCAAACTCTTCCTTCATAGGTACCCACTTTGGGGTCTCTCTGTTCTTCAGAAAATTTTGACCAGTTTTTAAATGAACTATTAATGCATAATCTGAGCATAAAGGTAGCATTCTATGCTGAAAAATTTGTATCAGCATTTTTTGTAAGTGGGATGTAATTAAAATAAAACAAAAAACTGTTATATAGTTTTATACTGAGTATAAAACTCTTGCTTTAAATTAAAGAAAAAGGAAAATACCTTCATTAATAAAATAAACCTTTTAAAGATAGGGTTAATGAAGTTTAGTTAGGGGAAAGATGATAAACTTTTACATTTATTCTAAAATTGTTTTCTTCTTATAGATTTAATTCAGAGAGCCCAAGATGGAAAAAAACAGAGGGCTGTATTTGGATTTCAATTCCCAGTTGTGGGCTAAATAATGATATACAGATATTAGTTGTTCATTTTAAACAAACAATTAGTAGGTGAACATGATAAAGATTCATGTGAAAATCTACACTAATTTTATATTTCAGGAAATGAAAATGTTCTCTTTGTAGGGTATGATTATATAAAAATGTTTTATTGTAGTAATGAAGTTACTCTTCATTTACACAGTTATAACAGATCAGAATCTGGCCCATAGTTAAAAATGTATAGAAAGTTCTAAATACCAAATGGCAGAGTTTACAGAATCCTTGGTTTACAGAACCACACCAAGACATGCATAGATTTTTCCTAAGAATCAGGGATCTGCAACTGGCTGCTTATTATGCCCCATCCATCCACTCTGCATCCAATCTCCATTGCATGCATTGCTAGCCTGACAACAATCCAGGACAAATCAATTCAACAACTGATACAGGATTCAAACGAAGAATTAAAAGCCAGTCAACATGACTTTATGGAAAATAGGTCTTGTCAAACATGTTTAAAAAAATAGCACTATACAATATCAATAAAGTACATTTTAAACAGATTCACAACTGACCTTGACAGATCCCAGAAAGTAGTTGTCAATGTGGAATCATTACTGAATGGGATATTCCTAGTTGGATTGCATAGAAATCAGCTCTAGGCCTGAATCTCTTAAACATTTTTATCAATGATCTCGCAGTAAAACATAAAATCAATGTTGATAAAATTCACAGATGACCAAAGGTTGGCAGAGTGGTAAATAATGATGAGGACACAGCAGTCATACAGAACAATCTGGATCGCCTGGTAAACTGGGCTCAGCCAACCAGAATGTATTTTAATATAGCCAAATGCAAGGTCAGACATCTAGGATAAGGCATGTTGATCATACCTACAGAATGGGGTCCTGTATCCTGGAAAGCAGTAACTCTGAAAAGGATTTAGGGGAATAGTGGACAAAGAAATGAACATGGGATCCCAGTGTGATGTTGTGACAAAAAGGACTAATGGGATCCTTAGATTTCTAAACAGGGGAGTGGGGAGGTGATTTTACCTCTGTACATAGCATCGGTGTGACAGATACTTGATTACTGCATTCAGCTCTGGTGTCTACATTTTAAAAAGGTAGAGTTAAAAAACTGGAGAGGATGCAATGAAGAGTTACAAAAATTATTCATGGCCTAGAGAAAATGGCCTATGGTAAAAGGCTTAAGAAGCTCAATCTGTTTAGTTTATCAAAAAGACGATAGACTATAGTGCAGGGGTAGGCAACCTATGGCACATGTGCTGAAGGCAGCATGCAAGCTGATTTTCAGTGGCACTCACACTGCCTGGGTCCTGGCCACTGATCTGGGGGGGCTCTGCATTTTAATTTAATTTTAAATGAAGCTTCTTAAGCATTTTAAAAACTTTTATTTATTTTACATACAACAATAGTTTAGTTATATATTATAGACTTATGGAAAGGGACCTTCTAAAAATGTTAAAATGTATTACCGGCTCATGAAACCTTAAATTAGAGTGAATAAATGAGGACTCCACCTCTGAAAGGTTGCCAACCCATGCCATAGTGAATCACCGTTCAAAGTACTCTCACAGGGAGAAAATGGCAGGAACTAAAGGGCTCTTTAACCTAGCAAATAAAGGCACAACAAGAACCAATGGCTGGAATTTAAAGCCAGATACATTCAAATTGGAAATAAGGCATAATTTTTTTTTAATAATGAAGGCAGTTAACTATTGGAACAAACTACTATCTCCAAGTCTTGATATCAAGATAAGCATATCTTCTAGAACGGCATCTTAAGTCAAACACAAGTTGTTGGTTCAACAGAGATAAGTGGGTGAAATTCTATGGCCTGTGGTCTTATACAGAAGGTCAGACTAGATGGCCCCATCTGGTCTTAATCTCTACGAATCTATAAAGGCATTCAGATGAGGATAGCGTAAGGATCTATCTAGAAAATAAGGTAATAGCAAATACCAACATGCAGAAGATTTCTGATAGCAGAAAACTCTTCAATCTAGCAGAAAAAGAGAGAATAGGATCCAATGGTTGAAGGTTAAAGCTAACTAAATTCAGACTAGAAAAAAAAAGGGATTTGAAATTTTCTCTAGAAAATTTATTAGCCATTGGAACAATTTACCTAGGATGTGGTAGATTCTCCATCATCTGAAGTCTGTAAAACAAGACTGGATGTCTTCCAAAAAAAGATATATTGTAGGTCTGCCAGAAGTTATGGGCTTGATGCAGAAATTATTGGGTTAGATTCATTGACCTGCATCATGCAGCAGGTCAGACATGATAATGGCCCCTTCTCACTTTAAAAATCTGAGTCTTTGAGATATAGCATTACTATTAACTTTCAAGTAAACTATTATTACATTAATCTACTGTAATTTGCATGGGAATAATCTGAATTAATCTCAACTCAGTGAGTAAACAATTCTTCCTTATAGGGGTATCTTTACATTGAAAGGCTGTATTTCTTCCTGTAATTTGGTTCCTTGCCTTCATGTAGGAGGCCATCTACAGCAGCAGCTTTTCTTAAATTCAAATCATTCCAGGCTTCTTAGTTTCCCTGGGGGCAGTATCAGCATCTGGTGTCACCTTCTCATTTTAAATTATGGTTGGAACCTTTAATTTATTCAGAAACGTTTCAATTCTTTTATTATCTAGACTCCTCTCAGGACCTACATGAATCACAGAAATAAATGTTATTCCTTCAGGGTATCAGATGTTCCAAAAGCCATCTAGACATGTTACCATACTTGATCTTTGACAACAACAAAAGGAATGCTGTTTTCATATGTCTAGTTTGGATCATTTAAAGTATTTTCTTACAACACAGACAAAAAAATCTATGACAGATTCAGTTAATTAATAAATCAAACAAAAACAACTTTCATGAAGTTGATGGATTTCCTCAGTTTTCTACATTGTTCAAAATCCCACTCTTCAAAAAATATTTACTCTATTTTAAAACATGAAATGGAAGCATCATATCTTGTAATTTTGCATTTTCATTTGTGATTCCATAACAAATAATCACTATTAAAGTGCAGTTGTACTCTGTAAAGTGAATTTTTAAAAAGCTATTGTGGGGTTCCATGTTTAGTATCTGTCAAATCTGCTCAGTTTACAATATTTTTTTCTGTCAGCCCTGCAAACTCAGCTTGAACTATGAGAATAAAAACTTGTTGATTCCATCTTAGACACCATCACTGTTATAAAGATTTTGCAAGTCAAGTTAGACTCTGACTGACATCTGTGAAAGCCCATTATCTCCGATGGATTTGCACAGATTTCACTGACTGGTACTTAATAAACAGTTCTTTTGATAATACATAAAACAGAATAGAATCTGCAACTCTTTAATTCTCAGCTGGTTTGGCTCTGTAGGTTTCGGTTTTATCTTAATCTTGCAAAGTCATGCTACTTGCAAACACCATTTTATGGCCTATACCAGTGTTTCTCAAACTGGGGTCACCACTTGTGTAGGTGTTATTTACTCCTTCTCATAATACAAAAACTAGGGTTCATCAAATGAAATTAATAGTTAGAAGGTTTAAAAGCAACAAAAGGAAGTATTTCTTCACACAACCCACAGTCAACCTATGGAACTCTTTGTCAGAGCTCATTATGAAGGCCAAGATTATAACAGGGTTCAAAAAAGAACTGGATAAATTCATGGAGAATAGGCCCCTCAATGGCTATTAACCAGGATGGGCAAAGATAGTGTCCCTAGCCTCTGTTTGCCAGAAGGTGGGAATGGGCAACAGGGGATGGATCATTTGATGATAACCTGTTCTGTTCATTCTCTCTGAAGCACCTAGCATTGGTCACTGTTGGCAGACAGGATACCAGGCTAGATAGACTTTTGGTGTGACCCAGTATGGCCATTCTTATGTTCTTATAAAAAAGATTGTAATGTGTTCTTTATTTTTGTATTTTCTAAAAAAAAAAAAATTTTAGTTTCTTCTTGGAGTCTTTTCTCATAGGAGAATTGTTTCTCTTGCCAAATTCGAGGTGAATCAGAAAAGCTGTTTTAGAGACTGTAATGGGATGCATTCATTAAACTGTGTGTGTGCCTGCAGTTTTTTCTCAATTTCTTTCACTCATGGTGCCCCATCAGCCATTGCACTTGTCAGGCAGGTCTTTGGTGACAGTGCTTCAGCCGAGTCCCACTCAGTTCATGTACAAAACAAACAAACCCATTCCAGGGCACACAATCCAAAGTGTCTCAATGTCCAGCAGGGGTTAGTCTTCTAAAACAATTCAATAAGGCCCATCACAGTTCCCTCACTTGGTGCAGCCAGGTTGCAAGGCTCTTATTCTGGAATTGAGCAGACTCCCAAGGGCTTCTTTCCTAGGGACTCTTTGTCCCTACTTAACCTCAGTGACCCCGGCCTTCCACCCCTTTTGGACTCCATTCACTGATCACAGCTCCCTGATGAGTCAGTTCCAGTGTAGCCTCCTTCCATGGGGTACCACAATTCTAATTCCCCCCATAGCCACTTCCCCACAATGGCTGGGGGGAAGGGGGAGACCTGGTCCCACCCACCGCTCTCGGTCCCAGCCCAGAGACCCTTTAAGTATAGCAGCCTCATGCTGCACCCCTTTACTAATTGCTGCTTTATGTTTCCTTGAGCCAATTCCCTACAGCTCACCTTAGCTAAGTCCCAGCAGCCAGCTCAGTACTTGCTCCCCTGGTCCCTAACAGTAATTACCTGCTTTAGCTCTTCCAGACAACCAGTAGCACCTCTTATCCCTTCCAATCTCCACTACCAGACTCAACTCACTCTGCCCAGCCTTATAGCTCCTTTTATATGGCCCTGCTGGGACCTGATTGGCTGTTCCCTGCAGTCACTCTAGCCTGCAAGGAGGACCTCTCTACTTCTCCTTTCCTGGGATGGGCGTGGCAGGACCTTGAGGCCTCCAGTAGGGGGCCTCTGGGTCTAGTCCACCACATCACAGAAACATAATTATCTATAATAAACAATACTGCAGATGTGTCTAATGTGCCTTTAGGAGTGACAGTTGGGTCTATTACTTTTTGCCTGCTTGGGGATTAACCATGAAAAGTAGGTCAAGTTATTTTTAATAATGTTATAAACAAATGCAAGAAAACCAGACAGAAAAACACTGAATTAGCCCCAAGAAAGGGGCCTAGTGAAATAATTCAAGGACTGTATTGAGATCATGCTTGCTTGGTAAACAAGAAATTGTGTGTCTGGAAATCATTAACCAAATCTGGTGTATCAGAATCTAGACCTAATTGATGGGCAAACTAATGAGGGGAATGGCTATTCCAACCATCACTCCTTTTTGGAGTCTTTAAGGAAATCTTGTGCAAGACCAGTCAGAAGCTACTACAGAACGTCACCACCACGGGTTCCACCTCCACCATTTCCTGGGACCCCAGGCCTTTGTCATGCTGATCCTGAGAAATGTCCTGACCAGACCAGGCCAGAGAGAAGGATCCAGATGACATCACCACCCCACCAGCGCCAGCTGAATCCCAAACACCATCTAAGATGAAATTGGAATGGACTTTAACAATAACAGCTCATCTCAACTAACTTCTCTTTAATCCAAAAGGACAGTTATTACCATCTTTGACACCATTTAAGACACCATCAAACTAGGGGATTTTCCTTCTAAAAACTCTCCCCCAATAAAGGGAAAAGGAATAAGGAATGTTGTTAAAATGAAAGCTTTATCTAATACTTTACATTTCAAATGTTTTCAGTGTTTTTCCTTCTTTTCTTTATCTTTAATGAAAGGATGTTTAATGATGTTTGTCATTGTGCTAAGCAGACTGAGATCTCTGTCCAAATCCCGAACCTTGTTTAACATTGTTTAATGTGGACAGTGACTGGGTTATGTTAACTCCCTTTGGTCCCTATTTTCCATCTAAATCAGCGCTTCTTAAACTATGGGGTGGGCCTCCCAAGAGAGGAGAAGGAATGTTTCAGGGAAGGTGAGAACTGCAAGCTCTTTTCTCTTTTTTTGCAGAGTTCTGGCTGTCAGCCCTGGGTGGCTGGGGCTCATGCACAAGAGATATGCACACGAGCAGTGGGAATAAAAGGGACAGCTGGAGTCCCACCACCCAGGCCCAGGTTCTCCTCCCCCAACCCATCCCTCAGGGAGGAAGCCTGGGCTCAGGAGCTCCTTCTCCCACAATCCATCATCTGGAGGTGGCAAGGCTTCGTCTGTCAGCCCTGGGGTGGCAGCAGCAGCGCAGAAGTAAGGGTGGCAATGGGCCGTAAAGTCTTCGGTGGCATTTCTGTGGGTGATCTACCGGTCCCGCGGACTCGGCGGCAATTCTGCAGGTGATCTACCAGTCCTGCGCCTTCGGTGTACCTGCTGCTGAATTGCCGCTGAAGCCGTGGGACTGGAGAACCTCCCACAGAAATGCCGCCGAAGGCTGCCTTACTGCTGCTCTCATGGCGACCAGCACGCCGCCCCCTGCCCCCAGCTTGCTGCCCCAGGCATGCACTTGCTGTGCTGGTGCTTGGATCCACCCCTGTATATTCCCATGTGGTGCCCGGGCTCCAGCAATATTCAGAGCCCAGCAGCCCAGCTCCACCAATATTTAGGGCCGGGTGTCCCCCCCCCGGCCCCACTTGCTGCCTCCCTCCAGACACCTCTTGCCTTTCCGGGTCCCTGGAGCAGAGATTCCCTGTCTCTTCCGTGCAGCTCCATGCTGCCCTGCAGCAACTGTTGCCGCAGGGTCCTAGTGCCCCATCTTGACTGCCAGGGCAGACTGACTCTGAGCCTGCCCTTCCACCTCAGACCCTTCCCTTTCCTGGTGGGACCCTGCACCTGCCCGCAGTCACTGTTCCTGCCCCATGCTGGGCAAGGAGGCAGCCCCATCCCTCACCCCCAGTGAGGCTACAGTCAGGGGCAACAGCAGGGGAGGAGGTGCACGCAGTACCCCACGGCACCCACCACAAGGGAGCCAAGGGATATTTCTGGACCTGAGAGGGGCCCTAGAAACACATGCAGTGACACTGGTGGAGGTGAGTGTGTTACTGGAGGGGGCAGGAAACGGGGGGCTGCTCCCCCAGAGCTCGCTGCTGGCAGGGAAAGGGCTGGGGGGAATCCTCTTCTCTGGCCCTGTTCCGGAGCAGCCTGCCTTCACGCCAAACTCATCCCCAGCCTTGCCCCATCCCAGAGCCCATAACCCCAGCCAGAGCTTTCACGCCCCCCTACCCTAACCCACTGCCCAAGCCCTGAGCCCTCATTCCCCTGCAC